>NC_092113.1:42364700-42439700 GCF_045679555.1 Salvelinus alpinus | reverse complement strand
TTCTCTCTCTCCCTCCCTCCCTCCCTCCCCATCTCCTTCTCTCTCCCCATCCCTCCCTCCCTCCCTCCCCCCTCCCTCCCCATCTCCTTCTCTCCCTCCCTCCCTCCCTCCCCATCTCCTTCTCTCTCTCCCTCCCTCCCCATCTCCTTCTCCCCCCCCCTCCCCATCTCCTTCTCTCTCCCCCCTCCCCATCTCCTTCTCTCTCTCCCTCCCTCCCTCCCTCCCCATCTCCTTCTCTCTCTCCCTCCCTCCCCATCTCCTTCTCTCTCCCCATCCCTCCCTCCCTCCCCATCTCTCTCTCCCCCCTCCCTCCCTCCCCATCTCCTTCTCTCCCCCCTCCCTCCCTCCCCATCTCCTTCTCTCCCCCCTCCCTCCTTCCCCATCTCCTTCTCTCCCCCCCCTCCCCATCTCCTTCTCTCTCCCTCCCTCCCTCCCCCCTCCCCCCTCCCTCCCCATCTCCTTCTCTCTCTCCCTCCCTCCCTCCCTCCCTCCCCATCTCCTTCTCTCTCTCCCTCCCTCCCCATCTCCTTCTCCCCCCCCTCCCCATCTCCTTCTCTCTCCCCCCTCCCCATCTCCTTCTCTCCCTCCCTCCCTCCCTCCCCATCTCCTTCTCTCTCTCCCTCCCTCCCCATCTCCTTCTCTCTCCCCATCCCTCCCTCCCTCCCCATCTCTCTCTCCCCCCTCCCTCCCTCCCCATCTCCTTCTCTCCCCCCCTCCCTCCCTCCCCATCTCCTTCTCTCCCCCCTCCCTCCTTCCCCATCTCCTTCTCTCCCCCCCCCTCCCCATCTCCTTCTCTCTCCCTCCCTCCCTCCCCCCCTCCCCCCCTCCCTCCCCATCTCCTTCTCTCCCTCCCCCCTCCCTCCCTCCCCATCTCCCCCCCCCTCCCTCCCCATCCCCCCCCCTCCCTCCCTCCCGCTCCCTCCCTCCCGCTCCCTCTCTCCCCCCTCTCTCCCCCCCTCCCTCCCTCCCTCTCCCTCCCTCCCCCTCCCTCCCGCCCTCTCCCCCCCTCCCTCCCGCCCTCTCTCTCCCTCCCTCCCTCCCTCCCTCCCCCTCCCTCCCGCCCTCTCCGCCCTCTCTCTCCCTCCCTCTCTCCCTCCCTCCCTCCCTCCCTCCCTCCTCTCCTAACAGAGACAGTGTGTAGAGTTTGCTCTGAAGGCCCAGCCATTGAAGCTGTACATCCCAAAGAACCCAGTGCAGTATAAGTTCTGGTCGTTCATCCAGTCTACAGCGTTTGAATACGTCATGTTCGTTCTAATTCTCCTCAACACTGTCACTTTGGCGGTTCAGGTAAACAACACACACACACACACCCCCACACCCACACACACACACAGTCTTGGTCACGGTCCAACCTACAGTGGGTCATTTTGTGCAGCACCCGAGTCAATTTGGGTGCTGCATAAAATACTTTCCTTTCAAAGCGGTGAAGTATCCCAAAATATGAGTACTGTCTGTCTACCTGTCTGACTGTCTGTCTACCTGTCTGACTGTCTGACTATCTCTACTCTGTCTGTCTGTCTATCTCTACTCTGTCTGTCTGACTGTCTCTACCTGTCTGTCTGACTATCTCTACTCTGTCTGTCTGACTGTCTCTACCTGTCTGTCTGACTATCTCTACTCTGTCTGTCTGTCTGACTATCTCTACTCTGTCTGTCTGTCTATCTCTACTCTGTCTGTCTGACTGTCTCTACCTGTCTGTCTGACTATCTCTACTCTGTCTGTCTGACTGTCTCTACCTGTCTGTCTGACTATCTCTACTCTGTCTGTCTGACTATCTCTACTCTGTCTGTCTGACTATCTCTACTCTGTCTGTCTGACTGTCTCTACCTGTCTGTCTGACTATCTCTACCTGTCTGTCTGACTATCTCTACCTGTCTGTCTGACTATCTCTACCTGTCTGTCTGACTATCTCTACCTGTCTGTCTGATCTACCTGTCTGTCTGACTATCTCTACCTGTCTGTCTGACTATCTCTACCTGTCTGTCTGACTATCTCTACCTGTCTGTCTGACTATCTCTACCTGTCTGTCTGACTATCTCTACCTGTCTGTCTGACTATCTCTACCTGTCTGTCTGACTAGCTCTACCTGTCTGTCTGACTAGCTCTACCTGTCTGTCTGACTATCTCTACTCTGTCTGTCTGACTATCTCTACTCTGTCTGTCTGACTATCTCTACTCTGTCTGTCTGACTATCTCTACTCTGTCTGTCTGACTATCTCTACCTGTCTGTCTGACTGTCTCTACCTGTCTGTCTGACTATCTCTACCTGTCTGTCTGACTATCTCTACCTGTCTGTCTGACTATCTCTACCTGTCTGTCTGTCTGTCTGTCTCTACCTGTCTGTCTGACTATCTCTACCTGTCTGTCTGACTATCTCTACCAATCTGTATGTCTGTATTTCTGTCTGTGTATTTCTGTCTGACTGCCTTCCCTGTCTGTCTGTCTGTGTGATTATTTCTGTCTCTCTATGTGTATTATACAGCACTATGAGCAGTCCAAGGTGTTCAGTCATGTGATGGACATCCTCAACATGGTCTTCACTGGTCTCTTCACTGTGGAGATGCTGCTCAAACTGCTGGCTCTACGACTCAGGGTAAGTACCTAACCCCTGACCCCTAACCCTGCTCAAACTGCTGGCTCTACGACTCAGGGTAAGTACCTAACCCCTAACCCCTAACCCTGCTCAAACTGCTGGCTCTACGACTCAGGGTAAGTACCTAACCCCTGACCCCTAACCCTGCTCAAACTGCTGGCTCTACGACTCAGGGTAAGTACCTAACCCCTAACCCTGCTCAAACTGCTGGCTCTACGACTCAGGGTTAGGGTTAGGGTTTTCCTACTATGTTCTTAGTCCTCCTCCTCTCCTCCTCCTCCTCCTACTCGTTTTTTTATTTATTGTATAAAATTAAAACTAACTATCTTTATCTGCAGCATTATTTCATAGATGCCTGGAACTCGTTTGATGCTCTGATCGTGGTGGGCAGTGTCGTGGATATTGTGGTGACAGAATTCAGCGTAAGTCCACTGACACACTGGCTATTAAATAACAATATAAAATCAAATCGAATTGCGTGAAATACAACAGGTGTAGACTTTACAGTGAAATACTTACTTACAAGCCCAGAATTTTTCTGTTAAAATAACAATATATTTGCATAAAAAATATTAACTAAATGAACTAAAGTTAAAAAAAGTTACGCAATAAAATAACAATAACGAGGCTATATACAGGCGTGTTGTGGTAGAGGTGGTATACAGAAGATAGCCCTATTTGGTAAAAGACCAAGTCCATATTATGGCGAGAACAGCTCAAATAAGCAAAGAGAAATCACAGTCCATCATTACTATAAGACATTAAGTCAGTCAATCCAAAAACATTCAAGAACTTTGAAAGTTTCTTCAAGTGCAGTTGCAAAAACCATGATGAAACTGTCTCTCATGAGGACCACCACAGGAAAGGAAGACCCAGAGTTACCTCTGCTGTAGAGGATAAGTTCATTAGAGTTAACTGCACCTCAGATTGCAGCCCAAATAAATGCTTCACAGTGTTCAAGTAACAGACACATCTCAACATTAACTGTTCAGAGGAGACTGCGTGAATCAGGCCTTCATGGTTGAATTGGTGCAAAGAACCCACTACTAAAGGACACCAATAATAAGAAGAGACTTGTTTGGGCCAAGAAACATGAGCAATGGACATTAGACCGGTCCTTTGGTCTGATGAGTCCAAATTTGAGATTTTTGGTTCCAACCGCTGTGTCTTTGTGGGATGCATAGTGGGTGAACGGATGATCTCCGCATGTGTGGTTCCCACCGTGAAGCATGGAGGAGGAGGTGTGATGGTGCTTTGCTAGTGACAGTGATTTATTTAGAATTCAAGGCACACTTAACCAGCATGGCTACCACAGCATTCTGCAGCGATACACCAACCTAGAGAGGAACCAGGCTCTGAGGGGTGGCCAGTCCTCTTCTGGTTGTGCCGGGTGGAGATTATAACCTAGGGAGAAACCTAGAGAGGAACCAGGCTCTGAGGGGTGGCCAGTCCTCTTCTGGTTGTGCCGGGTGGAGATTATAACCTAGGGAGAAACCTAGAGAGGAACCAGGCTCTGAGGGGTGGCCAGACCTCTTCTGGTTGTGCCGGGTGGAGATTATAACCTAGGGAGAAACCTAGCGAGGAACCAGGCTCTGAGGGGTGGCCAGTCCTCTTCTGGTTGTGCCGGGTGGAGATTATAACCTAGGGAGAAACCTAGAGCGGAACCAGGCTCTGAGGGGTGGCCAGACCTCTTCTGGTTGTGCCGGGTGGAGATTATAACCTAGGGAGAAACCTAGAGCGGAACCAGGCTCTGAGGGGTGGCCAGTCCTCTTCTGGTTGTGCCGGGTGGAGATTATAACCTAGGGAGAAACCTAGAGAGAAACCAGGCTCTGAGGGGTGGCCAGTCCTCTTCTGGTTGTGCCGGGTGGAGATTATAACCTAGGGAGAAACCTAAAGAGGAACCAGGCTCTGAGGGGTGGCCAGTCCTCTTCTGGTTGTGCCGGGTGGAGATTATAACCTAGGGAGAAACCTAGAGAGGAACCAGGCTCTGAGGGGTGGCCAGTCCTCTTCTGGTTGTGCCGGGTGGAGATTATAACCTAGGAAGAAACAACCTAGAGGTAAACAGCCAAAGATTTCAAGACTAAATTGCAGTAAAAATAGTACCACAATACCGTCTCTGGTAAACACACACTATATCAAATAACATCTAAGTTTATTTGTCACATGCACAGAATATAGAAGGTGTACAGTGCCTTCCCGAAACTGTTCACCCCTCTTGGCATTTTTTCCTATTTTGTTGCATTACAACCTGGAATTAAAATTTATTTTTGGGGGGGTTTGTATCATTTGATTTACACAACATGCCTACCACTTTGAAGATACAAAATGTTTTTTTATTGTGAAACAAACATCCCCCCCCCCCCCCCCAAAGTCTTTGTAGAGCCACCTCTTGCAGAAATTACATCTGCAAGTCTGTTGGGGTATGTCTCTATAAGCTTGGCACATCTAGCCACTGGGATTTTTGCCCATTCTTCAAGGCAAAACTGCTCCAGCTCCTTCAAGTTGGGTGGGTTCCGCTGGTGTACAGCAATCTTTAAGTCATACCACAGATTCTCTATTGGATTGAGGTCTGGTTCTTTGACTAGGCCATTCCAAGGCATTTAAATGTTTCCCTTTAAACCACTCAAGTGTTGCTTTAGCAGTATGCTTAGGGTCATTGTCCTGCTGGAAGGTGAACCTCCATTCCAGTCTCAAATCTATTGAAGACTGAAACATGTTTCCCTCTAGGATGGTGTTCTCGGGGTGATGAGAGGTGTTGGGTTTGCGCCAGACAGCGTTTTCCTTGATGGACAAAAAGCTCTGACCAGAGTACCTTTTCATGTGTTTGGGGAGTCTCCCACATGCCTTTTGGCGAACACCAAACGTGTTTGCGGATTTTTTTTCTTTAAGAAATTGCTTTTTTCTGGCCACTCTTCCGTAAAGCCCAGCTCTGTGGAGTGTACAGTTAAAAGTGGTCCTATGGACAGATACTCCAATCTCCGCTGTGAAGTTTTGCAGCTCCTTCAGGATTATCGTTAGTCTCTATGTTGCATCTCTGATGATTGCCATTCTTGCCTGGTCTGTGAGTATTGGTGGGCGGCCCTCTCTTGGCAAGTTTGTTGTGATGCCAAATTCTTTCAATTTTTTAATAATGGATTTAATGGTGCTCCGTGGTATGTTTAAAGCTTCTGATATTTTTTTTATAACCCAACCCTGATCTGTACTTCTCCACAACTTTGTCCCTCACCTGTTTGGAGAGCTCCTTGGTCTTCATGGTGTCTCTTGCTTGGTGGTGTCCCTTGCTTAGTGGTGTTGCAGACTCTGGGGCCTTTCAGAACAGGTGTATATATACTGAGATCATGTGACGGATCATGTGACACACAGGTGGACTTTATTTAACTAATAATGTGGCTTCTGAAGGTAAATGGTTGCACCAGATCTTATTTAGGGGCTTCATAGCAAAGGGGATGAATACATATGCACACACCACTTTTCCGTTTTTTATTTTTAATATTTTTTTCATGTCACTTCACCAATTTGGACTATTTTGTGTTTGTCCATTACATGAAATCCAAATAACAATCTATTTAAATTACAGGTTGTAATGCAACAAATAGGAAAAATGCCAAGGGGGTGAATACTTTTGCAAGGCACTGTAAACTTTTACTCGCATAGTGGAGTCTTTTGTTTAGACATGTAGCTAGCTTGCTAGCTAACTAAACAATGAACCATAATGACAACCTATATTACCATGCACCATGCTAGCACAGACTGGAATATGTTCAGGGATTCCTCCAATGGCATTGAGGAGTACACCACATCAGTCATTGGCTTTATATTTCTAAACCAGAAACCATGTTGTGGTTTCACTGAGCTCATCATCATCATCAAGTTTATTTTATATAGCCCTTCGTACATCAGCTAATATCTCGAAGTGTTGTACAGAAACCCAGCCTAAAACCACAAACAGCAAGCAATGCAGGTGTAGAAGCACGGTGGCTAGGAAAAACTCCCTAGAAAGGCCAAAACCTAGGAAGAAACCTAGAGAGGAACCAGGCTATGAGGGGTGGCCAGTTCTCTTCTGGCTGTGCCGGGTGGAGATTATAACAGAACATGGCCAAGATGTTCAAAATGTTCATAAGTGACAAGCATGGTCAAATAATAATCAGGAATAAATGTCAGTTGGCTTTTCATAGCCGATCATTAAGAGTTGAAAACAGCAGGTCTGGGACAGGTAGGGGTTCCATAACCGCAGGCAGAACAGTTGAAACTGGAATAGCAGCAAGGCCAGGTGGACTGGGGACAGCAAGGAGTCATCATGCCCGGTAGTCCTGACGTATGGTCCTAGGGCTCAGGTCCTCCGAGAGAGAGAAAGAAAGAGAGAAGGAGAGAATTAGAGAGAGCCAAGATTTTCAAAATGTTCATAAATGACAAGCATGGTCAAATAATAATCAGGAATAAATGTCAGTTGGCTTTTCATAGCCGATCATTAAGAGTTGAAAGCAGCAGGTCTGGGACAGGTAGGGGTTCCATAACCGCAGGCAGAACAGTTGAAACTGGAACAGCAGCAAGGCCAGGTGGACTGGGGACAGCAAGGAGTCATCATGCCCGGTAGTCCTGACGTATGGTCCTAGGGCTCAGGTTCTCCGAGAGAGAGAAAGAAAGAGAGAAGGAGAGAATTAGAGAGAGCATACTTAAATTCACACAGGACACTGGATAAGACAGGAGAAGTACTCCAGATATAACCAACTGACCCTAGCCCCCCGACACATAAACTACTGCAGCATAAATACTGGAGGCTGAGACAGGAGGGGTCAGGAGACACTGTGGCCCCATCCGATGATACCCCCGGACAGGGCCAAACAGGAAGGATATAACCCCACCCACTTTGCCAAAGCACAGCCCCCGCACCACTAGAGGGATATACTCAACCACCAACTTACAATCCTGAGACAAGGCCGAGTATAGCCCACAAAGATCTCCACCACAGCACAAACCAGGCTAGAGCTGCCGCTTTCAAGGAGCGGGACTCTAACCCGGAAGCTTATAAGAAATCCCGCTATGCCCTCTGACGAACCTTCAAACAGGCAAAGCGTCAATACAGGAATAAGATAGAATCATACTACACCGGCTCTGACGCTCGTCGGATTTGGCAGGGCTTGCAAACCATTACAGACTACAAATGGAAGCACAGCCGAGAGCTGCCCAGTGACACGAGACTACCAGACGAGCTAAACTACTTCTATGCTCGCTTCGAGGCAAATAACACTGAAACATGCATGAGAGCACCAGCTGTTCCAGAAGACTGTGTGATCATGCTCTCCGCAGCCGATGTGAGCAAGACCTTTAGACAGGTCAACATTCACTGGGCCGCAGGGCCAGACGGATTACAGGAATGTGTACTGCGAGCATGCGCTGACCAACTGGCAAGTGTCTTCACTGACATTTTCAAACTCTCCCTGTCCGAGTCTGTAATACCAACATGTTTTAAGCAGACCACCATAGTGCCTGTGCCCAAGAACACTAAGGTAACCTGCCTGAATGACTACCGACCCGTAGCACTCACATCTGTAGCCATGAAGTGCTTTGAAAGGCTGGTCATGGCTCACATCAACACCATCATCCCAGAAAGCCTAGACCCACTCCAATTTGCATACTGCCCCAGCAGATCCACAGATGATGCAATCTCTATTGCACTCCACACTGCCCTTTCACACCTGGACAAAAGGAACACCTATGTGAGAATGCTATTCATTGACTACAGCTCAGCGTTCAACACCATAGTGCCCTCAAAGCTCATCAATAAGCTAAGGACCCTGGGACTAAACACCTCCCTCTGCAACTGGACCCTGGACTTCCTTACAGGCCGCCCCCAGGTGGTAAGGGTAGGTAACAACACATCCCTGTGTTGATCAGTGTGGCGATACTCAACACAGGGGCCCCTCAGGGGTGCGTGGTCAGTCCCCTCCTGTACTCCCTGTTCACTCATGACTGCACGGCCAGGCACAACTCCAACACCATCATTAAATTAGCTGATGACACAACAGTGGTAGGCCTTTATTATCTATGCATAGTCACTTTACCCCTACCTACATGTACAAATTACCTCGACTAACCTGTACCCTCCCGCACATTGACTCGGTACCAACCCCCCGTATATATAGCCTCATTATTATAATTTTTTACTTTAGTAAATATTTTCTTAACTCTATTTTCTTAAAACTGCATTTTTGGTTAAGGGCTTGTAAGTAAGCATTTTACAGTAAGGTCTACACCTGTTGTATTTGGACGCATGTGACAAATACAATTTGATTTGAGCTTGTCAACACATTTGTCTCCAAGATATTTCCTTCAAGCATAATTATATTCACAACACACCTGGGTTGAAGGTTTTGGTGTGAAAACAGCCAACATTAAAGCTACAATCCTTAGTTGCGACAGCCATTTTTGTACTTAAAAATGTATTATATACGTGTATACATAATTGAAGAATATAACTCATGAGCTTAGCCTCAAAACATGGTTAAAACTATAAATTTGATATCATGGATGGTCAGTCCTTGCACCCATAGTTATGTAAGTCTATGAATTTGAGAGTGGTTACATTTTTCCAGCCTCGTCCTTTAGCTTTTTAGCGGAATAATCCTCATTGTTTAAATTAAGGATTGCAGCTTTAACCATTGTATCTGTCATCTATGTAATTACTGTATCTTACCTCTCTATCATGTTAATGTGTGTCTCTTTTCTCTGAATCTCTCTCTCTCTCTCTCTCTCTCTCTCTCTCTCTCTCTCTCTCTCTCTCTCTCTCTCTTTCTCTCTCTCTCTCTCTCTCTCTCTCTCTCTCTCTCTCTCTCTCTCTCTCTCTGTCTCTCTGTCTCTGTCTTTGTCTCTCTCTCTCTCTGTTTCTGTCTCTCTCTCTCTCTCTTTCGCAGAGCTCTGATGACAGTTCCAGAGTGTCCATCACGTTCTTCCGTCTGTTCCGAGTGATGCGATTGGTCAAACTGCTGAGCAAGGGGGAGGGAATTCGGACGCTGCTCTGGACCTTTGTCAAGTCCCTCCAGGTCAGCGGTCAATAGTGGGTCAAGGACTTTTCCCTGACCATGTGATCTGACCAGGAAACACTCTGGGCCCTCCTTCACCAGCCTATAACTGGTGTCCTGGCCCTCCTTCACCAGCCTATAACTGGTGTCCTGGCCCTCCTTCACCAGCCTATAACTGGTGTCCTGGCCCTCCTTCACCAGCCTATAACTGATGTCCTGGCCCTACTTCACCAGCCTATAACTGATATCCTGGCCCTACTTTACCAGCCTATAACTGGTGTCCTGGCCCTCCTTCACCAGCCTATAACTGATATCCTGGATAATTCCATTCCATTCAGGTCAGGTTGTTGGTCTGGGATAATTCCATTCCATACAGGTCAGGTTGTTGGTCTGGGATAATTCCATTCAGGTCAGGGTGTTGGTCTGGGATAATTCCAT
Organism: Salvelinus alpinus; assembly: GCF_045679555.1. Classification (NCBI taxonomy): domain Eukaryota; kingdom Metazoa; phylum Chordata; class Actinopteri; order Salmoniformes; family Salmonidae; genus Salvelinus; species Salvelinus alpinus. The sequence continues at coordinate 42,429,650 of NC_092113.1, read as the reverse complement.
TCCATTCAGTTCAGGGTGTTGGTCTGGGATAATTCCATTCCATTCAGGTCAGGGTGTTGGTCTGGGATAATTCCATACAGGTCAGGGTGTTGGTCTGGGATAATTCCATTCCATACAGGTCAGGGTGTTGGTCTGGGATAATTCCATACAGGTCAGGGTGTTGGTCTGGGATAATTCCATTCCATACAGGTCAGGGTGTTGGTCTGGGATAATTCCATTCAGGTCAGGGTGTTGGTCTGGGATAATTCCATACAGGTCAGGGTGTTGGTCTGGGATAATTCCATTCCATTCAGGTCAGGGTGTTGGTCTGGGATAATTCCATACATGTCAGGGTGTTGGTCTGGGATAATTCCATTCAGGTCAGTGTGTTGGTCTGGGATAATTCCATTCCATTCAGGTCAGGGTGTTGGTCTGGGATAATTCCATTCAGGTCAGGGTGTTGGTCTGGGATAATTCCATTCAGGTCAGGGTGTTGGTCTGGGATAATTCCATTCAGGTCAGGGTGTTGGTCTGGGATAATTCCATTCCATTCAGGTCAGGGTGTTGGTCTGGGATAATTCCATTCCATTCAGGTCAGGGTGTTTGTCTGGGATAATTCCATTCAGGTCAGGGTGTTGGTCTGGGATAATTCCATTCCATTCAGGTCAGGGTGTTGGTCTGGGATAATTCCATTCCATACAGGTCAGGGTGTTGGTCTGGGATAATTCCATTCCATACAGGTCAGGGTGTTGGTCTGGGATAATTCCATTCCATTCAGGTCAGGGTGTTGGTCTGGGATAATTCCATTCAGGTCAGGGTGTTGGTCTGGGATAATTCCATTCCATTCAGGTCAGGGTGTTGGTCTGGGATAATTCCATTCCATTCAGGTCAGGTTGTTGGTCTGGGATAATTCCATTCAGGTCAGGGTGTTGGTCTGGGATAATTCCATACAGGTCAGGGTGTTGGTCTGGGATAATTCCATTCCATTCAGGTCAGGGTGTTGGTCTGGGATAATTCCATTCAGGTCAGGGTGTTGGTCTGGGATAATTCCATACAGGTCAGGGTGTTGGTCTGGGATAATTCCATACAGGTCAGGTTGTTGGTCTGGGATAATTCCATACAGGTCAGGGTGCTGGTCTGGGATAATTCCATACAGGTCAGGGTGCTGGTCTGGGATAATTCCATACAGGTCAGGGTGCTGGTCTGGGATAATTCCATACAGGTCAGGTTGTTGGTCTGGGATAATTCCATACAGGTCAGGGTGTTGGTCTGGGATAATTCCATACAGGTCAGGGTGCTGGTCTGGGATAATTCCATACAGGTCAGGGTGTTGGTCTGGGATAATTCCATTCAGGTCAGGGTGTTGGTCTGGGATAATTCCATTCAGGTCAGGGTGTTGGTCTGGGATAATTCCATTCAGGTCAGGGTGTTGGTCTGGGATAATTCCATTCAGGTCAGGGTGTTGGTCTGGGATAATTCCATTCAGGTCAGGGTGTTGGTCTGGGATAATTCCATACAGGTCAGGGTGTTGGTCTGGGATAATTCCATTCCATTCAGGTCAGGGTGTTGGTCTGGGATAATTCCATACAGGTCAGGGTGCTGGTCTGGGATAATTCCATACAGGTCAGGGTGTTGGTCTGGGATAATTCCATTCAGGTCAGGGTGTTGGTCTGGGATAATTCCATTCAGGTCAGGGTGTTGGTCTGGGATAATTCCATTCAGGTCAGGGTGTTGGTCTGGGATAATTCCATACAGGTCAGGGTGTTGGTCTGGGATAATTCCATTCCATTCAGGTCAGGGTGTTGGTCTGGGATAATTCCATTCCATACAGGTCAGGGTGTTGGTCTGGGATAATTCCATTCCATACAGGTCAGGGTGTTGGTCTGGGATAATTCCATACAGGTCAGGGTGTTGGTCTGGGATAATTCCATTCAGGTCAGGGTGTTGGTCTGGGATAATTCCATTCAGGTCAGGGTGTTGGTCTGGGATAATTCCATTCAGGTCAGGGTGTTGGTCTGGGATAATTCCATACAGGTCAGGGTGTTGGTCTGGGATAATTCCATTCCATTCAGGTCAGGGTGTTGGTCTGGGATAATTCCATTCCATTCAGGTCAGGGTGTTGGTCTGGGATAATTCCATACAGGTCAGGGTGTTGGTCTGGGATAATTCCATTCCATTCAGGTCAGGGTGTTGGTCTGGGATAATTCCATACAGGTCAGGGTGTTGGTCTGGGATAATTCCATTCCATTCAGGTCAGGGTGTTGGTCTGGGATAATTCCATTCCATTCAGGTCAGGGTGTTGGTCTGGGATAATTCCATACAGGTCAGGGTGTTGGTCTGGGATAATTCCATTCCATTCAGGTCAGGGTGTTGGTCTGGGATAATTCCATACAGGTCAGGGTGTTGGTCTGGGATAATTCCATTCAGGTCAGGGTGTTGGTCTGGAATAATTCCATTCAGGTCAGGGTGTTTGTCTGGGATAATTCCATTCCATTCAGGTCAGGGTGTTGGTCTGGGATAATTCCATACAGGTCAGGGTGTTGGTCTGGGATAATTCCATACAGTTTAGGGTGTTGGTCTGGCATAATTCCATACAGGTCATGTTGTTGGTCTGGGATAATTCCATACAGTTTAGGGTGTTGGTCTGGGATAATTCCATACAGGTCAGGGTGTTGGTCTGGGATAATTCCATACAGTTTAGGGTGTTGGTCTGGCATAATTCCATACAGGTCATGTTGGTGGTCTGGGATAATTCCATACAGGTCATGTTGTTGGTCTGGGATAATTCCATACAGGTCAGGGTGTTGGTCTGGGATAATTCCATACAGGTCAGGGTGTTGGTCTGGGATAATTCCATTCAGGTCAGGGTGTTGGTCTGGGATAATTCCATACAGGTCAGGTTGTTGGTCTGGGATAATTCCATACAGGTCAGGGTGTTGGTCTGGGATAATTCCATACAGGTCAGGGTGTTGGTCTGGGATAATTCCATTCAGGTCAGGGTGTTGGTCTGGGATAATTCCATTCAGGTCAGGTTGTTGGTCTGGGATAATTCCATACAGGTCAGGGTGTTGGTCTGGGATAATTCCATACAGGTCAGGTTGTTGGTCTGGGATAATTCCATACAGGTCAGGGTGTTGGTCTGGGATAATTCCATTCCATACAGGACAGGGTGTTGGTCTGGGATAATTCCATACAGGTCAGGGTGTTGGTCTGGGATAATTCCATACAGGTCAGGTTGTTGGTCTGGGATAATTCCATACAGGTCAGGGTGTTGGTCTGGGATAATTCCATACAGGTCAGGGTGTTGGTCTGGGATAATTCCATACAGGTCAGGGTGTTGGTCTGGGATAATTCCATTCAGGTCATGTTGTTGGTCTGGGATAATTCCATTCCATTCAGGTCAGGGTGTTGGTCTGGGATAATTCCATTCAGGTCAGGTTGTTGGTCTGGGATAATTCCATACAGGTCAGGGTGCTGGTCTGGGATAATTCCATACAGGTCAGGGTGTTGGTCTGGGATAATTCCATACAGGTCAGGGTGTTGGTCTGGGATAATTCCATACAGGTCAGGGTGTTGGTCTGGGATAATTCCATTCAGGTCAGGGTGTTGGTCTGGGATAATTCCATTCAGGTCAGGGTGTTGGTCTGGGATAATTCCATACATGTCAGGGTGTTGGTCTGGGATAATTCCATTCAGGTCAGGGTGTTGGTCTGGGATAATTCCATTCAGGTCAGGGTGTTGGTCTGGGATAATTCCATACAGGTCAGGTTGTTGGTCTGGGATAATTCCATTCAGGTCAGGGTGTTGGTCTGGGATAATTCCATTCAGGTCAGGGTGTTGGTCTGGGATAATTCCATACAGGTCAGGGTGCTGGTCTGGGATAATTCCATACAGGTCAGGGTGCTGGTCTGGGATAATTCCATACAGGTCAGGTTGTTGGTCTGGGATAATTCCATACAGGTCAGGGTGTTGGTCTGGGATAATTCCATACAGGTCAGGGTGTTGGTCTGGGATAATTCCATACAGGTCAGGGTGTTGGTCTGGGATAATTCCATACAGGTCAGGGTGTTGGTCTGGGATAATTCCATACAGGACAGGGTGTTGGTCTGGGATAATTCCATACAGGTCAGGGTGTTGGTCTGGGATAATTCCATACAGGTCAGGGTGTTGGTCTGGGATAATTCCATTCAGGTCAGGGTGTTGGTCTGGGATAATTCCATACAGGTCAGGTTGTTGGTCTGGGATAATTCCATACAGGTCAGGGTGTTGGTCTGGGATAATTCCATTCAGGTCAGGGTGTTGGTCTGGGATAATTCCATACAGGTCAGGGTGTTGGTCTGGGATAATTCCATACAGGTCAGGGTGTTGGTCTGGGATAATTCCATACAGGTCAGGTTGTTGGTCTGGGATAATTCCATACAGGTCAGGGTGTTGGTCTGGGATAATTCCATACAGGTCAGGGTGTTGGTCTGGGATAATTCCATACAGGTCAGGGTGTTGGTCTGGGATATTTCCATACAGGTCAGGGTGTTGGTCTGGGATAATTCCATACAGGTCAGGGTGCTGGTCTGGGATAATTCCATACAGGTCAGGTTGTTGGTCTGGGATAATTCCATACAGGTCAGGTAGTTGGTCTGGGATAATTCCATACAGGTCAGGGTGCTGGTCTGGGAAAATTCCATACAGGTCAGGTTGTTGGTCTGGGATAATTCCATACAGGTCAGGGTGTTGGTCTGGGATAATTCCATTCAGGTCAGGGTGTTGGTCTGGGATAATTCCATTCAGGTCAGGGTGTTGGTCTGGGATAATTCCATACAGGTCAGGGTGTTGGTCTGGGATAATTCCATTCAGGTCAGGGTGTTGGTCTGGGATAATTCCATTCAGGTCAGGGTGTTGGTCTGGGATAATTCCATACAGGTCAGGGTGTTGGTCTGGGATAATTCCATTCAGGTCAGGGTGTTGGTCTGGGATAATTCCATTCAGGTCAGGGTGTTGGTCTGGGATAATTCCATACAGGTCAGGTTGTTGGTCTGAGATAATTCCATACAGGTCAGGGTGCTGGTCTGGGATAATTCCATACAGGTCAGGGTGTTGGTCTGGGATAATTCCATTCAGGTCAGGTTGTTGGTCTGGGATAATTCCATACAGGTCAGGGTGCTGGTCTGGGATAATTCCATACAGGTCAGGTTGTTGGTCTGGGATAATTCCATTCAGGTCAGGTTGTTGGTCTGGGATAATTCCATACAGGTCAGGGTGCTGGTCTGGGATAATTCCATACAGGTCAGGGTGTTGGTCTGGGATAATTCCATACAGGTCAGGGTGTTGGTCTGGGATAATTCCATACAGGTCAGGGTGTTGGTCTGGGATAATTCCATACAGGTCAGGGTGTTGGTCTGGGATAATTCCATACAGGTCAGGGTGCTGGTCTGGGATAATTCCATACAGGTCAGGGTGTTGGTCTGGGATAATTCCATACAGGTCAGGGTGTTGGTCTGGGATAATTCCATTCAGGTCAGGGTGTTGGTCTGGGATAATTCCATTCAGGTCAGGGTGTTGGTCTGGGATAATTCCATTCAGGTCAGGGTGTTGGTCTGGGATAATTCCATACAGGTCAGGTTGTTGGTCTGGGATAATTCCATACAGGTCAGGGTGTTGGTCTGGGATAATTCCATTCAGGTCAGGGTGTTGGTCTGGGATAATTCCATACAGGTCAGGGTGTTGGTCTGGGATAATTCCATACAGGTCAGGGTGTTGGTCTGGGATAATTCCATACAGGTCAGGGTGTTGGTCTGGGATAATTCCATTCAGGTCAGGGTGTTGGTCTGGGATAATTCCATACAGGTCAGGGTGTTGGTCTGGGATAATTCCATTCAGGTCATGTTGTTGGTCTGGGATAATTCCATTCCATTCAGGTCAGGGTGTTGGTCTGGGATAATTCCATACAGGTCAGAGTGCTGGTCTGGGATAATTCCATACAGGTCAGGGTGTTGGTCTGGGATAATTCCATACAGGTCATGGTGTTGGTCTGGGATAATTCCATTCCATTCAGGTCAGGTTGTTGGTCTGGGATAATTCCATTCCATACAGGTCAGGTTGTTGGTCTGGGATAATTCCATTCCATTCAGGTCAGGGTGTTGGTCTGGGATAATTCCATTCAGGTCAGGGTGTTGGTCTGGGATAATTCCATTCCATACAGGTCAGGGTGCTGGTCTGGGATAATTCCATTCCATTCAGGTCAGGGTGTTGGTCTGGGATAATTCCATACAGGTCAGGGTGTTGGTCTGGGATAATTCCATTCAGGTCAGGGTGTTGGTCTGGGATAATTCCATACAGGTCAGGGTGTTGGTCTGGGATAATTCCATTCAGGTCAGGGTGTTGGTCTGGGATAATTCCATACAGGTCAGGTTGTTGGTCTGGGATAATTCCATACAGGTCAGGTTGTTGGTCTGGGATAATTCCATACAGGTCAGGGTGTTGGTCTGGGATAATTCCATACAGGTCAGGTTGTTGGTCTGGGATAATTCCATACAGGTCAGGGTGCTGGTCTGGGATAATTCCATACAGGTCAGGGTGTTGGTCTGGGATAATTCCATACAGGTCAGGGTGTTGGTCTGGGATAATTCCATACAGGTCAGGGTGTTGGTCTGGGATAATTCCATACAGGTCAGGGTGTTGGTCTGGGATAATTCCATACAGGTCAGGGTGTTGGTCTGGGATAATTCCATACAGGTCAGGGTGTTGGTCTGGGATAATTCCATTCAGGTCAGGGTGTTGGTCTGGGATAATTCCATTCAGGTCAGGGTGTTGGTCTGGGATAATTCCATTCAGGTCATGTTGTTGGTCTGGGATAATTCCATTCCATTCAGGTCAGGGTGTTGGTCTGGGATAATTCCATTCAGGTCAGGTTGTTGGTCTGGGATAATTCCATACAGGTCAGGGTGTTGGTCTGGGATAATTCCATACAGGTCAGGTTGTTGGTCTGGGATAATTCCATACAGGTCAGGGTGTTGGTCTGGGATAATTCCATTCAGGTCAGGGTGTTGGTCTGGGATAATTCCATTCCATACAGGTCAGGGTGCTGGTCTGGGATAATTCCATTCCATTCAGGTCAGGGTGTTGGTCTGGGATAATTCCATTCAGGTCAGGGTGTTGGTCTGGGATAATTCCATTCCATACAGGTCAGGGTGCTGGTCTGGGATAATTCCATTCCATACAGGTCAGGGTGCTAGTCTGGGATAATTCCATTCCATACAGGTCAGGTTGTTGGTCTGGGATAATTCCATTCCATACAGGTCAGGTTGTTGGTCTGGGATAATTCCATTCCATACAGGTCAGGGTGTTGGTCTGGGATAATTCCATTCCATACAGGTCAGGGTGTTGGTCTGGGATGATTCCATTCCATACAGGTCAGGGTGTTGGTCTGGGATAATTCCATACAGGTCAGGGTGTTGGTCTGGGATAATTCCATACAGGTCAGGTTGTTGGTCTGGGATAATTCCATACAGGTCAGGGTGCTGGTCTGGGATAATTCCATTCCATACAGGTCAGGTTGTTGGTCTGGGATAATTCCATTCCATTCAGGTCAGGGTGTTGGTCTGGGATAATTCCATTCAGGTCAGGATGTTGGTCTGGGATAATTCCATTCCATACAGGTCAGGGTGCTGGTCTGGGATAATTCCATTCCATTCAGGTCAGGGTGTTGGTCTGGGATAATTCCATTCAGGTCAGGATGTTGGTCTGGGATAATTCCATACAGGTCAGGGTGTTGGTCTGGGATAATTCCATTCAGGTCAGGGTGTTGGTCTGGGATAATTCCATACAGGTCAGGGTGTTGGTCTGGGATAATTCCATTCAGGTCAGGGTGTTGGTCTGGGATAATTCCATTCAGGTCAGGGTGTTGGTCTGGGATAATTCCATACAGGTCAGGGTGTTGGTCTGGGATAATTCCATTCAGGTCAGGGTGTTGGTCTGGGATAATTCCATACAGGTCAGGGTGTTGGTCTGGGATAATTCCATACAGGTCAGGGTGTTGGTCTGGGATAATTCCATACAGGTCAGGGTGTTGGTCTGGGATAATTCCATTCAGGTCAGGGTGTTGGTCTGGGATAATTCCATACAGGTCAGGGTGTTGGTCTGGGATAATTCCATACAGGTCAGGGTGTTGGTCTGGGATAATTCCATACAGGTCAGGGTGTTGGTCTGGGATAATTCCATACAGGTCAGGGTGTTGGTCTGGGATAATTCCATACAGGTCAGGGTGTTGGTCTGGGATAATTCCATTCAGGTCAGGGTGTTGGTCTGGGATAATTCCATACAGGTCAGGGTGTTGGTCTGGGATAATTCCATACAGGTCAGGGTGTTGGTCTGGGATAATTCCATACAGGTCATGGTGTTGTTCTGGGATAATTCCATTCAGGTCATGTTGTTGGTCTGGGATAATTCCATACAGGTCAGGGTGCTGGTCTGGGATAATTCCATACAGGTCAGGGTGTTGGTCTGGGATAATTCCATACAGGTCAGGGTGTTGGTCTGGGATAATTCCATTCAGGTCATGTTGTTGGTCTGGGATAATTCCATACAGGTCAGGGTGTTGGTCTGGGATAATTCCATACAGGTCAGGGTGTTGGTCTGGGATAATTCCATACAGGTCAGGGTGTTGGTCTGGGATAATTCCATACAGGTCAGGGTGTTGGTCTGGGATAATTCCATACAGGTCAGGGTGTTGGTCTGGGATAATTCCATTCAGGTCATGTTGTTGGTCTGGGATAATTCCATTCCATTCAGGTCAGGGTGTTGGTCTGGGATAATTCCATTCAGGTCAGGTTGTTGGTCTGGGATAATTCCATACAGGTCAGGGTGCTGGTCTGGGATAATTCCATACAGGTCAGGGTGTTGGTCTGGGATAATTCCATACAGGTCAGGTTGTTGGTCTGGGATAATCCCATACAGGTCAGGGTGCTGGTCTGGGATAATTCCATACAGGTCAGGGTGTTGGTCTGGGATAATTCCATACAGGTCAGGGTGTTGGTCTGGGATAATTCCATTCAGGTCAGGTTGTTGGTCTGGGATAATTCCATACAGGTCAGGGTGCTGGTCTGGGATAATTCCATACAGGTCAGGGTGTTGGTCTGGGATAATTCCATTCAGGTCAGGGTGTTGGTCTGGGATAATTCCATACAGGTCAGGGTGTTGGTCTGGGATAATTCCATTCAGGTCAGGGTGTTGGTCTGGGATAATTCCATTCAGGTCAGGGTGTTGGTCTGGGATAATTCCATACAGGTCAGGGTGTTGGTCTGGGATAATTCCATTCAGGTCAGGGTGTTGGTCTGGGATAATTCCATTCAGGTCAGGGTGTTGGTCTGGGATAATTCCATACAGGTCAGGTTGTTGGTCTGGGATAATTCCATACAGGTCAGGTTGTTGGTCTGGGATAATTCCATACAGGTCAGGGTGCTGGTCTGGGATAATTCCATACAGGTCAGGTTGTTGGTCTGGGATAATTCCATACAGGTCAGGGTGTTGGTCTGGGATAATTCCATTCAGGTCATGTTGTTGGTCTGGGATAATTCCATACAGGTCAGGGTGCTGGTCTGGGATAATTCCATACAGGTCAGGGTGTTGGTCTGGGATAATTCCATTCAGGTCAGGGTGTTGGTCTGGGATAATTCCATACAGGTCAGGGTGTTGGTCTGGGATAATTCCATTCAGGTCAGGTTGTTGGTCTGGGATAATTCCATACAGGTCAGGGTGCTGGTCTGGGATAATTCCATACAGGTCAGGGTGTTGTTCTGGGATAATTCCATACAGGTCAGGTTGTTGGTCTGGGATAATTCCATACAGGTCAGGGTGCTGGTCTGGGATAATTCCATACAGGTCAGGTTGTTGGTCTGGGATAATTCCATACAGGTCAGGGTGTTGGTCTGGGATAATTCCATTCAGGTCAGGGTGTTGGTCTGGGATAATTCCATACAGGTCAGGTTGTTGGTCTGGGATAATTCCATACAGGTCAGGGTGTTGGTCTGGGATAATTCCATACAGGTCAGGTTGTTGGTCTGGGATAATTCCATACAGGTCAGGGTGCTGGTCTGGGATAATTCCATACAGGTCAGGGTGTTGGTCTGGGATAATTCCATACAGGTCAGGTTGTTGGTCTGGGATAATTCCATACACGTCAGGGTGCTGGTCTGGGATAATTCCATACAGGTCAGGTTGTTGGTCTGGGATAATTCCATACAGGTCAGGGTGTTGGTCTGGGATAATTCCATTCAGGTCAGGGTGTTGGTCTGGGATAATTCCATACAGGTCAGGTTGTTGGTCTGGGATAATTCCATACAGGTCAGGGTGTTGGTCTGGGATAATTCCATACAGGTCAGGTTGTTGGTCTGGGATAATTCCATACAGGTCAGGGTGCTGGTCTGGGATAATTCCATACAGGTCAGAGTGTTGGTCTGGGATAATTCCATACAGGTCAGGTTGTTGGTCTGGGATAATTCCATACAGGTCAGGGTGCTGGTCTGGGATAATTCCATTCAGGTCAGGTTGTTGGTCTGGGATAATTCCATTCAGGTCAGGTTGTTGGTCTGGGATAATTCCATACAGGTCAGGGTGTTGGTCTGGGATAATTCCATACAGGTCAGGTTGTTGGTCTGGGATAATTCCATACAGGTCAGGGTGTTGGTCTGGGATAATTCCATACAGGTCAGGTTGTTGGTCTGGGATAATTCCATACAGGTCAGGGTGCTGGTCTGGGATAATTCCATACAGGTCAGGGTGTTGGTCTGGGATAATTCCATACAGGTCAGGTTGTTGGTCTGGGATAATTCCATACAGGTCAGGGTGCTGGTCTGGGATAATTCCATTCAGGTCAGGGTGCTGGTCTGGGATAATTCCATACAGGTCAGGGTGTTGGTCTGGGATAATTCCATACAGGTCAGGGTGTTGGTCTGGGATAATTCCATACAGGTCAGGGTGTTGGTCTGGGATAATTCCATTCCATTCAGGTCAGGGTGTTGGTCTGGGATAATTCCATACAGGTCAGGGTGTTGGTCTGGGATAATTCCATACAGGTCAGGGTGTTGGTCTGGGATAATTCCATTCAGGTCAGGGTGTTGGTCTGGGATAATTCCATTCAGGTCAGGGTGTTGGTCTGGGATAATTCCATACAGGTCAGGGTGTTGGTCTGGGATAATTCCATTCAGGTCAGGGTGTTGGTCTGGGATAATTCCATTCAGGTCAGGGTGTTGGTCTGGGATAATTCCATACAGGTCAGGTTGTTGGTCTGGGATAATTCCATACAGGTCAGGGTGTTGGTCTGGGATAATTCCATACAGGTCAGGGTGTTGGTCTGGGATAATTCCATTCCATTCAGGTCAGGGTGTTGGTCTGGGATAATTCCATTCAGGTCAGGGTGTTGGTCTGGGATAATTCCATTCCATTCAGGTCAGGGTGTTGGTCTGGGATAATTCCATACAGGTCAGGGTGTTGGTCTGGGATAATTCCATACAGGTCAGGGTGTTGGTCTGGGATAATTCCATTCCATTCAGGTCAGGGTGTTGGTCTGGGATAATTCCATTCAGGTCAGGGTGTTGGTCTGGGATAATTCCATTCCATTCAGGTCAGGGTGTTGGTCTGGGATAGTTCCATTCAGGTCAGGATGTTGGTCTGGGATAATTCCATTCAGGTCAGGGTGTTGGTCTGGGATAATTCCATACAGGTCAGGGTGTTGGTCTGGGATAATTCCATTCAGGTCAGGGTGTTGGTCTGGGATAATTCCATTCAGGTCAGGGTGTTGGTCTGGGATAATTCCATACAGGTCAGGTTGTTGGTCTGGGATAATTCCATACAGGTCAGGGTGTTGGTCTGGGATAATTCCATACAGGTCAGGGTGTTGGTCTGGGATAATTCCATACAGGTCAGGGTGTTGGTCTGGGATAATTCCATACAGGTCAGGGTGTTGGTCTGGGATAATTCCATTCCATTCAGGTCAGGGTGTTGGTCTGGGATAATTCCATTCAGGTCAGGGTGTTGGTCTGGGATAATTCCATTCCATTCAGGTCAGGGTGTTGGTCTGGGATAGTTCCATTCAGGTCAGGATGTTGGTCTGGGATAATTCCATTCAGGTCAGGGTGTTGGTCTGGGATAATTCCATACAGGTCAGGGTGTTGGTCTGGGATAATTCCATTCAGGTCAGGGTGTTGGTCTGGGATAATTCCATTCAGGTCAGGGTGTTGGTCTGGGATAATTCCATACAGGTCAGGTTGTTGGTCTGGGATAATTCCATACAGGTCAGGGTGTTGGTCTGGGATAATTCCATACAGGTCAGGGTGTTGGTCTGGGATAATTCCATTCCATTCAGGTCAGGGTGTTGGTCTGGGATAATTCCATTCAGGTCAGGGTGTTGGTCTGGGATAATTCCATTCCATTCAGGTCAGGGTGTTGGTCTGGGATAATTCCATACAGGTCAGGGTGTTGGTCTGGGATAATTCCATACAGGTCAGGGTGTTGGTCTGGGATAATTCCATTCCATTCAGGTCAGGGTGTTGGTCTGGGATAATTCCATTCAGGTCAGGGTGTTGGTCTGGGATAATTCCATTCCATTCAGGTCAGGGTGTTGGTCTGGGATAGTTCCATTCAGGTCAGGATGTTGGTCTGGGATAATTCCATTCAGGTCAGGGTGTTGGTCTGGGATAATTCCATACAGGTCAGGGTGTTGGTCTGGGATAATTCCATTCAGGTCAGGGTGTTGGTCTGGGATAATTCCATTCAGGTCAGGGTGTTGGTCTGGGATAATTCCATACAGGTCAGGTTGTTGGTCTGGGATAATTCCATACAGGTCAGGGTGTTGGTCTGGGATAATTCCATACAGGTCAGGGTGTTGGTCTGGGATAATTCCATTCCATTCAGGTCAGGGTGTTGGTCTGGGATAATTCCATTCAGGTCAGGGTGTTGGTCTGGGATAATTCCATTCAGGTCAGGGTGTTGGTCTGGGATAATTCCATTCCATTCAGGTCAGGGTGTTGGTCTGGGATAATTCCATACAGGTCAGGGTGTTGGTCTGGGATAATTCCATACAGGTCAGGGTGTTGGTCTGGGATAATTCCATTCCATTCAGGTCAGGGTGTTGGTCTGGGATAATTCCATTCAGGTCAGGGTGTTGGTCTGGGATAATTCCATTCCATTCAGGTCAGGGTGTTGGTCTGGGATAGTTCCATTCAGGTCAGGATGTTGGTCTGGGATAATTCCATTCAGGTCAGGGTGTTGGTTTGGGATAATTCCATACAGGTCAGGGTGTTGGTCTGGGATAATTCCATTCAGGTCAGGGTGTTGGTCTGGGATAATTCCATTCAGGTCAGGGTGCTGGTCTGGGATAATTCCATACAGGTCAGGGTGTTGGTCTGGGATAATTCCATTCCATTCAGGTCAGGGTGTTGGTCTGGGATAATTCCATTCCATACAGGTCAGGTTGTTGGTCTGGGATAATTCCATTCCATTCAGGTCAGGGTGTTGGTCTGGGATAATTCCCAGGGTTGATTTTAGGTCCCGTGTGGCTCAGTTGGTAGAGCATGGCGCTTGCAACGCCAGGGTTGTGGGTTCATTCCCCACGGGGGGACCAGGATGAATATGTATGAACTTTCCAATTTGTAAGTCGCTCTGGATAAGAGCGTCTGCTAAATGACTTAAATGTAAATGTAAATGTTATCTCTCTCTCTCTCATCTAAAACCCAAACAAAGATGTGAAGATATGGCTACAGACTTTTCATAACATTAAGTAGAAATAGATACATTTGTGTCAGTACAGGGAGTTGGTGTCAGTACAGGGAGTTGGTGTCAGTACAGGGAGTTGGTGTCAGTACAGGGAGTTGGTGTCAGTACAGGGAGTTGGTGTCAGTACAGGGAGTTGGTGTCAGTGGAAGTCAGGGAGTTGGTGTCAGTGGAAGTCAGGGAGTTGGTGTCAGTACAGGTAGTTGGTGTCAGTACAGGGAGTTGGTGTCAGTACAGGGAGTTGGTGTCAGTGGAAGTCAGGGAGTTGGTGTCAGTGGAAGTCAGGGAGTTGGTGTCAGAACAGGGAGTTGGTGTCAGTACATGGAGTTGGTGTCAGAACAGGGAGTTGGTGTCAGTACAGGGAGTTGGTGTCAGTACAGGGAGTTGGTGTCAGTACAGGGAGTTGGTGTCAGAACAGGGAGTTGGTGTCAGAACAGGGAGTTGGTGTCAGTGAAAGTCAGGGAGTTTGTGTCAGAACAGGGAGTTGGTGTCAGTACATGGAGTTGGTGTCAGAACAGGGAGTTGGTGTCAAAACAGGGAGTTGGTGTCAGTGGGAGTCAGGTAGTTGGTGTCAGTGGAAGTCAGGGAGTTGGTGTCAGTGGAAGTCAGGGAGTTGGTGTCAGAACAGGGAGTTGGTGTCAGAACAGGGAGTCGGTGTCAGTACAGGGAGTTGGTGTCAGTGGAAGTCAGGGAGTTGGTGTCAGAACAGGGAGTTGGTGTCAGTACAGGGAGTTGGTGTCAGAACAGGGAGTTGGTGTCAGTGTAAGTCAGGGAGTTGGTGTCAGTGTAAGTCAGGGAGTTGGTGTCAGTGGAAGTCAGGGAGTTGGTGTCAGTACAGGGAGTTGGTGTCAGTGGAAGTCAGGGAGTTGGTGTCAGTGTAAGTCAGGGAGTTGGTGTCAGTGGGAGTCAGGGAGTTGGTGTCAGTACAGGGAGTTGGTGTCATTGGAAGTCAGGGAGTTGGTGTCAGTACAGGGAGTTGGTGTCAGTGGAAGTCAGGGAGTTGGTGTCAGAAGAAGTCAGGGAGTTGGTGTCAGTAGAAGTCAGGGAGTTGGTGTCAGAAGAAGTCAGGGAGTTGGTGTCAGTGGAAGTCAGGGAGTTGGTGTCAGTGTAAGTCAGGGAGTTGGTGTCAGAAGAAGTCAGGGAGTTGGTGTCAGTGGAAGTCAGGGAGTTGGTGTCAGAAGAAGTCAGGGAGTTGGTGTCAGTAGAAGTCAGGGAGTTGGTGTCAGAAGAAGTCAGGGAGTTGGTGTCAGTGGAAGTCAGGGAGTTGGTGTCAGTAAAAGTCAGGGAGTTGGTGTCAGTAGAAGTCAGGGAGTTGGTGTCAGTAGAAGTCAGGGAGTTGGTGTCAGAGGAAGTCAGGGAGTTGGTGTCAGTGGAAGTCAGGGAGTTGGTGTCAGTGGAAGTCAGGGAGTTGGTGTCAGAAGAAGTCAGGGAGTTGGTGTCAGTGGAAGTCAGGGAGTTGGTGTCAGTAGAAGTCAGGGAGTTGGTGTCAGTAGAAGTCAGGGAGTTGGTGTCAGTGGAATCAGGGAGTTGGTGTCAGTAGAAGTCAGGGAGTTGGTGTCAGTGGAAGTCAGGTAGTTGGTGTCAGTGGAAGTCAGGGAGTTGGTGGAAGTCAGGGAGTTGGTGTCAGTGAAGGTCGGGGAGTTGGTGTCAGTAGAAGTCAGGGAGTTGGTGTCAGTGCAGGTCGGGGAGTTGGTGAACATTCTACAAGTGAAAAGGAACAGATTTACTTTTAACTAACCCTTATGGCATTGTTTTTGAAAGAGAGTGACCAGGCTCTACCTATTTTACTGGCTTGTGACGCACCTTCACCGCCCCCGGTTAGAGGGGAATTAGGCAGCCCAAGAGTTAACACACAGGAACTTTATTTAGACACACTGAAGAAGGTGAACATGGAGATTAAAAGGGGGAGAGGTAGTGGAATGGTAGTGGAGAGGTAGTGGAATAGTAGTGGAATAGTAGTGGAATAGTAGTGGAATAGTAGTGGAATAGCAGTGGAATAGTAGTGGAATAGTAGTGGAATAGTAGTGGAATAGTAATGGAATGGTAGTGGAATCGTAATGGAATGGTAATGGAATGGTAGTGGAATAGTAGTGGAGAGGTAGTGGAATAGTAGTGGAATAGCAATGGAATAGTACTGGAATAGTACTGGAATAGTAGTGGAATAGTAATGGAATAGTAATGGAATAGTAGTGGAATAGTAATGGAATGGTAGTGGGATAGTAGTGGAATAGTAGTGGAAGGGTCGTGGAATAGTAGTGGAATAGTAGTGGAAGGGTCATGGAATGGTAGTGGAATAGTAGTGGAATGGTAATGGAATAGTAATGGAGAGGTAGTGGAATGGTAGTGGAATAGTAGTGGAATGGTAATGGAAGGTTAGTGGAATGGTAGTGGAATGGTAATGGAATGGTAGTGGAATAGTAGTGGAATAGTAGTGGAATGGTAGTGGAATAGTATTGGAAGGGTAATGGAATGGTAGTGGAATAGTAGTGGACTGGTAGTGGAATAGTAGTTGAATAGTAGTGGAATAGTAGTGGACTGGTAATGGAATGGTAGTGGAATAGTAGTGGAATAGTAGTGGAAGGGTAGTGGAATAGTAGTGGAATAGTAGTGGAAGGGTAATGGAATGGTAGTGGAATAGTAGTGGAAGGGTAATGGAATGGTAGTGGAATAGTAGTGGAATAGTAGTGGAAGGGTAGTGGAATAGTAGTGGAATGGTAGCGTATTGGTTCTGAAACAGGAGACAGAGAGGTAATGAATCCACTGTTACACAATAATATAATTGACAGCAGTTCACTTTGGACACACACACCATCCCACCAGTCCAGATATATGAGTCCAGTTGTTGATGGGCAGACAGAGGTGTTACTCTCTGTAACTGCCTGAGGGAGACTGACAGTGTTGTAGAGACAGAGATGTTACTCTCTATACTGCCTGAGGGAGACTGACAGTATTGTAGAGACAGAGGTGTTACTCTCTATACTGCCTGAGGGAGACTGACAGTATTGTAGAGACAGAGATGTTACTACCTGATGGAGACTGACAGTATTGTAGAGACAGAGATGTTACTAACTGCCTGAGGGAGACTGACAGTATTGTAGAGACAGAGATGTTACTCTCTACACTGCTTGAGGGAGACTGACAGTATTGTAGAGGCAGAGATGTTACTCTCTACACTGCTTGAGGGAGACTGACAGTATTGTGTGACCTGAAGAGTCCAGGCCCCTAGTAACCTCCCTAGCAACCTATAAGGACACATGTGACACGGGTCAGAGAGAGTTTGAGCGGCATGTTCATGGTTCTCCCCATACTCTCAGGCTCCGGTCGTGGGGGATGGGGAGTGGAATGTGTTATTAGAACCTCGGGGTTCTGAGCTCAGGGTTCTGAGGTTCTAATAACAGTCACCGTGTTTAAAATCAGGGTTCTGGGGTTCTAATAACAGTCACCGTGTTTAACTCAGGGTTCTGAGGTTCTAATAACAGTCACCGTGTTTAACTCAGGGTTCTGAGGTTCTAATAACAGTCACCGTGTTTAACTCAGGGTTCTGAGGTTCTAACAACAGTCACCGTGTTTAACTCAGGGTTCTGAGGTTCTAATAACAGTCACCGGTAAGGATTTACTAATAGTGAAACACAATAGTAATTTAATTCTGTGAAACACAATACAGTACCAATTTATTTGAGATGGTAATATGAAGGTAGGAAAACACAATTCTCACAACATCAGTAATGACATTTCAAAGAGAGGTTATCATTATATTGCAGAAGTGTTGACTGAACTCAGGCATATACTGACTATAGCTGTGTCCTCTCAGGCCCTGCCCTACATAACCCTTCATATACTGACTATAGCTGTGTCCTCTCAGGCCCTGCCCTACATAACCCTCCATATACTGACTATAGCTGTGTCCTCTCAGGCCCTGCCCTACATAACCCTTCATATACTGACTATAGCTGTGTCCTCTCAGGCCCTGCCCTACATAACCCTCCATATACTGACTATAGCTGTGTCCTCTGTCTGTCTCTCAGGCCCTGCCCTACATAACCCTTCATATACTGACTATAGCTGTGTCCTCTCAGGCCCTGCCCTACATAACCCTTCATATACTGACTATAGCTGTGTCCTCTCAGGCCCTGCCCTACATAACCCTCCATATACTGACTATAGCTGTGTCCTCTGTCTGTCTCTCAGGCCCTGCCTTACATAACCCTTCATATACTGACTATAGCTGTGTCCTCTCAGGCCCTGCCCTACATAACCCTCCATATACTGACTATAACTGTGTCCTCTGTCTCTCAGGCCCTGCCTTACATAACCCTTCATATACTGACTATAGCTGTGTCCTCTCAGGCCCTACATAACCCTCCATATACTGACTATAGCTGTGTACTCTCAGGCCCTACATAACCCTTCATATACTGACTATAGCTGTGTCCTCTGTCTGTCTCTCAGGCCCTGCCCTACATAACCCTCCATATACTGACTATAGCTGTGTACTCTCAGGCCCTACATAACCATTCATATACTGACTATAGCTGTGTCCTCTCAGGCCCTACATAACCCTTCATATACTGACTATAGCTGTGTCCTCTCAGGCCCTGCCCTACATAACCCTTCATATACTGACTATAGCTGTGTCCTCTCAGGCCCTGCCCTACATAACCCTTCATATACTGACTATAGCTGTGTCCTCTCAGGCCCTGCCCTACATAACCCTTCATATACTGACTATAGCTGTGTCCTCTGTCTCTCAGGCCCTGCCCTACATAACCCTCCATATACTCACTATAACTGTGTCCTCTGTCTCTCAGGCCCTGCCCTACATAACCCTCCATATACTGACTATAGCTGTGTCCTCTGTCTCTCAGGCCCTGCCTTACGTTGCCCTTCTCATCGCCATGATCTTCTTCATCTATGCGGTCATCGGCATGCAGGTGGGTGTTGTTTGTTTTTACCAATTGAGGATATGCCTTCTTGCTAGGGTCCATCTCCATCTTGATATCTCTCAATATCTCTCAATATCTCTCAATATCTCTCTCTCTCTCTCTCCATCTCTCTCTCTCTCCATCTCTCTCTCTCTATCTCTCTCTCTCTCTCTCTCTCTCTCTCTCTCTCTCTCTCTCTCTCTCTCTCTCTCTCTCTCTCTCTCTCTCTCTCTCTCTCTCTCTCTCTCTCTCTCTCTCTCTCTCTCTCTCTCTCTCTCTCTCTCTCTCTCTCTCTCTCTCTCTCTCTCTCTCTCTCTCTCTCTCTCTCTCTCTCTCTCTCTCCCCAGACGTTTGGGAAGATAGCCATGCAGGACTACACTCAGATCAACAGGAACAACAATTTTCAGACGTTTCCTCAGGCTGTACTGGCTCTGTTCAGGTGAGCCGTTTCCTCAGGCTGTACTGGCTCTATTCAGGTGAACCGTTTCCTCAGGCTGTACTGACTCTGTTCAGGTGAGCCGTTTCCTCAGGCTGTACTGACTCTATTCAGGTGAACCGTTTCTTCAGGCTGAACTGACTCTATTCAGGTGAACCGTTTCCTCAGGCTGTACTGGCTCTATTCAGGTGAACCGTTTCCTCAGGCTGTACTGACTCTATTCAGGTGAACCGTTTCCTCAGGCTCAACTGACTCTATTCAGGTGAACCGTTTCCTCAGGCTGAACTGACTCTATTCAGGTGAACCGTTTCCTCAGGCTGTACTGGCTCTATTCAGGTGAACCGTTTCCTCAGGCTGAACTGGCTCTATTCAGGTGAACCGTTTCCTCAGGCTGAACTGACTCTATTCAGGTGAATCGTTTCCTCAGGCTGAACTGACTCTATTCAGGTGAACCGTTTCCTCAGGCTGTACTGGCTCTATTCAGGTGAACCGTTTCCTCAGGCTGTACTGACTCTATTCAGGTGAACTGTTTCCTCAGGCTCAACTGACTCTATTCAGGTGAACCGTTTCCTCAGGCTGAACTGACTCTATTCAGGTGAACCGTTTCCTCAGGCTGTACTGGCTCTATTCAGGTGAACCGTTTCCTCAGGCTGAACTGGCTCTATTCAGGTGAACCGTTTCCTCAGGCTGAACTGACTCTATTCAGGTGAATCGTTTCCTCAGGCTGAACTGACTCTATTCAGGTGAACCGTTTCCTCAGGCTGTACTGGCTCTATTCAGGTGAACCGTTTCCTCAGGCTGAACTGACTCTATTCAGGTGAACCGTTTCCTCAGGCTGAACTGGCTCTATTCAGGTGAACCGTTTCCTCAGGCTGAACTGACTCTATTCAGGTGAACCGTTTCCTCAGGCTGAACTGGCTCTATTCAGGTGAACCGTTTCCTCAGGCTGAACTGGCTCTATTCAGTAGGACTGCTGCTTTTCTGCTAGTTCATTGATTGATCCACCTCACTGATTGATTGGCCAGAGGTTCAATTAGCCATGATGTGCCAGGTATAAATCCGTGATAATCGAAGACTTCAACAAGCATTTCTCAATGGCTGGCCATGCCTTCCTCCTGGCGACTCCAACCTTGGCCAACAGCCCCGCCCCCTCCGCTGCTACTCGCCCAAGCCTCCCCAGCTTCTCCTTTACCCAAATCCAGATAGCAGATGTTCTGAAAGAGCTGGAAAACCTGGACCCATACAAATCAGCTGGGCTTGACAATCTGGACCCCCTATTTCTGAAACTGTCCGCCGCCATTGTCGCACCCCCTATCACCAGCCTGTTCAACCTCTCCTTCGTATCATCTGAGATCCCCAAGGATTGGAAAGCTGCCGCGGTCATCCCCCTCTTCAAAGGGGGAGACACCCTGGACCCAAACTGTTACAGACCTATATCCATCCTGCCCTGCCTATCTAAGGTCTTCGAAAGCCAAGTCAACAAACAGATCACTGACCATCTCGAATCCCACCGTACCTTCTCCGCTGTGCAATCCGGTTTCCGAGCCGGTCATGGGTGCACCTCAGCCACGCTCAAGGTACTAAACGATATCATAACCGCCATCGATAAAAGACATTACTGTGCAGCCGTCTTCATCGACCTGGCCAAGGCTTTCGACTCTGTCAATCACCATATTCTTATCGGCAGACTCAGTAGCCTCGGTTTTTCTAATGACTGCCTTGCCTGGTTCACCAACTACTTTGCAGACAGAGTTCAGTGTGTCAAATCGGAGGGCATGTTGTCCGGTCCTCTGGCAGTCTCTATGGGGGTACCACAGGGTTCAATTCTCGGGCCGACTCTTTTCTCTGTATACATCAATGATGTTGCTCTTGCTGCGGGCGATTCCCTGATCCACCTCTACGCAGACGACACCATTCTATATACTTCCGGCCCTTCCTTGGACACTGTGCTATCTAACCTCCAAACGAGCTTCAATGCCATACAACACTCCTTCCGTGACCTCCAACTGCTCTTAAACGCTAGTAAAACCAAATGCATGCTTTTCAACCGTTCGCTGCCTGCACCCGCACGCCCGACTAGCATCACCACCCTGGACGGTTCCGACCTAGAATATGTGGACATCTATAAGTACCTAGGTGTCTGGCTAGACTGCAAACTCTCCTTCCAGACTCATATCAAACATCTCCAATCCAAAATCAAAGCAAGAATCGGCTTTCTATTCCGCAACAAAGCCTCCTTCACTCACGCCGCCAAACTTACCCTAGTAAAACTGACTATCCTACCGATCCTCGACTTCGGCGATGTCATCTACAAAATAGCTTCCAATACTCTACTCAGCAAACTGGATGCAGTTTATCACAGTGCCATTCGTTTTGTTACTAAAGCACCTTATACGACCCACCACTGCGACCTGTATGCCCTAGTCGGCTGGCCCTCGCTACATGTTCGTCGTCAGACCCACTGGCTCCAGGTCATCTACAAGGCTATGCTAGGTAAAGTGCCGCCTTATCTCAGTTCACTGGTCACGATGGCTACACCCACCTGCAACACGCGCTCCAGCAGGTGTATCTCACTGATCATCCCTAAAGCCAAAACCTCATTTGGACGCCTTTCCTTCCAGTTCTCTGCTGCCTGCGACTGGAACGAATTGCAAAAATCTCTGAAGTTGGAGACTTTTATCTCCCTCAACAACTTTAAAAATCTGCTATCCGAGCAGCTAACCGATCGCTGCAGCTGTACATAGTCCATCTGTAAACTACCCACCCAATTTACCTACCTCACCCCCCATACTGCTTTTATTTATTTACTTTTCTGCTCTTTTGCACACCAGTATCTCTTCTTGCACATGATCATCTGATGATTTATCACTCCAGTGTTAATCTGCTAAATTGTAATTATTCGATTTATTGCCTACCTCATGCCTTTTGCACACATTGTATATAGATTCTCTTTTTTTTTTTTTTTTCTACCATGTTATTGACTTGTTTATTGTTTACTCCATGTGTAACTCTGTGTTGTCTGTTCACACTGCTATGCTTTATCTTGGCCAGGTCGCAGTTGCAAATGAGAACTTGTTCTCAACTAGCCTACCTGGTTAAATAAAGGTGAAATAAAATAAAAAATAAAAATAAAAAAAAACATGACTTCTGGTGAAGACAGAGACAAACAGAAGCCCTTAACAATATCCCTGGTAGTCTCTTCTCCGGTCAAACGTTTCATAGGTCAGGGGTTGTGAAGTCTCTCCTCGGGGACCCGCAGCCGTTCCATGTTTTTGACCTATTCCTAAGCTAGCGCATCTGATTCAACTGTGCTACCTGTCCCAGACCTGCTGTTTTCAACTCTCTAGAGACAGCAGGAGCGGTAGAGATACTCTCAGTGATTGGCTATGAAAAGCCAACTGACATTTACTCCTGAGGTGCTGACTTGCTGCACCCTCGACAACTACTGTGATTATTATTATTTGACCATGCTGGTCATTAATGAACATTTGAACATGTTCATAAATAATCTCCACCCGGCACAGCCAGAAGAGGACTGGCCACCCCTCATAGCCTGGTTCCTCTCTAGGTTTCTTCCTAGGTTTTGGCCTTTCTAGGGAGTTTTCCCTAGCCACCGTGCTTCTACACCTGCATTGCTTGCTGTTTGTGGTTTTAGGCTGGGTTTCTGTACAGCACTTTGAGATATCAGCTGATGTACGAAGGGCTATATAAATTGATTTGATTTGATATGGTCAAGTAATCATCAAGCCCTTGACCACTTGAATCAGATGAGCTACTTTAAGGGTACAACAACATTGTCAAATGTCTGGGAGTCCCAGAGGAGAGGTTTGAAAACCACTGGCCTAGGTCGTGCCCTGTTGGAGCTAACATTTGTTCATCCCGTGCTCTGTCTCTCTGTCTCCCTGTCTCTCTGTCTCCGGGTCTCCCTGTCTCCGTCCAGGTGTGCTACAGGGGAGGCGTGGCAGGAGATCATGCTAGCCAGTCTGCCAGGTAAGCACTCTCTGTCTGTCTGTCTGTCTGTCTGTCTGTCTGTCTGTCTGTCTGTCTGTCTGTCTGTCTGTCTGTCTGTCTGTCTGTCTGTCTGTCTGTCTGTCTGTCTGTCTGTCTGTCTGTCTGTCTGTCTGTCTGTCTGTCTGTCTGTCTGTCTGTCTGTCTGTCTGTCTATTTCTCTCTGACTCTCTCTCTCTCTCTGTCTACCAGGTAAACGGTGTGACCCAGAGTCAGACTACCTGCCTGGCGAAGAGTTCACCTGTGGAAGCAACTTCGCTATCGTCTACTTCATCAGCTTCTTCATGCTGTGTGCTTTCCTGGTGAGGGGAGACAAGGGGGAGGGAGGGAGGGAGGGAGGGAGGGAGGGAGGGAGGGAGGGAGGGAGGGAGAACAACATTCCCACCTATTTCATTGTCGATAATAGCATTTTGCCCATATTCTTGATGAAGACTGTAACATAGCGCTGCTAATAGAATGTCAATTAACTCACCTGGTTTGAGACACTAAATCAACCAACATAGCGCTGCTAATAGAATGTTAATTAACTCACCTGGTTTGAGACACTAAATCAACCAACATAGCTCTGCTAATAGAATGTTAATTAACTCACCTGGTTAGAGACACTAAATCAACCAACATAGCTCTGCTAATAGAATGTTAATTAACTCCCTGGTTTGAGACACTAAATCAACCAACATAGCTCTGCTAATAGAATGTTAATTAACTCACCTGGTTTGAGACACTAAATCAACCAACATAGCTCTGCTAATAGAATGTTAATTAACTCACCTGGTTTGAGACACTAAATTAACCAACATAGCTCTGCTAATAGAATGTTAATTAACTCCCTGGTTTGAGACACTAAATCAACCAACATAGCTCTGCTAATAGAATGTTAATTAACTCACCTGGTTAGAGACACTAAATCAACCAACATAGCTCTGCTAATAGAATGTTAATTAACTCACCTGGTTTGAGACACTAAATTAACCAACATAGCGCTGCTAATAGCTGTACATGGAAAATATTTAGAATTAAATGTACAATATCAAACAAGATAATATAAATCATAAGACAGTTAAGTACATTCTTCTGTATATCAAATTATATATACATTAACTTAATTTCCTTTAGACTCAGACATTAGTTAGAATCTAAATATTGAAGAAAACATTTCAGAGATTAAATTATTTTTAAAAATTCTATACACTTTCTACCTGGTTTAAGTCATTTAAGTTCAGACTGGAGTATTTTTAATAATATATGTTATTGTTATTATTTTTATTATATTACTATTTTATACTCAGACACCCACGACCCATTCAATACCTACCGCAACCCACCAGCTGAGAATCCTAAGGGACATTCTGTGTAGCTGTGTCTCATTTTGAGGATGTACATTGCTTGTATGTCTGCTTATTTGTCACATTGTAAGAAGGAATCTCTCTCTTTCTCTCGCTCTCTTTCTGTATTAGATTATCAACCTGTTTGTTGCTGTCATCATGGACAACTTTGACTATCTAACCCGTGATTGGTCCATTCTGGGGCCTCATCACCTGGATGAGTTCAAGAGGATCTGGTCTGAGTACGACCCTGAGGCCAAGTGAGACTACTTTCATCTTTATCTCCCTCTCTCTCTCTCTCTCACTCGCTCTCTCTCTCTCTACCTCTTTTTCTACCTCTCTGTCTCTCTACCTCTTTTTCTACCTCTCTGTCTCTCCCTGTATTTCTCTCTCTCTATCCCTCCCTCTCCCTCTCTCTCTACCTCTTTTTCTACCTCTCTCTCTCACTCCCTGTATTTCTCTCTCTCTCTCTCTCTCTCTCTCTCTCTCTCTCTCTCTCTCTCTCTCTCTCTCTCTCTCTCTCTCTCTCTCTCTCTCACTCACTCACTCACTCACTCACTCACTCACTCACTCACTCACTCACTCACTCACTCACTCACTCACTCACTCACTCTCTGTCTCACTCTCACTCACTCTCTGTCTCACTCTCTCTATCTCTCTTTCTCTGTCTCTCTCTCTGTCTCTGTCTCTCTCGCTCTCTCTCTCTGTGTCTCTGTCTCACTCTAGCTCTCTCGCTCTCTCTGTCTCACTCTCTCACTCTCTCACTGTCTCACTCTCTCACTGTCACTCTCACTGTATCTCTCGGTCTATCCATCTCTCTTTCTTCTGCCCCTCTCCCCCCTCTCTCTCTTTCTCTGTTTCTCTCTCTCTTTTCTCCCTCTCTTTGTCACATTATTTGAAGTCATATGTACAGACAACGTTAATAATCCACTGTTGTTCCTCAGGGCTGGTATTAACCATTTAAATGTAGGATCCCCTCAATAGGGGACCTTCAATATTTATTTTTATTCAATGTGATCTAAAATGAGAACGGTAGCCACGATCCATGAATACAGAGTGTGGGCGGCAGGTGGCCTAGTAGTTAAACTCATTATGTGATGTATAAAAGTCACAGTCTATGAAGATGTATAAACGTCACAGTTTATAAAGATGTAGAAACGTCACAGTTTATAAAGTTGGAGAAACTTCACAGTTTATAAAGTTGTAGAAACGTCACAGTTTATATAGTTGGAGAAACGTCACAGTTTATAAAGATGTAGAAACGTCACAGTTTATAAAGTTGTAGAAACGTCACAGTTTAAAAGATGTAGAAACGTCACAGTTTATAAAGTTGGAGAAACGTCACAGTTTATAAAGTTGGAGAAACGTCACAGTTTATACAAATGCAGAAATGTCACAGTTTATATAGTTGGAGAAACGTCACAGTTTATAAAGTTGGAGAAACGTCACAGTTTATAAAGTTGGAGAAACGTCACAGTTTATAAAGTTGGAGAAACGTCACAGTTTATAAAGATGTAGAAACGTCACAGTTTATAAAGTTGGAGAAACGTCACAGTTAATAAAGTTGGAGAAACGTCACAGTTAATAAAGTTGGAGAAACGTCACAGTTTATAAAGATGGAGAAACGTCACAGTTTATAAAGTTGGAGAAACGTCACAGTTAATAAAGTTGGAGAAACGTCACAGTTTATAAAGATGGAGAAACGTCACAGTTAATAAAGTTGGAGAAACGTCACAGTTTATATAGTTGGAGAAACGTCACAGTTTATAAAGTTGGAGAAACGTCACAGTTTATACAAATGCAGAAATGTCACAGTTTATATAGTTGGAGAAACGTCACAGTTAATATAGTTGGAGAAACGTCACAGTTTATATAGTTGTAGAAACGTCACAGTTTATATAGTTGTAGAAACGTCACAGTTAATATAGTTGGAGAAACGTCACAGTTTATATAGTTGTAGAAACGTCACAGTTTATATAGTTGTAGAAACGTCACAGTTTATATAGTTGTAGAAACGTCACAGTTTATATAGTTGTAGAAACGTCACAGTTTATATAGTTGTAGAAACGTCACAGTTTATATAGTTGTAGAAACGTCACAGTTTATATAGTTGTAGAAACGTCACAGTTTATATAGTTGTAGAAACGTCACAGTTTATATAGTTGTAGAAACGTCACAGTTTATATAGTTGTAGAAACGTCACAGTTTATATAGTTGTAGAAACGTCACAGTTTATATAGTTGTAGAAACGTCACAGTTTATATAGTTGTAGAAACGTCACAGTTTATATAGTTGTAGAAACGTCACAGTTTATATAGTTGTAGAAACGTCACAGTTTATATAGTTGTAGAAACGTCACAGTTTATATAGTTGTAGAAACGTCACAGTTTATACAGTTGTAGAAACGTCACAGTTTATATAGTTGTAGAAACGTCACAGTTTATACAGTTGTAGAAACGTCACAGTTTATATAGTTGTAGAAACGTCACAGTTTATACAGTTGTAGAAACGTCACAGTTTATATAGTTGTAGAAACGTCACAGTTTATACAGTTGTAGAAACGTCACAGTTTATACAGTTGTAGAAACGTCACAGTTTATATAGTTGTAGAAACGTCACAGTTTATATAGTTGTAGAAACGTCACAGTTTATATAGTTGTAGAAACGTCACAGTTTATATAGTTGTAGAAACGTCACAGTTTATATAGTTGTAGAAACGTCACAGTTTATATAGTTGTAGAAACGTCACAGTTTATATAGTTGTAGAAACGTCACAGTTTATATAGTTGTAGAAACGTCACAGTTTATACAGTTGTAGAAACGTCACAGTTTATATAGTTGTAGAAACGTCACAGTTTATACAGTTGTAGAAACGTCACAGTTTATACAGTTGTAGAAACGTCACAGTTTATATAGTTGTAGAAACGTCACAGTTTATATAGTTGTAGAAACGTCACAGTTTATACAGTTGTAGAAACGTCACAGTTTATACAGTTGTAGAAACGTCACAGTTTATATAGTTGTAGAAACGTCACAGTTTATATAGTTGTAGAAACGTCACAGTTTATATAGTTGTAGAAACGTCACAGTTTATATAGTTGTAGAAACGTCACAGTTTATATAGTTGTAGAAACGTCACAGTTTATATAGTTGTAGAAACGTCACAGTTTATATAGTTGTAGAAACGTCACAGTTTATATAGTTGTAGAAACGTCACAGTTTATATAGTTGTAGAAACGTCACAGTTTATACAGTTGTAGAAACGTCACAGTTTATATAGTTGTAGAAACGTCACAGTTTATATAGTTGTAGAAACGTCACAGTTTATACAGTTGTAGAAACGTCACAGTTTATATAGTTGTAGAAACGTCACAGTTTATATAGTTGTAGAAACGTCACAGTTTATATAGTTGTAGAAACGTCACAGTTTATATAGTTGTAGAAACGTCACAGTTTATATAGTTGTAGAAACGTCACAGTTTATATAGTTGTAGAAACGTCACAGTTTATATAGTTGTAGAAACGTCACAGTTTATATAGTTGTAGAAACGTCACAGTTTATATAGTTGTAGAAACGTCACAGTTTATATAGTTGTAGAAACGTCACAGTTTATATAGTTGTAGAAACGTCACAGTTTATATAGTTGTAGAAACGTCACAGTTTATATAGTTGTAGAAACGTCACAGTGTGCGTAAAGATGCTGTTTGTTCCTCAGGGGTCGTATTAAACATCTAGACGTCGTAGCTCTGTTGCGAAGGATCCAGCCTCCTCTGGGCTTCGGAAAGCTCTGTCCTCACCGCGTGGCGTGCAAGGTAGGCACTGACACGTGTTACCTTGCAATGAGACCTGAAGACTTGTGTTAGCTCCCTGGGCTAACGCCTAGGCTTTAGCTCAGCGAGCTAACACAGCCGGTCACAAATAGATGAATCCTCTCATGTCTGTATCAGGGATTTCTCTGTATAACTGGTGAATACAAAGTAGTAACATATTGTAGCGTGTTCGGGGGGTAGCCCCTACCACGACGGGTCCAGCGACTGTCAAGCCAACACCTGAACCATTACACCAAGAGGTCCGAAACCTCTTGACGACGTAGCTTTGTGTTGGGTTAAGGATCTCTACATTACCCCTTTTCCTTCGGGAGAGTGTGGCTTCTCTATTGCAAAGTCCCACAAGTGTACACGCCATTCTAAATGGACTCACCAGGCGCCATCCCATGACTTTCATCTCTTTTCTTCCACCCCGACAGCGTCTGGTGGCCATGAACATGCCTCTGAACAGCGACGGCACCGTAACGTTCAACGCCACTCTGTTCGCCCTGGTCAGAACTGCCCTGAAGATCAAAACGGAGGGTCTGCACACACACACACACACACACACATTGTATCAGGGTTTTTAATATTATTGTGGTGTCTGTGCTATGCATCGAGATGACATCGTTCGCGTTTTTTAAGATAACTAATAAAGATGGGGATCGTTCTTTCAGTCAGTCAGTCAAACAATTCAATCAATCAATCAAATCGATCGATCAATCAATCGTTCAACCAATGAATCAACTAATTGCTTATTTCCCCAGGTAACCCGGACCAGGAGAACGAGGAGTTGAGGACCATAATAAAGAAGATCTGGAAAAGGATGAAGCCCAAGGTTCTGGACGAGGTCATCCCCCCACACGAGGGTGAGATGGGGGGCCAAGCACGCTCAAATGGCACCCTACTCCCTTCATAGTAGTGCACTACCTTTTGGCCAGAGCCTAGTGCATTTACATGGAGTGTATACAGCCGGCAGATTTAAAATAATCCTAACCTTAACCCTATTCCTATCCCCAACCCTAATCCCAACCCTAACTCTAATCCCAACCCTAATCCTAACCCTAATCCCAACCCTAACCCTATTCCTATCCCCAACCCTAATCCCAACCCTAACCCTAATCCCAACCCTAATCCCAACCCTAATCCTAATCCTAACCCTAACCTAATCCCAACCCACCCCATCATTCTTTTTTGGATCAGCCGGTCAAATATCCACTACCTAGATAATAGGGAACAAGCCTAGTGCACTACCTAGGGAATAGTGTGTCATTTTGGATGTGGACGGGGTTATTGTACCCCACCCCAGATGACCACTTGTTCAGGATCACAACAGAGTGGTTCAACGGTGGTTTGTTTCAGCCTTTTAGGATCACAACAGAGTGGTTCAACGGTGGTTTGTTTCAGTCTTTCAGGATCACAACAGAGTGGTTCAACGGTGGTTTGTTTCAGTCTTTCAGGATCACAACAGAGTGGTTCAACGGTGGTTTGTTTCAGTCTTTTAGGATCACAACAGAGTGGTTCAACGGTGGTTTGTTTCAGCCTTTTAGGATCACAACAGAGTGGTTCAACGGTGGTTTGTTTCAGTCTTTCAGGATCACAACAGAGTGGTTCAAAGGTGGTTTGTTTCAGTCTTTTAGGATCACAACAGAGTGGTTCAACGGTGGTTTGTTTCAGCCTTTTAGGATCACAACAGAGTGGTTCAACGGTGGTTTGTTTCAGTCTTTTAGGATCACAACAGAGTGGTTCAACGGTGGTTTGTTTCAGTCTTTTAGGATCACAACAGAGTGGTTCAACGGTGGTTTGTTTCAGCCTTTCAGGATCACAACAGAGTGGTTCAAAGGTGGTTTGTTTCAGTCTTTTAGGATCACAACAGAGTGGTTCAACGGTGGTTTGTTTCAGTCTTTCAGGATCACAACAGAGTGGTTCAACGGTGGTTTGTTTCAGCCTTTTAGGATCACAACAGAGTGGTTCAACGGTGGTTTGTTTCAGTCTTTCAGGATCACAACAGAGTGGTTCAACGGTGGTTTGTTTCAGTCTTTTAGGATCACAACAGAGTGGTTCAACGGTGGTTTGTTTCAGCCTTTTAGGATCACAACAGAGTGGTTCAACGGTGGTTTGTTTCAGTCTTTTAGGATCACAACAGAGTGGTTCAACGGTGGTTTGTTTCAGCCTTTTAGGATCACAACAGAGTGGTTCAACGGTGGTTTGTTTCAGCCTTTTAGGATCACAACAGAGTGGTTCAACGGTGGTTTGTTTCAGCCTTTTAGGATCACAACAGAGTGGTTCAACGGTGGTTTGTTTCAGTCTTTTAGTTGTTGATTGAACTCTTATATATTCTGTGTATCACTTAGTTTGACCGGTACAATGGGATCAATGGAATAGTGCCAATCTCTGCCAATCTCTGCCAACCTCTGCCAATCTCTGCCAACCTCTGCCAACCTATTCCTACCTTTCATTTAGCTTGACCGGTACAGTGGGATCAATGGAATAGTGCCAATCTCTGCCAATCTCTGCCAACCTTTTCCTACCCTGCACACCAGTCAAGCGATATCCTCCATTAGTGCATTGCATCGTATCACATTGAACCGTTCCTCTAATCAAACCAAATCACATTGAACCGTTTTTCTAATCAAATCGCATTGAACCGTTCCTCTAATCAAATCACATTGAACCGCTCCTCTAATCAAATCACATTGAACCGTTCCTCTAATCAAATCACATTGAACCGTTTTTCTAATCAAATCACATTGAACCGTTCCTCTAATCAAATCACATTGAACCGTTCCTCTAATCAAATCACATTGAACCGCTCCTCTAATCAAATCACATTGAACCGTTCCTCTAATCAAATCACATTGAACCGTTTTTCTAATCAAATCACATTGAACCGTTCCTCTAATCAAATCACATTGAACCGTTCCTCTAATCAAATCACATTGAACCGCTCCTCTAATCAAATCACATTGAACCGTTTTTCTAATCAAACCAAATCACATTGAACCGTTTTTCTAATCGAACCAAATCACACCGAATCGTTTAAAACTAAAACGTATGGTTCCTGTATAGTATCAGAGCCCATGTATCTACACTGAACAGAAATATAAACGCAACATTCAACAATTTCAAAGATTTTGCCGAGTTACAGTTCATTTAAGAAAAATCTGTCAATTGAAATAAATTCATTAAGTCCTAATTTATGGATTTTAAATGACTGGGTAGTGGCTCATCCACTTGGGAGCCAGGAACACCCACTGGGTAGCCAGGCTCAGCGAATCAAAATTAGGATTTTTTTCCCCACAAAAGGGCTTTATTACAGACAGAAATACTCCTCCGTTTCATCAGCTGTCTGGGTGGCTGGTCTCAGACGATCCCGCAGGTGAAGAAGCCTGATTTGGAGGGTCCAGGGTTTGTGAGGTTACACGTGGTCTGCGGTTGTGAGGCCGGTTGGACATACTGCCAAATTCTCTAAAACGATGTTGGAGGCGGCTTATGGTAGAGAAATTAACATTCAATTCTCTGGCAACAACTCTGGTGGGCATTCCTCCAGTCAGCTTGCCAATTGTATGCTACCTCAAAACTTGAGACATCTGTGGCATTGTGTTGTGTGACAAAACTGCACATTTGAGAGTGGCATTTTACTGTCCCCAGCACAAAGTGCACCTGTGTAATGATCACACTGTTTAATCAGCTTCTTGATATGCCATATCTGTCAGGTGGATGGATTATCTTGGCAAAGGAGGGCTGATCACCAACAGGGATGTAAACAAAAATGTGTGCACAAAAACTAAGAGAAATAAGCTTTTATTTCAGCTCATAAAACATGGGACCAACACTTCACATGTTGCGTTTATATTTTTGCTCAGTATAAATCAAAAGTACCTCAAGTATTTAAATAGTACATACAGTATGTATATGCATCTTCCTCACAGTGTATATTCTCCATGGTTGGGGTCCATTCCATTTCAATTCAGTCAATTCTGGAAGTAAACACAGTGTGTTCTCTTCTCTCTCTCTCTCGCTCTTCTGTCCTCTCTCTTCTCTCCTCTTTCTGTCATCTCTCTTCCTCTCTCTTCTCTCCTCTTTCTGTCATCTCTCTTCCTCTCTTCTCCTCTCTCTTCGGGCCTCTCTCTTCTCTTCGCTCTTCTTTTCTCCTCTCTCTCCTCCTCTCCCCTCCCCTCCACAGAAGAGGATGTGACGGTTGGTAAGTTCTACGCGACCTTCCTGATTCAGGACTACTTCAGGAAGTTCAGGAAGAGAAAAGAGCAAGGAGATCTGGAAGAGGGCGACCCAAACAACACCTCTGCTGCTCTACAGGTTAGTATTCTTGTCGCAGCCAGAATGGCGTGCCGGGTACAGCATCCTATCTCTTGTCTCTGTCGTGTTCGAGGCAGCTTCAAGGATGGAAATGAAGCTAGCCCGTTAGATCGAGGCTAGTACCTGTTCAGATTGGGATAGTAGTAGACAATGTGCCAAAGAAGCCCAGCAAGCCAGTGAAATGTTACTTTGGCACAGATTGTGGCGGTCTACTAGCCTGGCTGGCCAGTACCCCAAATCCTTAAGTTCTATCCCCGGGGCAGGACGCTAGTCTATATCTTGTTTCTGTAGTGAGACAGCTTGATGTACAGCACACACCCTGGACAGGACACTAGTCTGTCTCCTGTTTCTGTAGTGAGACAGCTTGATGTACAGGACACCCCCTGGACAGGACACTAGTCTGTCTCCTGTTTCTGTAGTGAGACAGATTGATGTACCAGGACACCCCCTGGACAGGACACTAGTCTGTCTCCTGTTTCTGTAGTGAGACAGCTTGATGTACCAGTACACCCCCTGGACAGGACACTAGTCTGCATACTGTCTCATCTGGCTGCATACTGTCTCCTCTGGCTGCATACTGTCTCCTCTGGCTGCATACTGTCTCCTCTGGCTGCATACTGTCTCCTCTGCTGCATACTGTCTCCTCTGCATACTGTCTCCTCTGCATACTGCCTCCTCTGCTGCATACTGTCTCCTCTGCATACTGTCTCCGCTGCTGCATACTGGCTCCTCTGCATACTGTCTCCTCTGCTGCATACTGTCTCCTCTGCTGCATACTGTCTCCTCTGCTGCATACTGTCTCCTCTGCTGCATATCGTCTCCTCTGCTGCATACTGACTCCTCTGCATACCGTCTCCTCTGCTGCATACTGTCTCCTCTGCTGCATACTGTCTCCTCTGCTGCATACTGTCTCCTCTGGCAGCATACTGTCTCCTCTGGCAGCATACTGTCTCCTCTGCTGCATACTGTCTCCTCTGCTGCATACTGTCTCCTCTGCTGCATACCGTCTCATCTGGCTGCATACCGTCTCATCTGGCTGCATACTGTCTCCTCTGCTGCATACTGTCTCCTCTGGCTGCATACTGTCTCCTCTGCTGCATACTGTCTCCTCTGCTGCATACTGTCTCCTCTGCATACTGTCTCCTCTGCATACTGTCTTCTCTGCATACTGTCTCCTCTGCTGCATACTGTCTCCTCTGCATACTGTCTCCGCTGCTGCATACCTTCTCCTCTGCATACTGTCTCCTCTGCTGCATACTGTCTCCTCTGCTGCATACTGTCTCCTCTGCTGCATACCGTCTCCTCTGCTGCATACCGTCTCCTCTGCTGCATACCGTCTCCTCTGCTGCATACTGTCTCCTCTGGCTGAATACTGACTCCTCTGCTGCATACTGTCTCCTCTGCTGTATACTGTCTCCGCTGCTGCAGACTGTCTCCTCTGCTGCATACTGTCTCCGCTGCTGCATGCTGTCTCCTCTGCTGCATACTGTCTCCTCTGCTGCATACTGTCTCCTCTGCTGTATACTGTCTCCGCTGCTGCAGACTGTCTCCTCTGCTGCATGCTGTCTCCGCTGCTGCATGCTGTCTCCTCTGCTGCATACTGTCTCCTCTGCTGCATACTGTCTCCTCTGCTGCATACTGTCTCCTCTGCTGCATACTGTCTCCTCTGCTGCATACTGTCTCCTCTGGCTGCATACTGTCTCCGCTGCTGCATACTGGCTCCTCTGCTGTATACCGTCTCCTCTGCTGCATACCGTCTCCTCTGCTGTATACTGTCTCCGGTGCTGCATATTGTCTCCTCTGCTGTATACTGTCTCCTCTGCTGCATACTGTCTCCTATGCTGCATATTGTCTCCTCTGCTGCATACTGTCTCCTCTGTTGCATACTGTCTCCTCTGCTGCATACTGTCTCCTCTGCTGCATACTGTCTCCTCTGCTGTATACTGTCTCCTCTGCTGCATACTGTCTCCTCTGTTGCACACTGTCTCCTCTGTTGCATACTGTCTCCTCTGCTGCATACTTTCTCCTCTGCTGCATACTGTCTCCTCTGCTGTATACTGTCTCCGCTGCTGCATACTGTCTCCTCTGCTGTATACTGTCTCCTCTGCTGCATACTGTCTCCTCTGCTGCATACTGTCTCCTCTGCTGCATACCGTCTCCTCTGCTGCATACAGTCTCCTCTGCTGCATACCGTCTCCTCTGCTGCATATTGTCTCCTCTGGCTGAATACTGACTCCTCTGCTGCATACTGTCTCCTCTGCTGTATACTGTCTCCGCTGCTGCAGACTGTCTCCTCTGCTGCATACTGTCTCCGCTGCTGCATGCTGGCTCCTCTGCTGCATACTGTCTCCTCTGCTGCATACTGTCTCCTCTGCTGCATACTGTCTCCTCTGCTGCATACTGTCTCCTCTGGGTGCATACTGTCTCCGCTGCTGCATACTGGCTCCTCTGCTGTATACCGCCTCCTCTGCTGCATACCGTCTCCTCTGCTGTATACTGTCTCCTCTGCTGCATACTGTCTCCTCTGTTGCACACTGTCTCCTCTGTTGCATACTGTCTCCTCTGCTGCATACTTTCTCCTCTGCTGCATACTGTCTCCTCTGCTGTATACTGTCTCCTCTGCTGTATACTGTCTCCTCTGCTGCATACTGTCTCCTCTGCTGCATACTGTCTCCTCTGCTGCATACCGTCTCCTCTGCTGCATACAGTCTCCTCTGCTGCATACCGTCTCCTCTGCTGCATATTGTCTCCTCTGGCTGAATACTGACTCCTCTGCTGCATACTGTCTCCTCTGCTGTATGCTGTCTCCGCTGCTGCAGACTGTCTCCTCTGCTGCATACTGTCTCCGCTGCTGCATGCTGGCTCCTCTGCTGCATACTGTCTCCTCTGCTGCATACTGTCTCCTCTGCTGCATACTTTCTCCTCTGCTGCATACTGTCTCCTCTGGGTGCATACTGTCTCCGCTGCTGCATACTGGCTCCTCTGCTGTATACCGTCTCCTCTGCTGCATACCGTCTCCTCTGCTGTATACTGTCTCCGCTGCTGCATACTGTCTCCTCTGCTGTATACTGTCTCCTCTGCTGCATACTGCCTCCTATGCTGCATACTGTCTCCTCTGCTGCATACTGTCTTCTCTGTTGCATACTGTCTCCTCTGCTGCATACTGTCTCCTCTGCTGCATACTGTCTCCTCTGCTGCATACTGTCTCCTCTGCTGTATACTGTCTCCGCTGCTGCATACTGTCTCCTCTGCTGTATACTGTCTCCTCTGCTGCATACTGTCTCCTCTGCTGCATACTGTCTCCTCTGCTGCATACTGTCTCCTCTGTTGCATACTGTCTCCTCTGCTGCATACTGTCTCCTCTGCTGCATACTGTCTCCGCTGCTGCATATTGTCTCCTCTGCTGCATACTGTCTCCGCTGCTGCATACTGTCTCCTCTGCATACTGTCTCCTCTGCATACTGTCTCCTCTGTATACGGTCAGTAGCTGCTCTTTATATACTGTATATACGGTGGAGTACTAACTATACGGTAAAGTGCTAGTTCAATGGTAGAGTACTAGCTACAGTATACGGTAGAGTACTAGCTATACGGTAGAGTACTAGCTATACGGTAGAGTACTAGCTATACGGTAGAGTACTAGCTATACGATAGAGTACTAGCTATACGATAGAGTACTAGCTATACGATAGAGTACTAACTACATGGTAGACTACTAACTATACGGTAGAGTACTAGCTGCACGGTAGAGTACTAACTATATGGTAGAGTACTAGCTACAGTATACGGTGGAGTACTAACTATACGGTAGAGTACTAACTATACAATAGAGTACTAACTATATGGTAGAGTACTAACTATATGGTAGAGTACTAACTATACGCTAGAGTACTAGCTATACGAGAGTACTAGCTATGCGGTAGAGTACTAACTATGCGGTAGAGTACTAGCTGTACGGTACAATATAGATACAATAGAGTACTGGCTATACAATAGAGTACTAACTATACAATAGAGTACTAGCTATACGGTATAGTACTAGCTATATGGTAGAGTACTAGCTATATGGTAGATTACTAGCTATACGGTAGAGTACTAACTATACGGTAGAGTACTAGCTATACGGTAGAGTACTAGTTATATGGTAGAGTACTATCTACAGTATACGGTGGAGTACTAACTTTGCGGTAGAGTACTAGCTATACAATAGAGTACTAGCTATACAATAGAGTACTAGCTGTACAATAGAGTACTAACTATATGGTAGAGTACTAACTATACGGTATAGTACTAGCCATACGGTAGAGTACTAGCTATACGGTAGAGTACTAGCTATACGGTAGAGTACTAACTATACGGTAGAGTACTAGCTATATGGTAGAGTACTAGCTACAGTATACGGTGGAGTACTAACTATGCGGTAGAGTACTAACTATGCGGTAGAGTACTACCTATACAATAGAGTACTAGCTATACAATAGAGTACTAGCTATACAATATAGTACTAACTATACAATAGAGTACTAACTATACAGAAGAACACCAACTATAAGGTAGAATACTAGCTATACGGTAGAGTACTAGCTGTACGAGATTACTAACTATACGGTAGAGTACTAGCTACATGGTAGAGTACTAGTTATACGATAGAGTATTAACTACACTGTATAGTAGTAACTAAACGGTAGAGTACTAGCTATGCGGTAGAGTACTAACTATACGGTAGAGTACTAACTATACGGTAGAGTACTAACTATACGGTAGAGTAGTAACTATACGGTAGAGTAGTAACTATACGGTAGAGTACTAACACTATGAGAGTACTAACTATACGGTGGAGTTCGAACTATGCGGTAGAGTACTAGCTACATGGTAGAGTACTAGCTACATGGTAGAGTACTAGCTATACGGTAGAGTACTAGCTATAAGGTAGAGTACTAACTATACGGTAGAGTACTAACTATACGGTAGAGTACTAACTACACGGTAGAGTACTAGCTATATGGTAGAGTACTGACTATGCGGTAGAGTACTAGCTATACATGGTAGAGTACTAACTATACGGTAGAGTACTAACTATACGGTAGAGTACTAACTACACGGTAGAATACTAGCTATACGGTAGAGTACTAGCTATACAGTAGAGTACTAACACTATGAGAGTACTAGCTATACGGTGGAGTTCGAACTATGCGGTAGAGTACTAGCTACATGGTAGAGTACTAGCTATACGGTAGAGTACTAGCTATGCGGTAGAGTACTAGCTATACGGTAGAGTACTAACTACACGGTAGAGTAGTAACTATACGGTAGAGTACTAGCTATGCGGTAGAGTACTAGCTATACGGTAGAGTACTAACTACACGGTAGAGTAGTAACTATACGGTAGAGTACTAGCTACATGGTAGAGTACTAGCTATGCGGTAGAGTACTAGCTATGCGGTAGAGTACTAGCTATACGGTAGAGTACTAGCTATACGGTAGAGTACTAGTTAAGTAGATGTGTCATGGTGTGTGTATATATATACACTGCTCAAAAAAATAAAGGGAACACTAAAATAACACATCCTAGATCTGAATGAATGAAATATTCTTATTAAATACTTTTTTCTTTACATAGTTGAATGTGCTGACAACAAAATCACACAAAAATTATCAATGGAAATCAAATTTATCAACCCATGGAGGTCTGGATTTGGAGTCACACTCAAAATTAAAGTGGAAAACCACACTACAGGCTGATCCAACTTTGATGTAATGTCCTTAAAACAAGTCAAAATGAGGCTCAGTAGTGTGTGTGGCCTCCACGTGCCTGTATGACCTCCCTACAACGCCTGGGCATGCTCCTGATGAGGTGGCGGATGGTCTCCTGAGGGATCTCCTCCCAGACCTGGACTAAAGCATCCGCCAACTCCTGGACAGTCTGTGGTGCAACGTGGCGTTGGTGGATGGAGCGAGACATGATGTCCCAGATGTGCTCAATTGGATTCAGGTCTGGGGAACGGGCGGGCCAGTCCATAGCATCAATGCCTTCCTCTTGCAGGAACTGCTGACACACTCCAGCCACATGAGGTCTAGCATTGTCTTGCATTAGGAGGAACCCAGGGCCAACCGCACCAGCATATGGTCTCACAAGGGGTCTGAGGATCTCATCTCGGTACCTAATGGCAGTCAGGCTACCTCTGGCGAGCACATGGAGGGCTGTGCGGCCCCCCAAAGAAATGCCACCCCACACCATGACTGACCCACCGCCAAACCGGTCATGCTGGAGGATGTTGCAGGCAGCAGAACGTTCTCCACGGCGTCTCCAGACTCTGTCACGTCTGTCACATGTGCTCAGTGTGAACCTGCTTTCATCTGTGAAGAGCACAGGGCGCCAGTGGCGAATTTGCCAATCTTGGTGTTCTCTGGCAAATTCCAAACGTCCTGCACGGTGTTGGGCTGTAAGCACAACCCCCACCTGTGGACGTCAGACCCTCATACCACCCTCATGGAGTCTGTTTCTGACCGTTTGAGCAGACACATGCACATTTGTGGCCTGCTGGAGGTCATTTTGCAGGGCTCTGGCAGTGCTCCTCCTTGCACAAAGGCGGAGGTAGCGGTCCTGCTGCTGGGTTGTTGCCCTCCTACGGCCTCCTCCACGTCTCCTGATGTACTGGCCTGTCTCCTGGTAGTGCCTCCATGCTCTGGACACTACGCTGACAGACACAGCAAACCTTCTTGCCACAGCTCACATTGATGTGCCATCCTGGATGAGCTGCACTACCTGAGCCACTTGTGTGGGTTGTAGACTCCGTCTCATGCTACCACTAGAGTGAAAGCACCGCCAGCATTCAAAAGTGACCAAAACATCAGCCAGGAAGCATAGGAACTGAGAAGTGGTCTGTGGTCACCACCTGCAGAACCACTCCTTTATTGGGGGTGTCTTGCTAATTGCCTATAATTTCCACCTGTTCCACCTATAATTTCCACCATGTGAAATTTATTGTCAATCAGTGTTGCTTCCTAAGTGGACAGTTTGATTTCACAGAAGTGTGATTGACTTGGAGTTACATTGTGTTGTTTAAGTGTTCCCTTTATTTTTTTTGAGCAGTGTATATATATATATATATATATATATATATATTGGTCTGTATAGATATTTATAAATATATATATACACACGTTCTCACCTTCTCTCTCTTCGTGTGCAGCTGTGTCAGGCGGGTCTGCGTACGCTGCAGGACCTGGGGCCGGAGATGAGGATGGCCATGTCAGCTGACCTGGAGGAGGAAGAGGGCATGGAGGAAGAGCCAGAGGAAGATGATTCTCCCTATAAGGTTACAGTTGGAAGAGGGCATAATTGTTCTGTAGTTACCATGGTGCCCTAGTAGCAGCCTAAGCAGAGAGCTCCTTTAAATATGTACAGTTGAAGTCGGAAGTTTACATACACCTTCGCCAAATACATTTAAACTCAGTTTTCCACAATTCCTGACATTTAATCCTAGTAAAAATTCCCTGTCTTAGGTCAGTTAGGATCACCACTTTATTTTAAGAATGTGAAATGTTAGAATTTTATTTTTATTTTTATTCGAATTTTTTTTAAATTTCACCTTTATTTATCCAGGTAAGCTAGTTGAGAACAAGTTGTCATTTACAACTGCGACCTGGCCAAGATAAAGCAAAGTAGTGCGACACAAACACAGAGTTACACATGGAATAAACAAGCGTAGTCAATAACACAATAGAAAAAAAGAAAGTCTATATACAGTGTGTGCAAATGGCGTGAGGAGGTAAGGCAATAAATAGGCCATAGTAGCAAAGTAATTACAATTTAGCAGATTAACACTGGAGTGATAAATGAGCAGATGATGATGTGCAAGTAGAGAGAATGATTTATTTCAGCTTTAATTTCTTTCATCACATTCCCAGTGGGTCAGAAGTTTACATACACTCAATTAGTATTTGGTAGCATTGTTAAATGTTTTGGGTAGCCTTCCACAAGCTTCTCACAATAAGTTGGGTGAATTTTGGCCCATTCCTCCTGACAGAGCTGGTGTAACTGAGTCAGGTTTGTTGGCCTCCTTGCTCGCACACGCTTTTTCAGTTCTGCCCACAAATGTTCTATAGGATTGAGGTCAGGGCTTTGTGATGGCCACTCCAATACCTTGACTTTTTAAGCCATTTTGCCACAACTTTGGAAGTATGCTTGGGGTCATTGTCCATTTGGAAGACCCATTTGCGACCAAGCTTTAACTTCCTGACTGATGTCTTGAGATGTTGCTTCAGTATATCCACATCATTTCCCTCCCTCATGATGCCATCTATTTTGTGAAGTGCACCAGTCCCTCCTGCAGCAAAGCACCTCCAAACAGTTCTATTTTTGTTTCATCAGACCAGAGGACATTTCTCCAAAAAGTACGATCTTTGTCCCCATGTGCAGTTGCAAACCGTAGTCTGGCTTTTTTATGGTGGTTTTGGAGCAGTGGCTTCTTCCTTGCTGAGTGGCCTTTCAGGTTATGTCGATATAGGACTCGTTTTACTGTGGATATAGATACTTTTGTACCTGTTTCCTCCAGCATCTTCACAAGGTCCTTTGCTGTTGTTCTGGGATTGATTTGCACTTTTCGCACCAAAGTACGTGACGGCTGCGTGGTCTCATGGTGTTTATACTTGCGTACTATTGTTTGTAAAGATAAACATGGTACCTTCAGGCATTTGGAAATTTCCCAAGAATGAACCAGACTTGTGGAGGTCTGCAATTTTTTTCTGATGTCTTGGCTGATTTCTTTTGATTTTCCGATGATGTCAAGTAAAGAGTCACTGGGTTTGAAGGTAGGCCTTGAAATACATCCACAGGTACACCTCCAATTGACTCAAATTATGTCAATTAGCCTATCAGAAGCTTCTAAAGCCATGACATAATTTTCTGGAATTTTCCAAGCAGTTTAAAGGCACAGTCAACTTAGTGTATGTAAACTTCTGACCCACTGGAATTGTGATACAGTGAATTATAGGTGAAATAATCTGTCTGTAAACAATTGTTGGAAGAATTACTTGTGTCATGCACAAAGTAGATGTCCTAACCGACTTGCCAAATATATAGTTTGTTAACAAGAAATTTGTGGAGTGGTTAAAAAACTAGTTTTAATGACTCCAACCTAAGTGTATGTAAACTTCCGATGGAGAAAAGATTGCTCTGCAGTGTCAATGCACCACACATGTATTTTGAGAGAGAGAGAGAGAGAGAGAGAGAGAGAGAGAGAGAGAGAGAGAGAGAGAGAGAGAGAGAGAGAGAGAGAGAGAGAGAGAGAGAGAGAGAGAGAGAGAGAGAGAGAGAGAGAGAGAGAGAGAGAGAGAGAGAGAGAGAGAGAGAGAGAGAGAGAGAGAGAGAGAGAGAGAGAGAGAGAGAGAGAGAGAGAGAGAGAGAGAGAGAGAGAGAGAGAGGCTAGAGTTCACGATCATTTCAGTGATCAACTTATCCCCTTTAACATTCTCCCCACAGACTGATAATGGCTATGCCCCTGAGGGTAAGGACAGGCGTGGCTCCATGGTCACCACCCTTACTGGAGGAGGAGGTATGCCCAGGGAGAGTCTCTCCAACGGGGGTCTGGCCCACCGAGGTTCCACCTCCTTCTCCAAGACCCCCAACGGAGGAGGCCCGGAGCAGGATGAGCTGAGACGAGGAGACAACATGAGGTCTTCGCTCAACCATCATCATCGTCATTCTTCCATTAAGAACGGACTGGTGGACCAACCGGCCATGAGCAGAAGGAATTCTAACAAGTATTCAAGGTAGGCACTTGACTAATCTCGGAAACCCTAAACAACAAAAAAATCTCAGGTAATTGAATACGATTTTCCATTAGGTTTTGGATAGAGTCTCCACCCCCACAGTCTCCACCCCCACAGTCTCCACCCCCTTGAACAGAAACTTTCAGCCAATGGGCCAAATGTCCCCTCCCCATCCGAAATTTGAAACACGTGATTTGTCCAAATGATCAGTGAAGGAGAAATCTGTGTTTGAGAACAATGTTCCTTAGTTGTCGCAGACGCTACGA
Source organism: Salvelinus alpinus (assembly GCF_045679555.1). NCBI lineage: Eukaryota > Metazoa > Chordata > Actinopteri > Salmoniformes > Salmonidae > Salvelinus > Salvelinus alpinus. The sequence continues at coordinate 42,387,055 of NC_092113.1, read as the reverse complement.
TAAAATCCGATGTTACGTGGTTCTGACTGACGACCAGACGGACCCTTCTCACAGATCCTTTATCTCATTCTGTTAAAGCATGTTTCTCCTGTTTTCATAGCTCCCAATCAGCCCGTCAGTCTGTCAGTCCATCAATCAATCAGCTAGTCAAATCAAATCAAATCAAATCAAATGTTATTAGTCACATACACATGGTTAGCAGATGTTAATGCGAGTGTAGCGAAATGCTTGTGCTTCTAGTTCCGACAATGCAGTAATAACCAACAGTAATCTAACCTAACAATTCCACACTACTACCTTACACACACACAAGTGTAAGGGATAAAGAATATGTACATAAAGATATATGGATGAGTGGTGGTACAGAACGGCATGGCAGATGCAGTAGATGGTATAGAGTACGGTATATACATATGAGATGAGTACTGTAGGGTATGTAAACATAAAGTGGCATAGTTTAAAGTGGCTAGTGGTACATGTATTGCATAAAGATGGCAAGATGCAGTAGATGATATAGAGTACAGTATATATACATATGAGATGGGTAATGTAGGGTATGTAAACATTGTATTAAGTGGCATTGCTTAAAGTGGCTAGTGGTACATTTTTACATAATTTCCATCAATTCCCATTTTTAAAGTGGCTGGAGTTGAGTCAGTATGTTGGCAGCGGCCGCTAAATGTTAGTGGTGGCTGTTTAACAGTCTGATGGCCTTGAGATAGAAGCTGTTTTTCAGTCTCTCGGTCCCTGCTTTGATGCACCTGTACTGACCTCGCCTTCTGGATGATAGCGGGGTGAACAGGCAGTGGCTTGGGTGGTTGTTGTCCTTGATGATCTTTATGGCCTTCCTGTGACATCGGGTGGTGTAGGTGTCCTGGAGGGCAGGTAGTTTGCCCCTGGTGATGCGTTCTGCAGACCTCACTACCCTCTGGAGAGCCTTACGGTTGTGGGCGGAGCAGTTGCCGTACCAGGCGGTGATACAGCCCGACAGGATGCTCTCGATTGTGCATCTGTAGAAGTTTGTGAGTGCTTTTGGTGACAAGCCGAATTTCTTCAGCCTCCTGAGGTTGAAGAGGCGCTGCTGCGCCTTCTTCACAACGCTGTCTGTGTGGGTGGACCAGTTCAGTTTGTCCGTGATGTGTACACCGAGGAACTTAAAACTTTCCACCTTCTCCACTACTGACCCGTCGATGTGGATAGGGGGGTGCTCCCTCTGCTGTTTCCTGAAGTCCACAATCATCTCCTTTGTTTTGTTGACGTTGAGTATGAGGTTATTTTCCTGACACCACACTCCGAGGGCCCTCACCTCCTCCCTGTAGGCCGTCTCGTCGTTGTTGGTGATCAAGCCTACCACTGTAGTGTCATCCGCAAACTTGATGATTGAGTTGGAGGCGTGCATGGCCACGCAGTCGTGGGTGAACAGGGAGTACAGGAGAGGGCTCAGAACGCACCCTTGTGGGGCCCCAGTGTTGAGGATCAGCGGGGTGGAGATGTTGTTACCTACCCTCACCACCTGGGGGCGGCCCGTCAGGAAGTCCAGGACCCAGTTGCACAGGGCGGGGTCGAGACCCAGGGTCTCGAGCTTGATGACGAGTTTGGAGGGTACTATGGTGTTAAATGCTGAGCTGTAATCGATGAACAGCATTCTCACATGGGTATTCCTCTTGTCCAGATGGGTTAGGGCAGTGTGCAGTGTGGTTGCGATTGCGTCGTCTGTGGACCTATTGGGTCGGTAAGCAAATTGGAGTGGGTCTAGGGTGTCCGGTAGGGTGGAGGTGATATGGTCCTTGACTAGTCTCTCAAAGCACTTCATGATGACGGAGTGTCAGGTAGTCAGTCAGTCTGTCAGTCCGTCAATCAGTTTGTCACTCCATTAATCAGCCAGCCAGTCAGTCCGTCAGTCAGTCCATTAATCAGTCAGCCAGTCAGGTAGTCAGCCTGCCAGTCAGTCCGTCAGTCAGTCCATTAATCAGTCAGCCAGTCAGGTAGTCAGCCTGCCAGTCAGTCCGTCAGTCAGTCCATTAATCAGTCAGCCAGTCAGCCCGTCAGCTAGTCAGCCAGTCAACCCGTCAGCCAGTCAGGTAGTGATAAGAGAATGTTGTTCTCAAGGTATATAACCCAATTTAATTATATTCCTCAGACTGCAAACCAGAATTTGTAAGATCCTGGTCGAATGAAACAGACAGAGGCCCAGCTAAAATAGTCAAAAAGGTTTATTCACGGGAACGTTCTAAAGTCAAGAATACAAAACAATACATTTTATACTGACTTCTCACGCCCACACATTCACACAACCATACGCACACACATACACACACATACACACAAACAGACGCACACACATGTCCTGCTACCCAGCCGCCAGAGATTAGTGACCTTGTCCTTGAGACGTACTCCCCGTTCTCTCCCAAAACTCTAGTCAGGTCGGCACCAAGCTCAGACAGTCTGTGTTTAGAATACCATAAAGATATATTGTCTTTACCCTAATTCTGACTAGGACTACACATTTATTGATTATGATTTTATACATTCTAATCAATTCCATACAATTATATGTTCAGGGAGGAATATTCTAATCATTCAATTAACAGATAATTTTCACCTATCAGGTAGTCAGCCAGTCAGGTAGTCAGCCAGCCTGTCAGCCCGTCAGCTAGTCAGCCAGTCAGCTAGTCGGCCAATCAGGTAGTCAGCCTGCCAGTCAGGTAGTCAGTCATTCCATTAATCAGTCAACCAGTCAGCCAGTCAGTCAGCCAGTCAGCTAGTCAGCCAGTCAGCCAGTCAGCCAGTCAGCTAGTCAGCTAGTCAGCCAGTCAGCTAGTCAGCCAGTCAGGTAGTCAGCCTGCCAGTCAGGTAGTCAGTCATTCCATTAATCAGTCAGCCAGTCAGCCAGTCAGTCAGTCAGCCAGTCAGGTAGTCAGCCAGTCAGCCCGTCTATCAGTCAATCAATCCCTTCCCTCTCTCCAGTAGAAGAGACAGCAGAGGAGATAGGTATTCTCCTGTCCGAGGTCGTGACGGAGGGATGGATGGAGGAGAGGAGAGTTACGGAGGAGAGGAGGGTTACTACGATGAGGATAACGAGAGCCTTGATCCTCGTGACAGGTAGTGTGTGTGTGTGTGTGTGTGTGTGTGTGTGTGTGTGTGTGTGTGTGTGTGTGTGTGTGTGTGTGTGTGTGTGTGTGTGTGTGTGTGTGTGTGTGTGTGTGTGTGTGTGTGTGTGTGTGTGTGTGTGTGTGTGTGTGTGTGTGTGTGTGTGTGTGTGTGTGTGTTATCACTACATCTTTGTTTTGATCTTGATCCTAATCTTGATCTTAATCTTAATCTTAATCTTAATCTTAATCTTGACCTTGACCTTGATCTTGATCTTGATCTTAATCTTAATCTCGATCCCATTCCTCCCACTCAGACTTCGTTACCCTGACGACCCTCCTCTGTACCCTGGTCAGCATGACCACACGTACGACGCCCACGCCCCCAGCAACGCTGCCTACGGTAATAACTATGGCAACGGGAACAGGAATGGCTATGGAGATGGACGGAGGACTGCGAGGAGACGCCTCCTCCCCGCCACACCTACCGGTAACATCACAACACCAGGGCTGCTTTACATGGGGCATGACGGTGGGGAACAATCAGGTAGAATTATATGATGGAAAATAAATATGCCTGTCACTCATGTAGAGTAAGGAATCATGTCATCTCTATTCATGACATTTCTATCTGCAATGTTCAGAAACATTTTACGCTCTTGGCTTCGACACTGTGTCTTCATTTTGGTTGTCCTCATTCAGTGGTAAACTATGTCTATCTGAGGCTGTGTCCCTATGGGCCGTCGTCAAAAAGTACAGTATTTCACTATAGTAAATAGGGTTCCATTTGAGAAACATCCTCCATGTGACTTCCTGTTTCCTTCTTGGTTCCTGCATGTGACATCCTATTTACTTCCTGGTTCCACCATCCTGGTTCATCCATGTGACTTCCTGTTTACTTCCTGGTTCCTGCATGTGCCTTCATGTCTACTTTCTGGTTCCACCGTGTGATTTCCTACTTACTTCCTGGTTCCACCATGTGACTTCATTTGTATTTCTTGCTTCCTCCATGTGACTTCCTGTTTACTTCCTGGTTCCACCATGTGACTTCCTGTTTACTTCCTGGTTACACCATGTGACTCCGTGTTTACTTCCTGGTTCCTCCCAGGTCGTAAGCCATCCTTTAATATCCAATGTCTGAGGAGGCAGGACAGCAATGATGACCTCCCCATCCCAGGAACCTACCACCAGAACTCTCCCCCCTGCCGGGCACGCACACAGGTCACTACACAGGTAACACATCAGCACCGTCACACACACACACACATACACACACAGATAACCACATCAATATTGGAAACTTTGTGTAGCAACGGCTGTAGCATTTCTCAACCCCTCTGTATTTCTCTCTCCCTTCCCTCCAGACGTACGGTAGTTACGAGTCTCGTCGCAGCAGCAGCCGATCCTCAACAGGTTCCTCTGCCTCCTGGGCCAACCCTTGCCCTCGCCGAGGTCGCCTCCTCTACGCCCCTCTCATCCTGGTCGAAGAGGAAGGGGCGGGGGGCAGCGGCGGCGGCGGCTCCGGGATTTGGGGGGACAAGACGGGTGGAGGGGCCAACGTGACGGCGGCCACCTCCCGACCTGGCCCTGCGGGGTGGTACACGGGGCCCCCTTGTCCCTCCGGAGGGTCCCAGGCACCATACAGGGCCTATACCACACTAAGGGTCCCCACACAGCTCAGCCCTCACTACAGCGACAAGAGAGGCAGCGCTGATAGCCTGGTGGAAGCGGTGAGTATTACTACACGTTCAGACATATTTAGAGATCGATATTGATATAAACATCCATAGAGTCTGGACTAATGCATTCATTATATTCAGGTTATTGATGAGAAATGAATGTGTTAAGTAAAAAAAAATATCAACGAACCAATCAACCAATCACTTTCTCTCCCCATGTAGGTGCTGATCTCAGAGGGGCTGGGTCTGTATGCCAAGGACCCCAAGTTTGTGGCCTTCGCCAAACGGGAGATTGCTGACGCGTGTCACATGACAATTGACGAGATGGAGAGTGCGGCCAGCGACCTGCTAAGTCGGGGAAGCAGGGGAGGAGGGGGTGGCGGTTTCCTGAACAATCCCGACCTTGGAACCCTGTACAGCGACGAGGAGCCAATCAGAACGGGCCGCGACGAGGAAGACCTGGCGGACGAGATGACCTGCGTCACTTCCTTCTGATCTGGACGACGGTCGATCAATTAATCAATCGATCGATCGTGATTGATTGAGTTTATTGTGATCAGGAGCAGACCAGACTTACTGGGCACAAGAGAGATAGAGGACAACTGAGGGACAGACGGATGGAGGACAGATATGGAGCTGGACAGACAGACAAGAGGTTGTCTAGTCTAGTGTCCTTAGTCCCTCCATCTTGACTATAGACAGATATATATTATAGGCCTCTAGGCTTTACAGATAATGGGCCAAAGGGACTAGATGGAGAGACAGAGGATGGACCAAAGGGACTAGATGGAGAGACAGAGAATTGACCAAAGGGACTAGATGGAGAGAGAGGATGGACCAAAGGGACTAGATGGAGAGACAGGGAATTGACCAAAGGGACTAGATGGAGAGACAGAGGATGGACCAAAGGGACTAGATGGAGAGACAGAGAATTGACCAAAGGGACTAGATGGAGAGACAGAGGATGGACCAAAGGGACTAGATGGAGAGACAGGGAATTGACTAAAGGGACTAGATGGAGAGACAGAGAATGGACCAAAGGGACTAGATGAGGAGACAGAGGATGGACCAAAGGGACTAGATGGAGCGACAGAGAATGGACCAAAGGGACTAGATGGAGCGACAGAGAATGGACCAAAGGGACTAGATGGAGCGACAGAGAAAAAAGTGAAAGAAGAGAAAGATGAAAAAAAAGAGACAGAAAGACGTGAGAGATGACCTCCCCAAAGGCACGCTATATAGTGCACTGCTTTTTGACCAGGGTCCATAGGGACTAGGGACTATGTAGGGAATAAGGGGCCATTTGTGAAGTAAACAAATATGTGGGTGAGGTGAGGAACCGATTCAGGAAGGTGGATGATCTTAAGGATGAGTTGTATGTGTGTGTGGAGAAGATCACATTAATGGAAGAATAGAAAATGAGAGATGGGGAGAAAGAGAGGAGAGAAAGAGATGGGGTGGAGAGAGAGAGAGAGAGTAGGAGAGAGAGAGTAGAGAGAGATGGGGGAGAGAGAGAGCGTAGGAGAGAGAGAGTAGAGAGAGATGGGGGAGAGAGAGAAGAGAGAGATGGGGTGGAGAGAGAGAGAGTAGAGAGAGAGAGAGTAGAGAGAGATGGGGTGGAGAGAGAGAGTGTAGGAGAGAGAGTAGAGAGAGATGGGGGAGAGAGAGAGAGAGTAGAGAGAGAGAGAGTAGAGAGAGATGGGGTGGAGAGAGAGAGAGTAGGAGAGAGAGAGTAGAGAGAGATGGGGAGAGAGAGAGAGAGTAGAGAGAGATGGGGGAGAGAGAGAGAGAGTAGAGAGAGAGAGAGTAGAGAGAGATGGGGTGGAGAGAGAGAGAGTAGGAGAGAGAGAGTAGAGAGAGATGGGGAGAGTGTGACTCACAGTGTGTCTGCTGGGTGAGTCAGTGAGTAGCACTCTCAGATCGTGAACACATTTGCATCAAATTGTGTTGGGTCTCTAATAACGGACTCCTTTAAGATATTTGTACTGCGCATCATGTTGTACATGTACATTATCTTGTACGTGCACATTATCTTGTACATGCACATTATCTTGTACGTGCACATTATCTTGTACGTGCACATTATCTTGTACGTGCACATTATCTTGTACGTGCACATTATCTTGTACGTGCACATTATCTTGTACGTGCACATTATCTTGTACGTGCACATTATCTTGTACATGCACATTATCTTGTACATGCACATTATCTTGTACGTGCACATTATCTTGTACATGCACATTATCTTGTACATGCACATTATCTTGTACATGCACATTATCTTGTTGGATATACTGTACAATGTTTTTCATTTTTCAGCTTTAGATTATTTTGATTTTATGAAAGAACTGAAATTGTGAAATACTTTTTAAAAAACAAAGTTGTAATTGTTGTCTTGTCGTCGTGATGCGTCTACTACCAGGGTCGGTTGGGGTCAATTCAGTTTTCAATTCAGGCAATTTAAATTAAATTCATGAATTGAAAATTGTCTGCATTGTTTTCTATGAGAATTTTTCAATTCTTGAATTAGAATTAACTAGCCCGAATTGGCTGAATTAAAACCTGAATTGGCTGAATTAAAACCTGATTTGGCTGAATTAAAACCTGAATTGGCTGAATTAAAACCTGAATTGGCTGAATTAAAACCTGAATTGGTTTAATTAAAACCTGAATTAGCTGAATTAAAACCTGAATTGGCTGAATTAAAACCTGAATTGGTTTAATTAAAACCTGAATTAGCTGAATTAAAACCTGAATTGGCTGAATTAAAACCTGAATTGGTTTAATTAAAACCTGAATTGGCTGAATTAAAACCTGAATTGGACCACCACTCTATTCTTCTTCTCTTTGTGTTAGATATTACGTCTATGTTGCTTTCTGTTTGAAAACAGATCACATCACATCTGTTTTTTTAATTTTGTTGTTTTTCCATGATGTCGCTGTGCTGCGTCCCAAATTACACCCCGTTCCCTAAATACTGCACTACTTCTGACCAGGGCTCTGGTCCAATGTAGTATCAATGAGGGAATAGTGTCCCATTTAGGACACAGTCTCTGTCTAAATGCACTGTGATAGCTGTTTTTAATAATTATAGTAATTTCATTTCAAGCTATTTTTTTTCTTCTTATTTTTAAAAGTTATTTTTATTTATATCCTGGACATGCTGGGTTTATAAGCACCATGAAATTGCTGAAAATGTGCTCATTTTTGTGCTCATTTTATTCTGGCATTAACTTAAATGCATGTTTTATCAGCTCTAAAAACAAACGTTCAGTTGAAATGTTATTGTCAAAGCATCATTGTTTTTATTCAGATTTCTATAATTCTATATGAATCTAATACAATTAATTCTAATGTCATATCGATAAACAAAACATGGTGAATAAAATGGTAATCCATGTAGTTTGTTATTTAGCAGTTTATCACGTCAGTTCTTCTTGAGTTGTTGCTAACCGGTGTTACTCAGGTTATGATGGCTCCTGACAGTCGTTATAGTGTTGTCTTGCTACAGACACCTGGTCAATGTGGGATGCTCTGTTCTGCTGCCCCCTAGGGGATGGGAGGTGGAGGTGGAAATGTTCTGTCTATCACAGCACTAACTAATCCATTCCTCACAGCAGCAACAGTAGAGATGCTAGTTAAGATGATTGAAAGAAAGCAGACTAGCAGACTAGCAGAACAGTAGTAACTAGTAATAGTAAATTATTATAATAGTATAGCGTAGTATAGTATTACTATTATTATCTGAAGAACAAAATGGGCCGGTGTGTTAGAAATTCCCGGACCGGTTTTGGTCCCAGTCCGTCCCGTTTACGTCTTCATAAACCCTGCAGTGAGTGATCATTATCATACAGCCTTCAGAAAGTATTCATAGCCCCTTCACCCTTTTTTTCTTACCCATCTACACACAATAGCCCATAATGACATCACAATACCCCATAATGACATCACAATACCCCACAATGACAAAGTGAAAACATGTTTTAAGAAAATGTTTACACATTTATTTACATAAGTTTTCACACCTCTGAGTGTGAATGTTAGAATCACCAGTGATTACAGCTGGGAGTCTTTCTGGGTAAGTCTATAAGAGCTTTTCCACACCTGGATTGTACAATATTTGCACATTATTATTTTAAAGATTCTTCAAGATCTGTCAAATTGGTTGTTGATCATCGCTAGACAACCATTTCGAGTCTTGCCATAGATTTTCAAGCATATTTAAGTCAAAATTGTAATTCGGCCACTCAGGAACATTCACTGTCTTCTTGGTAAGCAACTCCAGTGTAGATTTGGCCTTGTGTTTTAGGTTATTGTCCTTCTGAAAGGTGAATTAATCTACCAATGTCTGGTGAAAAGCAAACTGAACCAGATCTTCCTCTATGATTTTTCCTGTGCTTAGTTCCAATTCCATTTTTTTTTTTCTGAAAAAATCCCCAGTCCTTAATGATTACAAGCATACCCATAACATGATGCAGCTACCACCATGCTTGAAAAGATGGAGAGTGGTACTCAGTAATGTGTTGTATTGGATTTGCCCCAAACATAACAATTTGTATCAGTGGACTATTCAAACCTACCCGAACCAGAAATCGTGGATGGATGGCGGCATTCGTGCAAAACTGAACTAACTCAGAGAGGCTGCTGTCCCTACATAGAGACTCATATCACCGTGACTATAGAACCTAGGAATTCAGAGGGACCAAAAATTCTTCCAATACTTTTGTATTTAAAAATAATCTAGAAAATAACACTAGTCATGGACACGTGACACACAGCATACCATGGTAGCGGAATAACACCACTAGCACCAATAGCGACAACAGTAGTGTCACAAAGGTGACAGGCGCATGGTGCTGAAAGGACCGCGGCCGTAATACCTGGGCACTCCATGGTCGATGAAGAAGAGCCCGTTTTGATCAAACACAGACAAAGCTGATAGACAGGAGTCACACACAGCATCAGATAATGTTACAGAATAAACATCCTATTCACTCCAGTAGCCCATATGAAATCATACCTATACAACCATTTAATTTCCAAAATTATATTAACAAATCAGCTACTACTTCTCATTAAAAATATATTTTATCACGTTCATCACACTAACCGTTGATCTAAAGTGTAAATGCAACTATGTTTCACAGTCGTTTTCAAACAGATCGCAAACAGCACGCGAGCTGCAATAGAAAACACATTGCCACTCACCAGATTATCAATTAGAAACATCGTTTGAAAGTTAATCTTGAAAAGGGTGATGCAAACAAATTAGCAACAACATCCACCTTGAAGTTAATAACAGTTGATGCATTACACTACTACAACACATGCTAACTAACGTTGTTACACTACTACAACACATGCTAACTAACATCACACTACTACAACACATGCTAACTAACATCACACTACTACAACACATGCTAACTAACATCACACTACTACAACACATACTAACTAACATTACACTACTACAACAAGCTAACTAACGTTGTTACACTACTACAACACATGCTAGCTAACATCACACTACTACAACACAAGCTAGCTAACATCACACTACTACAACACATGCTAACTAACATCACACTACTACAACACATGCTAACTAACATTACACTACTACAACAAGCTAACTAACGTTGTTACTCTACTACAACACATGCTAGCTAACATCACACTACTACAACACATACTAACTAACATTGTTACACTACTACAACACACGCTAGCTGACATCACACTACTACAACACAAGCTAGCTAACATCACACTACTACAACACATGCTAGCTAACATCATGATGATTGGCTATTAATGATCGGCTATGAAAAGCCAACTGACATTTACTCCTGAGGTGCTGACTTGCTGCACCCTCGACAACTACTGTGATTATTATTATTTGACCATGCTGGTCATTTATGAACATTTGAACATCTTGGCCATGTTCTGTTATAATCTCCACCCGGCACAGCCAGAAGAGGACTGGCCACCCCTCATAGCCTGGTTCCTCTCTAGGTTTCTTCCTAGGTTTTGGCCTTTCTAGGGAGTTTTTCCTAGCCACCGTGCTTCTACACCTGCATTGCTTGCTGTTTGGGGTTTTAGGCTGGGTTTCTGTACAGCACTTTGAGATATCAGCTGATGTACGAAGGGCTATATAAATAAATTTGATTTGATTTGATCACACTATTACAACACAAGCTAGCTGACATCACACTACTACAACACAAGCTAGCTAACATTGTCACAAAACCACTGCTTGCAACACTGATTATTTTCTCTTGCGCTCTGTCTTCTTCTTTAAAAAAAGGCAGACCACAACCTATTATGATGATGCTAGCTTTCTAAAAAAAAATATATATATATATATATATATCTATATATATATATATATATATATATATATATATATGACATTGATTTTAGTGTTGGCAAATTGGCTTAGTCTCGGAGTGAGGAGCCTATAAAACGTAGCTTCATCCACATATTTTGGGGAATTCTGAAATGTATTGGAATAAATGACCAAACTATAAAACTAGATAGCCAGCTAGTATGAGTAACTGTAGCTAGATAGCTACATTAGCTTTCTAGGTACATGAATAGCTTTAGGTTGGTTGGTTGTAAGCTCAACTTCAAGATTTCCACTAAGGATGTTTCCTCTCCGATCATCACTATCCCTCACTTGGGGAAAGGACATTTAAGGTACACTCGGATGTGACGATGTAAAACATAATTCAAGGGCTGAGGGTTTAGGGCTGAGGGCTGTCTACTTTGAGTTTGGACTGCAGCCCTAGACACCTCACTTTGTTTTTTACGGTCCCGCCCATTGCAAGTCAAAATATGATTGGATCGTTCCACTGTCACTCCAAAATTCTGCTCCAATAAAGTTGAATGTATTCCCACTTCTGAAGGCCTAGCCAATGGCTGGCTGAGCTAGCTAGCTTTTTCTACAAAGAGACCCCCAAATAAAACATTTTATTTAACAAGGCAAGTCACTTAAGAACAAATTCTTATATACAATGAAGGCTTACCAAAAGGCCTCCTGCGTGGACTTGGGCTGGGATTAAAATATAGGACAAAACACACATCACGACAAGAGACAACACTACATAAAGAGAGACCTAAGACAACAATATAAGGCAGCAACACATGACAACACAGCATGGTAGCAACACAACATGACAACAACATGGTAGCAACACAACATGGTACAAACATTATTGGGCACAGACAACAGCACAAAGGGCAAGAAGGTAGAGACAACAATACATTACGCAGAGCAGCCACAACTGTCAGTAAAAGTGTCCATGACTGAGTCTTTGAATGAAGAGATTGTAATAAAACTGTCCAGTTTGAGTGTTTTTTTGCAGCTCGTTTCAGTCGCTAGCTGCAGCAAACTGAAAAGAGGAGCGACCCTGGGATGTGTGTGCTTTGGGGACCTTTAAAACCTGTTGAGGATAGAGGGCGCTATTTTCACCTTGGGAAAAAATCGTGCCCAATTTAAACGGCCTCGTACTCTATTCTTGCTTGTACAATATGCATATTATTATTACTATTGGATAGAAAACACTCTCAAGTTTCTAAAACCGTTTGAATTATATCTGTGAGTAAAACAGAACTCATTTTGCAGCAAACTTCCTGTCAGAAAGTGAAAAATCTGAAATCGAGGCTCTGTTCCAGGGCCTCCCTATAATTTTGCTTGAAATCTATTAGTATACATGCACTTCATACGCCTTCCACTAGATGTCAATAGGCTGTGAGAGGTGAAATGGGGTTTCTAGGTATATCTGGTCAAAAGAGAGAGCTTGGAATGACATGACCCCAAATTCCTTTGTTCAGGAAGGCGCAGAAAGGTCATCAGTATTGGCTTCTGAAAAGCATTCGTTATAGACGTCTAATATCTCCGGCTTTGATTTTATTTGATAAATGTGATAATATCATCGTAAAGTATGTTTTTTCAATATAGTTTTATCAGATTATTGAATTTTTTTCAGGAGTTTTGGCGTGTTCCGTTCTCTGCGTTTGTTCACGATGGACAGCTCGCGCCACTTGGCTAGTTTTGATTGCTAAATCAACAGACGAAGAGGACATTCTAAATCCAAACAATGATTGTTCTGGACAAAGGACCCCTTGTACAAGATTCTGATGGAAGCTCAACAAAAGTAGGACCCATTTATGATGTTATTTCCTATTTCTGTCGAAAATGTGTCGTTGTGTTTTCCGCCTTGATTTTTGGCGCTGTCTCGCTATAACGTAAGCTGCATGTCGTACTTAAGTTATTTTTAGAATTCTAATACGGCGATTGCATTAAGAACTAGTGTATCTATCATTTCCTATACAACATGTATTTTTTAGTAAAGTTTATGAATAGTTATTTGGTCAGAATAGGTGAGTGTCAGAAATATATCCGGAGATTCTGGAAAATAGTTGCTACATTTTCACAATGTATAACCACGGATTTCAGCTCTAAATATGCACATTTTCGAACAAACCATATATGTATTGTGTAATATGATGTTATAGGACTGTCATCTGATGAAGTTTATGAAGGTTAGTGAAATAATTAATATCTTTTGCTGGTTTGTCGCTATCAATACTGTTGCCTTGAATCAATGCTGTTGTGTGTTAGGCTATTGTAGTAAGCTAATATAATGCTATATTGTGTTTTCGCTGTAAAACACTTAAAAAATCTGAAATATTGGCTGGATTCACAAGATCTTTGTCTTTCATTTGCTGTACACCATGTATTTTTCAGAAATGTTTTATGATGAGTATTTAGGTATTTCACGTTGGTCTCTATAATTACTCTGGCTGCTTCGGTGCTATTTGTGATGGTAGCTGTGATGGTAGCTGCAATGTAAAACTGATTTATACCTCAAATATGCACATTTTTCGAACAAAACATAGATTTATTGTATAACATGTTATAAGACTGTCATCTGATGAAGTTGTTTCTTGGTTAGTTTGGTTGGTTCTTGGTTAGTTTGGTTGGTTTTTTGCAAGCTACCTGTGCTGTGAAAGAAATGTCTGTGCTTTTTTGTATTTGGTGGTGAGCTAACATAAATATAAGTGGTGTTTTCGCTGTAAAACATTTTAAAAATCGGACATGTTGACTGGATTCCCAAGATGTTTATCTTTCATTTGCTGTATTGGACTTGTTAATGTGTGAAAGTTAAATATTTCTCAAAAATATTTTTTGAATTTCGCGCTCTGCCTTTTCAGTGGAATGTGGGAGGAGTTCCGCTAGCGGAACCCCAGTCCTAGACAGGTTAACAGAATGTGACTGGCAGAACGGGTGTTGTATGTGGAGGATGAGGGCTGCAGTTGTCGTGGAAAATCATTTTCAAATACAACGCTTACCAGAACTTTTAAAATCAAACATGCTCTTTATTACAACTGTACAGCCCACTGGCATGTCCCCGCGGAACACCCCCCGCGGAACACACACCGCTTCCCAACCCCGGTTCCAACATTTATACATAAATAGCATATGGGTCCACCCCATATGCAAATAAGCATACCTCCCCTAATTCTTCCTGCCATCCTTATCTTTTTAGTTCAGGCTTCCTGCTTGTTCACGCCTACTAACGCCCATTATCTGCTTTCAGTTAAATTATAATAGTGGCCAGACCCATGCTTGTCTTAAAAATAATATATGTCCATCTACCCTCTAGGCCTATGACTCAACCCTGTATTTAATTCAATGCCCCAGCATGTTCTCTGGTATGTCCTTATTGGAATTGGCAGACTCTATGTCTCTTCTTGTCATTAGTGTCCAGTTGCCTTAAGCATATTTCTCTGGTATGTGTGCTTTTAGTGGAATGTGTAGACTATAAGTCTAGTGTGTCCAATTATTTTAGGTGCCCATGTGTCTGGTCAGTCTGTCAGCACAATGGAGAAAATAAGAGGGCCAGAACGTCCCTTAGTATATCTCCATTACCACAGTCTCATGATAAATGTGAACATGTGGTTCGTTACTTTAATGTTCAGCTGTCTTATGTCTTTATATTTTATCCATGTGTTTTATGTTACTACTACAATCCCCCCTCTGGGGCTATTTAGCCACATAAATGATACAAATAAGACTTTGGGATAGTAAATTAAAATACCTATGATAAACAAGAAAATACAAAAAATAAAAACAAAGTGAAGCATATAAACCAACTAGACCAAACATCTCCAATGTGAAATAGGAGTAAAAGATCCAATCAGAAACATTAAAGAAAACCAACTAGACCAAACATCTCCAATATTCATAAGAGTAAAAGATCAAATTTGGTATAAAAATATAATTAATCCATTCTAAGTTCATATTTGGTGTTATCCACAAAAATATAGATTCAAATCCTGATTTAACCTCATCTCTGGCCTTGAAATCCCTAGGTAGACCTCTAAGCAGTCCAATTGCATTAAGGTATACCTCAGGATCCTTATCATAAGCCATTTTAACTCTAGGTTTAACATAGTCATCATGGAGTGATTCAATAATAGTAACCTATTTAATTGCTCTAACTAAGGCACAAGGACCAATCCATCCATCAGGCAATACATTCAACAGTTAGTTTTTTTCCACACATCCAGAAACTATCAGCAATACCTCTGTCTTGATTTTTCAACATAGTAAGAGATGGCGCAACCTGAGTTATGTAACTACACAACCCTTTTCTATTCATAATCAATCCTTTATCATTACTTTTACGAACTCCCGCATTCTCTAGCACCCAAATAGTATCACATTCTACAGTGGTGTTTCCTACATCAATTCCTTCAGTGTGGTGTCTGTAAAAACATTCATATTTTCCTTTAACCACAGTACTTCTGTCTAACTGGGGTCCATTTAATTCAGTTCTAATTTCATAGGCAGCACAATCATTGTCTCCCAACTTAGTCTCATTTAACATGGCTCTGCCTCTAGTGCTCCCTTGAGCAATCCTACATTCAATGTCACACAAGGAAATAGAATACTTTCTATTGGTACAATGGTCATTTTTCCAACTTACACAGTTTTTTAAATGATGCTGGTTCAGAGACTATTAAAAGATCAGACAAAGGTGATTTTCTACACAAAATACAATTGTCCATTCTGTGTTTGTTTGCCATAGACTTAACCCATTTGTACCACTCGTTCTTCACTACTTCTTCTCGTGTGCTGTCCTTGAGTGGTTCTAATATATCTAATTCTGTCGCTTTTTCAATGTTCTTATCTTGAGGTAGATCATTAGAGTTTATCAGAAAGTTCCAAATGTCAGTAAAAAACTCTCCTGACTGATGTCTCAGGTTGCTTTGTTGGCACGGTGGTCTGCTTGGTAAGGGCAGTCGATGTCATCTAGTGGTAACTACTGTGGTCGTCACAGCAGCCGCCACCCTTGTTGTTGTCACAGGTTCTTCCTGTTCAGGTGCAGGGGTAGGTCTTCACCTTCCACTGGTTCAATCTTGTTCATGATGAGCACCTACTCGTCTTTTTCTTTGATTCATGTCAGGTCACATCCTTTCGGGTCCCAAACGACTTCTCCCTTTGTTTGGTGATGTGTCCATCCACAGAGTGCAATCTCCGATAAGGGTTTGATCCTTATGATTGAGATAGACTTCAGTTCTCCTGCTTCTGTTATACATTGAGGTGGAACATAGATTCTAACCTTGTCAGTCTTTTTGGATTGTTCGGCTGATTTCATTCTTCTCTTCCTGCTCCCACCATACATCTTGATTGTGCATTAGTCTGTTGTTTCTATACTAGCATTCACTGTTGCTTCTGTTATGTCAATGTCATTATTCTTTTGTTGTTCTAACATCAATTGTCTGTAAAGGAGGCCATTCAAAAGTTTAAAAGTCAATTGTGGGGTAATCCCCATTTTCTTCAGCTTGCGGGACTTTTCCTCCTCTTTCTTCACCTGAAGCTCCCTCCTCAGGCCGGACTTAGCTTCCATCTGGAAGGGTTTCAATTTTAGGAAAGAAACGTTCTTATTCTGTTCCTTGTGAGGCCTCTCCTCCTCTTCTGGGTGCATTAGTCGGTGCACGTGTCATATTTTGGCTTTCACTTGATTTACTGTTTTCTTGGCTCCTCCCTGGCATCTCAATCGTTTCCGCTGCTCCTGCTCCCTCCAGGCTCCCTCCTGGTGAATCAGCATCCTCAGTGTCCTCATCTTTATGTGGTTGTATCCTTCTCTCTGTTGGGACTCAGCTGCAGTGGTTCAGATGGTACCACGTCTGGCTTCTTTTCACTTGGACGGCCGTTCTTGTTGCTTTGGCCACCTCATAGGGTCCATCTCTCCTCGGTTGATCCCACTTCCTCCGGATCCCTCCAACATGGACTAGATCTCCTGGTACCACTGAGAGAGGTCCTTCTGGTCCCCTTTGGATCATCAGACGCAGAACCTCTCATCCTGGTTCAGGTTTCTGCCTACTTTCTGTGAAGCATTCATACTTAGAGACTTATGGCCTCTGTTCTAAGATTGCACCATACATCCTCTTACTTCCATCACTCATCACACAACAAACAGACATTCCAGCTGAAGCTGGCGAACCCCTCTCCTTCTGGTTTCCTAAACATAAGACTTGGAAAACAACAGACAAAACATAACAGCATTGACAATGTTATGTGTTATGCATAAATATATTCATGCAAACTGAAATCTGAGACCATGACAATTCCCACTCTCTCTTTACCTGACTCTATGCCTCCAGGATACTTTTCTGCTGGACTCCACAAAAATAAAAGCCCTAAAAAGCTTCCTCATGCTTCCACCCAGTCTTCCCCTTTCGGCCACAGGTTCTGAGAGGTGTTCCCAAATCATGTCATTTTTACTTAGTTTCCCATCTACTCCATTTCAACTGATAATCATGTGCATAACCTACAATTAACATTCTCTCTTCTTGAATTAATTCAACACTGTATATGCTTTCATATCAATCCCTTTAACATGTTTGTTTAGAGTATAATATCCTATTATCCATTCTCTTTCACATGATGTATTAAAAATAAAACAAGTAGCCTCCAAACTCAACCCAGTATGTCTATAGTGGAATCTAATCTCTCTCTCTTTCTCTCTCTGATTCTACATCCTCTGTCATGGTGTTTTCAAGCTCACCCATTATTCAGCTGGACCTTACTTCTCGTGAGACTTATACACCCACCAAAGAGAGACATAAAGAACTTTACCACTGCAGTGTTGTAAGAAGTATACCACCAGCCTGGTGTATCTTGATGTACACTCAGTCTCCAGAATGCAGCCCAAGCCCTTCCATTTCTGGCTGTTTTTTCCTGAGGACATACACACTAACACATGGGTTATTTCCTGACAACATTAGCAAGATCACTAAATCTTAATTTTTAATAACAGCCCTATGTAACCATTCTGCCTCAAATACCTGGCCTCCTGCCACAGAAATATTCAATGATAGTCAAATGATGTTCCCTACATCAACTGCTGTACAATAACATGTAATCAGTCAAATGTCTTCCAGTTGGATTAATATCCAATCCTATCAAAACTAAGTAATAAGTTTCTTAAACTTTTGCTCTAGTGTTCAAAATGCCACCACTTATTCTTTTTACCATATCTTTAGATATGTGAATTGTTCTATTTACTTTTAGAATTGTCCCTATATTTTACACAGCCAGCTATCTTTCCTTTTCTGTGAATTATCTCTATTTTTATACATATTTCTAGAAATAACACCCCTTTACTACCATTACCTTCATTTATAAGTCCCCTAACCCATAACTGCCATTGTTTGATACATACTTAAAACATCCTTAAGTCAATTTATATATCATTTATATCAGTCCCTCCTCAGGAACATATACACAACCTTATGTTCCTCAAAACAAAAATAAATTGACCAAACGAGAAAAAGAGAAATTAAAATAAAAATAAAAAAATAAAAAAAAAAATAATAATAATAATTGCACATTTGCAATATTACCACTATTTGTAATGTAATGGAAAACGTCCATCCGTTTCATTCTATGCCAATGTTATTGTTGGTCTCTTTCTTCTTCATTCATGGGTATCTTCGCACAACAGACTACCTATTTATTCAATTGAACATTACATTTTATCATCCCAATTCCAATGACATTATAAAACGAAAGAAACAAAAAACCTTTAATCTAAAATTCTGTAAGTTCTGTCAACCTCCTTGTCTCAGGATTAGTTTCCAGAGCTTCCCTAAGCCTATTAACGTTAAACAGTTCTATATCCAAATAACTAAACAGTTATATTTTTTATTTTATACATTTTCCAACCCAATATTCATGATAACAATCCTTAGTGTTTACTTTAACTCAAATTTGACCTTATCTATTCAATACACAACATCCCTTTAATAATTAACATTTATACTAAACACTTTAAATACCAGTACTATCTATTTTCCCAATAGCCCTTTTGTCTCAGTTTCTCTCATGAGTGGCCTGATAATATTATACAGTTTGAATAGAGTCTAGTGTCTTAAACATTTTATAAGTATATCCCACCTGTTCCAACAATTTCTAGTAAAAGGTGATCAGTCTTTCACAAGAAATTCCTAGGATTCAGGGCATTTTGAGACCATTAATATGTTTCCACTCCCCCTTTCTTTAGGAGCAACTTAAATAAATTTTTCAAAAACATGTTCATCCTTTTGCATACCCAATTTGAAACTGAATTGGAAAAAACCCTTCCAATATATCTACTAATGCATATTCATTCCCAGTACATGGTGTACTCACTAGTGAATCATAAGCCAATAATCGCAAAGGGACTGGACTCACTCATCCAGAACTCCATGTTTTAGCCTTATCCAGATATTTTTATTTTTAAAGCGGCTGACTTTAATTAACTGCTTTCCACAGTAATGCAGTCTCCAATGACATTGTTGACCAGAGAAGATTAAAAAACCCTTTTTTTCCCTTATTCTTTCTGGAAAAGAAAGTGTACATATTGTTAATATTACATTTACGTTACATTTAAGTCATTTAGCAGATGCTCTTATCCAGAGCGACTTACAAATTGGAAAGTTCATACATATTCATCCTGGTCCCCCCGTGGGAATTGAACACTCAACCCAGGCGTTTGTAAGCACCATGCTCTACCAACTGAGCCACACAGGTCCACTGCCCGTTCCATTAAGATCTCTATCTAACGTCTTACTTTTACCTTTAGTTATTTATTTTGTCTATACTTTATTTTGATACCTTTTTAGTAATTTTACTATGGTCGCTTACTACTTTATCACATCAGTGTTTTTATCCTTGCTTATAACTTATTTTACTTCGATGTTTCTTAACTTCTTTCCCTCTGCCTAATAGCAGTTAACGACACCCTTCATCAACTCTACTCTGTCACAGGAGAGCTGCGCGCTCCCTCTCCTGGACGTTCTGCCTACATACACACACAACTCGTCTTTCCTTCCTAATCTTCTATTTTTACACAGATCTACTCATTTCTTACAACATTATCATTCATCCTTTTATGTTTCATCCGTTCATTCAATCCCTTTGTTTTTACCTCAAAACAACTCAGTCTTTCTTTATTGACTTAATTCACTTCCTTCTACATAAGCCTAGACTTCTACAATATGACGAGACTACTGTCTAATCGGATCAGCTTGTCTTCATATCCTATTCAACCCCCAATACTTATCTTTTCTTCTATTCTTAGAGTAGTATTGTGGCGTGACCTACTGAATTACCAAACCCTGGTAGCTAGACAGAGCGGTTTTTTATTCGCAGGATTTCTTTTGCATTTGAACGCCGCACAATCGGGCCAACGTTTTTCCTGCACCTACTACTTCACCCATACAATCCTCCTTTCAGAGCGGAAACTATGAATATTTATTTAACTACTGATTTATGTTTTGACCGTATAAGTTACTTTTGCAGTTGAACGCCGCACAATCGGGCCAACGTTTTCCTACAACCTACCGATTTATGCTTTGACCGTATAAGTTACTTTTGCAGTTGAACGCCGCACAATCGGGCTAACGTTTTCCTACAACCTACTGTTTTATGCTTTGACTGTATAAGCTACTTTTGCAGTTGAACGCCGCACAATCGGGCTAACGTTTTCCTACAACCTACTGTTTTATGCTTTGACTGTATAAGCTACTTTTGCAGTTGAACGCCGCACAATCGGGCTAACGTTTTCCTACAACCTACTGTTTTATGCTTTGACTGTATAAGCTACTTTTGCAGTTGAACGCCGCACAATCGGGCTAACGTTTTCCTACAACCTACTGTTTTATGCTTTGACTGTATAAGCTACTTTTGCAGTTGAACGCCGCACAATCGGGCTAACGTTTTTCCTGCCTTCTAAATATTTCATCCGTTCAGTCCTTCTTTCAAAGCGGTAACCATGAAATATTAATTTAACTACTAAATATTCACCAACAGACCCTTCTGCCGCGCTGTGAATATCCCACCCAAGCAGACCTTTTCAAAAATGTTAACCAGCCATCTCAGCCAGATGCGCAAACAACCGCATCATTTAAGCTACACATTCGAACGGTCTGATCTGAACGAGCGCATGCATGCTCACTCTACATCTAACACAAGCAAAGTTCACAGCACCTATTCACCCAGTCTCTATACATGCGCATACATTTATATTTAATACAATTCCCCAAATTACACATACATGCAAATTCATTGAATTTAAAAGTTCTTTTGTATTTACTGGTTTCATTTTAGGAAATTTGAAAGAGAGACTTACGTGGCGCTCCTCTCGCTGAGACAGTATCTCTGGAGCAATCTTACACAAACATTTCAACTATTGTAAGAACTTGCTTACCGTCTAGTTGGGCGGCCACCTCTGTTTGTTTAGATTGTCCAAAGAACCCATCATCAGCCAAGAACGTCCCAGTCCCTATCAGCTCCTGGCATGCTCGCCAATTATGTCGTGGAAAATCATTTTCAAATACAACGCTTACCAGAACTTTTAAAATCAAACATGCTCTTTATTACAACTGTACAGCCCACTGGCATGTCCCCGCGGAACACCCCCCGCGGAACACACACCGCTTCCCAACCCCGGTTCCAACATTTATACATAAATAGCATATGGGTCCACCCCATATGCAAATAAGCATACCTCCCCTAATTCTTCCTGCCATCCTTATCTTTTTAGTTCAGGCTTCCTGCTTGTTCACGCCTACTAACGCCCATTATCTGCTTTCAGTTAAATTATAATAGTGGCCAGACCCATGCTTGTCTTAAAAATAATATATGTCCATCTACCCTCTAGGCCTATGACTCAACCCTGTATTTAATTCAATGCCCCAGCATGTTCTCTGGTATGTCCTTATTGGAATTGGCAGACTCTATGTCTCTTCTTGTCATTAGTGTCCAGTTGCCTTAAGCATATTTCTCTGGTATGTGTGCTTTTAGTGGAATGTGTAGACTATAAGTCTAGTGTGTCCAATTATTTTAGGTGCCCATGTGTCTGGTCAGTCTGTCAGCACAATGGAGAAAATAAGAGGGCCAGAACGTCCCTTAGTATATCTCCATTACCACAGTCTCATGATAAATGTGAACATGTGGTTCGTTACTTTAATGTTCAGCTGTCTTATGTCTTTATATTTTATCCATGTGTTTTATGTTACTACT
>NC_092113.1:42311883-42364600 GCF_045679555.1 Salvelinus alpinus | reverse complement strand
ACACAGTAGATATCTCAGATAGGGGGGAGTGAGACCTAAGAGGGTTTTATAAATAAGCATCAACCAGTGTGTCTTGCGACGGGTATACAGAGATGACCAGTTAACAGAGGATTATCGAGTCCAGTGATGTGTCCTATAAGGAGCATTGGTGGCAAATCTGATGGCCGAATGGTGAAGAAAATCTAGCCGCTCGAGAGCACCGTTACCTGCCGATCTGTAAATTAGGTCTCCGTAATCTAGCATGTGTAGGATGGTCATCTGAATCAGTGTTTGGCAGCTAGCGTGAAAGAGGAGTGATTACGATAGAGGAAAGCAAGTCTAGATTTAACCTTAGCCTACAGCTTTGATATGTGCTGAGAGAAGGACAGTCTGTGTTTGGAATTCTGATAGGATCATTTTTTCAATTCAGTATTAAGACTTCTCTTTCAAACTGAAGAGAAACTGAAGAGACTAAAGGAGAAAATTATTACAATTATAGAAAAAAAACATAATTTAATTAAACAAAATATACATCTTTATAAATCCTTAGGCCTTCTCTGAAGGTTCCCCACTGCTTTGTATTCATTACAAAAAGTGAATTGCTTTGCCACATGTTTTTGAAGTATTACTTTAGTGCCTTGTTGCAAACAGGATGCATGTTTTGGAATATTTTTATTCTGTACAAGCTTCCTTCTTTTCACTCTGTCATTTAGGTTAGTATTGTGGAGTAACTACAATGTTGTTTATCCATCCTCAGTGTTCTCCTATCACATCCATTAAACTCTGTAACTGTTTTAAAGTCACCATTGGCCTCATGGTGAAATCCCTGAGCGGTTTCCTTCCTCTCCGGCAACCGAGTTAGGGAGGACGCCTGTATCTTTGTAGTGACTGTAGTGTAATTAATATCTTCACTTCCTTCAAAGGGATAGTCAATGTCTGCTTTTTATGTTTACCCATCTACCAATCGGTGCCCTTCTTTGTGAGGCATTGGAAAACCTCCCTGGACTTTGTGGTTGAATCTGTGTTTGAAATTCACTGCTCGACTGAAGGACCTTACAGATAATTGTATGTGTGGGGTACAGAGAAGTCGTCATAAAAAATAATTTTAAACACTATTATTGCGCACAAAATGAATCCATGCACCTTATTGTGTGAGTTGTTAAGCAAATTTTTACTCCTGAACTTATTTAGACTTGCCATAACAAAGGGGTTGAATACTTATTGACTCAAAATATTTCAGATTTCATTTTTTATTAACTTGTAAATATTTTCAATTCAGGCTGTTACACAACAACATGTGGAGAAAGTCAAGGGGTGTGAAGAGCTGAAGGGCTTTGTAACAGGAGCTAATGTCATAACATCATAGTCCCATTATGTGAGGTTTTATTGGTTGATTAAAGATTGATTTATTAAACTAATATCCTTGTTAACTCAAATACAAATATCAAACATTTAGTACCCTGTGTCAAATTTGGTTCTGATGACACACACACACACACACACACACACACACACACACACACACACACTGTCTCACACACACACACAAACACACACACACTGTCTCTCTCACACACACACACTGTCTCTCTCTATCGCACACACACACACACACACACACACACACACACACACGCACGCACACAGTCTCTCTCTCACACACACACACACACACACACACACACACACACACACACACACACACACACACACACACACACACACACACACACACACACACACACACACACACACACACAGTCTCTCTCACACACACACACACACACATTGTCTCTCTCACACACACACACAGTCTCTCTCTCACACACACACACACACACACACACACACACGCACGCACGCACACTCACACAGTCTCTCTCACACACACACACACACACACACAGTCTCTCACACACACACACACACACTGTCTCTCTCTCACACACACACACACACACACACACACACACACACACACACACACACACACACACACACACACACACACACACACACACACAGTTTGATGAATAGCACGAGAGCCAGTGGTTAATACAGTATTACAGTTTTTCCCAGTTTAAACAGTAAAACTGGCCCGTGAGCACAATGACCCAAACCTGTATCTCATTTAGCAGAACCACACACCAAATCTGCAATGCTACTGGCCCGTGAGGACCAATGACCCAAACCTGTATCACATTTAGCAGAACCACACACCAAATCTGCAATGCTACTGGCCCATGAGGACCAATGACCCAAACCTGTATCACATTTAGCAGAACCAGACACCAAATCTGCAATGCTACTGGCCCATGTTTTGCTTTACACTCAGATTGTAATTCTATAACAGACATTTGGCAAAACACAAACACACAATTCTCTACCTTTGGTACAACCTTCACAACTAAAATGTGTGAGAAGTGAAAATGGAAAGCAACACTGTTCAACAAGCTAAGATCAATTACCAATGGACCTCGTTCACATGTGCAAAAACACTAATTGCGTAAATGTTCACTTTGATAACAGACCTTTTGGTATAAAAAGGCTTCAGGTGAGTAGGCCTGTGTTTTGGAGAACAATGGAGGCAAACTTAGCAGGGAGAGGTGGAAATTAAGGAAATCAAATCAAATGTTATTTGTCACATGCGGCACGAATACAACAGGTTTGGATCTTACCGTGAAATGCCAAACTTCCAAGCCTTTAACCAGTAGTACAAGATAAAGCACAGTAAATACTGTAGAATCCAATACATACTGTAAGGGGAAACAAAGTACATTTTAAAATCTCAATGAGCCCTTCCTGGTTAAATAAAGTTTAAATTAAATAAATAAATAAAAATGTAATGTATGACTGTATGTATGAAATTGGGAACTATACTACTTTGTAACATATGTATCTTGTATACTGTATTACTGTAGTGTTTACTGTACTGTATGAAATTGGGAACTATACTACTTTGTAACATATGTATCTTGTATACTGTATTACTGTAGTGTTTACTGTACTGTATGTTGTTGTTGTTGTTGTAGAACGGGTCTGTTTACAGACCAACAGGAAGCTGCTATTGTGCAAATGATAGTTGAACGTAATGCCATAAGACTGCAGGGAAATCCAACAACAGATTATTGAAAACCCCTGCCATCTTCCATAATCAATTAACTATCACTTAATCAAACTGCTCAAAACGGATAACTACCGAACAAAAATGATGTAGTGCCTAGTTAGTTTTTTCTTGATAACTACATTTTACACAACTCTTAGTACAAAACTCAAAACTCAATGTTGTTTCAAAAGACTTAAGCACATTTTCAATTGAGTAAGTACAACACACAGAATCATACAGTTAGTTTTTCACCAAACTTAATCAGTGTTTCATCTAGAAATACATGTTTTACATTGCAACGTGTGTGCAAATGAAGTAATTGCCTTTCGCAATGCAATGCTCACATTACTTTTCATATGATTTTGTTGTTATTTGTCAAGAATACAATTAATTATCACTTAATCAAACTGCTCAAAACTGCTAACTACTGAATCAAAAGCTACAGTTTTCCTTGATACAATGCTCACACATTACTTTTGAGTTGATTCTCTTCTTTTTTTGTTAAAATACGTTTCTACTATTTCTTAATCTGACTGCTTTTAATTGATGACACTTAAACTTTTGGTAAAAAGTTTTGAGAACTACATAATTGTAAAGGCTGTCGTAGTCGTTCTCCTCCTCAGACGAGGAGGAGCATGGATCGGACCAAGATGCGGATTGGTAAGAGTTCATTATTTAATGGAAAAACAACAAACACTACAAAAACCAACAAACGTGACTAACCCGAAACAGTCCTGTGTGGCCCAAACACTGACACAGGAACAAACACCCACAAAACACAAGTGAAACCCAGGCTGCCTAAGTGTTACGAATCCCACCGAGGATGGTGCCTCTTCCCGTTCGGGCGGCGCTCGGCGGTCGTCGTCTCCGGTCTACTAGCTGCCACCGATCCCCTTTTCTGTTTTCTTTTGAATTTGTCTAATTTGTATCACCTGTTTTGTGTTTAGGGTAGGGGGTTATTTAAACCCAGTTGGCCCGCCGACTTTTGTGCGAGCTTGTTTTTCTGTTTGTGTTGGTGGTGTTGTTATAGTGGATTTCAGTCCTACTTTTATTGGACCATATTTTGACGCGCCTGTTGTTTATGTGGCGTCGCCGTTTATGTGATTATTTCTGGGTGAAATAAATATCCACTCGATTGAGATTACCCTGCTCTCTGCACCTGACTCTTTCATGTCCACCATTGGAACCGTTACAGAAGCCCGCACCAACTATGGAGTCAGCAGAAGCAGCAACCACCCCTCTTCCATCGATGGAGGAGCGTGTCCTTCATCACACCGCCGTTCTCCATCGGATTGGGTCGGCGATGGACATGATGATGGAGAGGATGGAGCGATGGGAGAGGAGTGGTATCCCGACATCTACACCAGCTCCTTCACAGACGTCGCAACCTACTCCTTCAACGTCAGCATCTGGTTCAGGCGCGTTGCGTCTCGCGCTCCCAAGGGAGTACGACGGAGCGGTGGCTGGGTGCCAGGGGTTTTTGCTCCAGTTGGAGCTCTACTTGGCCACCGTTCATCCGACTCCCTCTCCAGAGGGTGTTAGCCTCCTCATCTCCTGTCTGACGGGTAGAGCCCTGGAATGGGCTAACGCGGTCTGGAACGGCCCAGACTCGGTTCGAGACCACTACCCAGAGTTCACCCGCCGCTTTCGGGCCGTATTTGACCACCCCCCAGGAAGGCCGAGCGGTGGGTGAGCGACTGTTCCACCTCAGACAGGAGACGAGGAGTGCGCAAGACTTCGCCTTGGAGTTCCGGACCTTGGCTGCTGGTGCGGGGTGGAATGACAGGGCCCTGATGGATCATTACCGATGTAGCCTTCGGGAGGACGTCCGTCGGGAGCTAGCTTGTCGAGACACTACACTTTCTCTCGATGAGCTCATTGACATGTCTATACGACTGGACAACCTGCTAGCTGCCCGCGGGCGTTCAGAGGGGGTCCTGTCAGTTCCACCTCCCAGCCCTTCCGCTCCAACTCCGATGGAGTTGGGAGGGGCTGCATCTAGGGGGGCCGGAGGAGGAGGCTTCTCTTGCACCTACTGTGGCCGGAGAGGACACACTTCGGACCGGTGCTGGAGGAGTGCCTCTGGGAGTAGAGATGGCAGGCGGAATACTTCTCGGTCACCCCAGGTGAGTAGGCACAAGACTCACCCAGAGCTTCCTGTCGGTCACATGTTTTTGGTTGTTTTTTCCCCTGCGTTTTTCCCCTCTCTCCAGCATAAGGCGCTAGTAGACTCAGGCGCAGCTGGGAGTTTTATGGATCGCGGACTCGCCCGTAAGTTGGGTATTCCGTTGGTGCAGATAGACCCACCTTTCCCTGTGCACTCCTTAGATAGCCGACCGTTAGGGTCAGGGCTGATCAGGGAGGCCACGATTCCGCTGGACATGGTAACGCAGGGGGATCATAGGGAGCAGATTAGTTTCTACCTTATTGATTCACCTGGGTTTCCGGTGGTGTTGGGGGTTCCCTGGCTAGCCATTCACAATCCCCTCATTTCCTGGAGACAGGGAGCTCTTCAGGGGTGGTCAGAGGAGTGTTCAGGTAGGTGTGTGGGAGTTTCCATCGGTGCCACATCGGTGGAGAGTCCAGACCAGGTTTCCACTGTGCGCATTCCCCCAGAATATGCCGATTTGGCTATCGCTTTTAGTAAGAAGAAAGCGACTAAATTACCACCTCATCGACGGTGGGATTGCGTGATAAACCTCCAGGAGAACGCTGCACTTCCCAGGAGTCATGTGTACCCATTGTCACAGGAGGAGACGTTGGCTATGGAGACATATGTCACGGAATCTCTGAGACAGGGGTTCATTCGGCCCTCCATGTCACCCGCCTCCTCGAGTTTCTTTTTTGTGAGAAAGAAGGAGGGAGGTCTGCGTCCGTGCATTGATTATCGAGGTCTAAATTCAATCACAGTGGGATTTAGTTATCCGCTACCTCTCATCGCTACGGCGGTGGAATCATTCCACGGAGCACGTTTTTTCACAAAACTGGACCTCAGGAGCGCGTATAATCTGGTGCGTATTCGGGGAGGAGACGAGTGGAAAACAGCGTTTAGTACCACATCAGGCCACTATGAGTACCTCGTCATGCCGTATGGGTTAAAGAATGCTTCAGCCGTCTTCCAATCCTTTGTAGATGAGATTCTCAGGGACTTGCACGGGCAGGGTGTGGTAGTGTATATTGATGACATCTTGATCTATTCTGCCACACGCGCCGCGCATGTCTCCCTGGTGCGCAGGGTCCTTGGGCGGTTGCTGGAGCATGACCTATACGTCAAGGCTGAGAAATGTGTGTTCTCCAAACAAGCCGTTTCCTTCCTGGGTTATCGCATTTCCACCTCAGGGGTGGTGATGGAGAGTGACCGCGTTAACGCCGTGCGTAATTGGCCGACTCCGACCACGGTAAAGGAGGTGCAGCGGTTTTTAGGGTTTGCCAATTAGTACCGGAGGTTTATCCGGGGTTTTGGCCAAGTGGCGGCACCCATTACCTCACTGCTAAAGGGAGGGCCGGTGCGTCTACAGTGGTCGGCCGAGGCAGAGGGAGCTTTCAACCAGTTGAAGGCACGGTTTACTGAGGCTCCCGTGTTGGCGCATCCGGACCCTTCATTAGCGTTCATAGTGGAGGTGGATGCGTCCGAGGCTGGTGTTGGAGCCGTGCTATCACAGCGCTCGGGCACGCCACCGAAGCTCCGTCCCTGTGCGTTCTTTTCTAAGAAGCTGGGTCCGGCGGAGCGGAACTATGATGTGGGGGACAGGGAGCTACTAGCTATGGTAAAAGCCCTGAAGGTGTGGAGACACTGGCTTGAGGGGGCTAAGTACCCTTTTCTCATCTGGACTGACCACCGCAATCTGGAGTATATCCGAGAGGCGAGGAGACTGAATCCGCGTCAGGCGAGGTGGGCCATGTTCTTCACTCGTTTTAGATTCACGATCTCTTACCGACCAGGTTCCCTCAACACTAAGGCCGACACCTCAACACTAAGGCGCTGTCTCGTCTCTATGACACGGATGACCGGCCCATCGATCCGACTCCCATCCTTCCCGCCTCTTGTCTGGTGGCCCCGGTGGTATGGGAGGTGGACGCGGACATCGAGCGGGCGTTGAGGGTAGAACCTGTGCCGTCCCAGTGTCCGACTGGCCTTAGGTACGTACCGCTTGGTGTCCGTGATCGATTGATTCGGTGGGCTCACACACTACCTTCTTCGGGTCATCCGGGGATTGAGAGGACAGTGCGGGGTCTTAGAGGGAAATACTGGTGGCCCACCTTGGCTAAGGACGTGAGACTCTATGTCTCCTCCTGCTCGGTATGCGCTCAGAGTAAGGCTCCTAGGCACCTACCGAGAGGGAAGTTACAACCCCTTCCGGTTCCACAACGGCCATGGTCTCATCTCTCTGTAGATTTTTTGACTGATCTTCCTCCATCTCAGGGGAACACTACCATTCTGGTCGTTGTGGATCGGTTCTCTAAGTCCTGTCGTCTCCTCCCATTACCTGGTCTCCCTACGGCCCTACAGACTGCGGAGGCTCTATTTACCCACGTCTTCCGGCATTACGGGGTGCCGGAGGACATCGTATCTGATCGAGGTCCCCAGTTCACGTCCCGGGTGTGGAGGTCGTTTATGGAGCGTCTGGGGGTCTCGGTCAGCCTCACCTCTGGGTATCACCCCGAAAGTAATGGGCAGGTGGAAAGAGTGAACCAGGAAGTGGGTAGGTTTCTGAGGTCGTATTGCCAGGACCGGCCAGGAGAATGGGCGAGGTACGTCCCGTGGGCGGAGTTGGCTCAGAACTCACTCCGCCACTCATCAACGAACATGTCGCCCTTCGAATGTGTACTGGGGTACCAGCCGGTCCTGGCTCCGTGGCATCAGAGCCAGACCGACGCTCCTGCGGTGGAGGAGTGGGTACAGCGCTCTAGAGAGACCTGGCGAGCGGTCCAGGACTCTCTCAGGCAGGCCAGTGAACGGCAGAAGAAGAGCGCTGACCGCCACCGCAGTGAGGCCCCTGTGTTCGCACCAGGGGACAGGGTCTGGCTCTCGGCCCGAAACCTGCCCCTCCGCCTGCCCTGCCGGAAGCTGGGGCCGCAGTGTGTGGGGCCATTTAAAGTCCTGAGGAGGATAAACGAGGTGTGTTATAGGTTACAACTTCCCTCTTACTATCGTATTAACCCCTCGTTTCATGTGTCTCTCCTCAGGCCGGTGGTAGCTGGTCCCCTGCAGGAAGGTGAGGTACCGGAGGTCCCTCCTCCCCCTCTCGACATCGAGGGGTCCCCGGCGTATAGGATACGAGCCATTCTGGACTCAAGACGCCGGGTGAGGGGCCTGCAGTACCTCGGAGGGGAGGGGTACGGTCCGGAGGAGAGATGCTGGGTACCGGTGGGGGACATTTTGGATCCGTCCCTCTTGAAGGACTTTCACCGCCTACATCCGGATCGCCCTGCTCCTCGTCCTCCGGGTCGTCCTCGAGGCCGGGGTCGGCGCGCTGCGGGAGCCGCGCGTCGGGAGGGGGGTACTGTTATGAATCCCGCCGAGGATGGTGCCTCTTCCCGTTCGGGCGGCGCTCGGCGGTCGTCGTCTCCGGTCTACTAGCTGCCACCGATCCCCTTTTCTGTTTTCTTTTGAGTTTGTCTAATTTGTATCACCTGTTTTGTGTTTAGGGTAGGGGGTTATTTAAACCCAGTTGGCCCGCCGACTTTTGTGCGGGCTTGTTTTTCTGTTTGTGTTGGTGGTGTTGTTATAGTGGATTTCAGTCCTACTTTTATTGGACCATATTTTGACGCGCCTGTTGTTTATGTGGCGTCGCCGTTTATGTGATTATTTCTGGGTGAAATAAATATCCACTCGATTGAGATTACCCTGCTCTCTGCACCTGACTCTTTCATGTCCACCATTGGAACCGTTACACTAAGTATGATTGTCAATCAGGGACAACGATTGACAGCTGTCTCTGATTGAGAATCATACCAGGCCGAACACAAAACCCCAACATAGAAAAACACACATAGACAACCCCACCCAACTCACGCCCTGACCAACTAAATAAATACAAAAACAAAGGAAAACAGGTCAGGAACGTGACAATAATGAAAATGATCACTACATGACCAAAAGTATGTGGAACCTACAGTTGAAGTCAGAAGTTTACATACACTTAAGTTGGAGTCATTAAAACTCGTTTTCAACCACTCCACAAATGTCTTGTTAACAAACTATAGTTTTGGCAAGTCGGTTAGGACATCTACTTTGTGCATGACACAAGTCATTTTTCCAACAATTGTTTACAGACAGATTATTTCACTGTATCACAATATATATTTCACTTATAAATCTGGTTCATCCTTGGGAGCAATTTCCAAACGCCTGAAGGTACCTCGTTCATCTGTACAAGCAATTGTACGCAAGTATAAACACCATGGGACCACGCAGCCGTCATACCACTCAGGAAGGAGACGCGTTCTGTCTCCTAGAGATGAATGTACTTTGGTGCGAAAAGTGCAAATCAATCCCAGAAAAAAAGCATAGGACCTTGTGAAGATGCTGGAGGAAACAGGTACTAAAGTATCTATATCCACAGTAAAACGAGTCCTATATCGACATAACCTGAAAGGCCACTCAGCAAGGAAGAAGCCACTGCTCCAAAACCACCATAAAAAAGCCAGACTACGGTTTGCAACTGCACACGGGGACAAAAAAAATATTTTTTGGAGAAATGTCCTCTGGTCTGATGAAACTGAAATAGAACTGTTTGGCCATAATGACCATTGTTATGTTTGGAGGAAAAATGGGGATGCTTGCAAGCTGAAGAACACCATCCCAACCGTGAAGCACGGGTGTGGCAGCATCATGCTGTGGGGGTGCTTTGCTGCAGGAGGGACTGGTGCACTTCACAAAAAGATGGCATCATGAGGGAGGAAAATTATGTGGATATATTGAAGCAACATCTCAAGACATCAGTCAGGAAGTTAAAGCTTGGTCGCAAATGGGTCTTCCAAATGGACAATGACCCCAAGCATACTTCCAAAGTTGTGGCAAAATGGCTTAAGGACAACAAAGTCAAGGTATTGGAGTGGCCATCACAAAGCCCTGACCTCAATCCTATAGAAAATCTGTGAGCAAAACTGAAAAAGCGTGTGCGAGCAAGGAGGCCTACAAACCTGACTCAGTTACACCAGCTCTGTCAGGAGGAATGGGCCAAAATTCACCCAACTTATTGTGGGAAGTTAAATAATTTAAAGGCAATGCTACCAAATACTAATTGAGTGTATGTAAACTTCTGACCCACTGGGAATGTGATGAAAGATATTAAAGCTGAAATAAATCATTCTCTCTACTATTATTCTGAGATTTCATATTCTTAAAATAAAATGGTGATCCTAACTGACCTAAAACAGATCATTTTTACTGGGATTAAATGTCAGGAATTGTGAAAAACTGAGTTTAAATGTATTTGGCTAAGGTATATGTAAACTTCCGACTTCAACTGTATTTGTCAAACATCTCATTCCAAAATGGTGGGCATTAATATGGAGTTGGTCCCCCGTTGCTGCTATAACAGCCTCCACTCTTCTGGGAAGGCATTAATATGGAGTTGGTCCCCCCCGTTGCTGCTATAACAGCCTCCACTCTTCTGGGAAGGCATTAATATGGAGTTGGTCCCCCCGTTGCTGCTATAACAGCCTCCACTCTTCTGGGAAGGCATTAATATGGAGTTGGTCCCCCCCGTTGCTGCTATAACAGCCTCCACTCTTCTGGGAAGGCATTAATATGGAGTTGGTCCCCCCCGTTGCTGCTATAACAGCCTCCACTCTTCTGGGAAGGCATTAATATGGAGTTGGTCCCCCCGTTGCTGCTATAACAGCCTCCACTCTTCTGGGAAGGCATTAATATGGAGTTGGTCCCCCCCGTTGCTGCTATAACAGCCTCCACTCTTCTGGGAAGGCATTAATATGGAGTTGGTCCCCCTTTGCTGCTATAACAGCCTCCACTCTTCTGGGAAGGCATTAATATGGAGTTGGTCCCCCCCGTTGCTGCTATAACAGCCTCCACTCTTCTGGGAAGGCATTAATATGGAGTTGGTCCCCCGTTGCTTCTATAACAGCCTCCACTCTTCTGGGAAGGCATTAATATGGAGTTGGTCCCCCCTTTGCTTCTATAACAGCCTCCACTCTTCTGGGAAGGCATTAATATGGAGTTGGTCCCCCCTTTGCTGCTATAACAGCCTCCACTCTTCTGGGAAGGCTTTAATATGGAGTTGGTCCCCCCGTTGCTTCTATAACAGCCTCCACTCTTCTGGGAAGGCATTAATATAGAGTTGGTCCCCCCGTTGCTTCTATAACAGCCTCCACTCTTCTGGGAAGGCTTTAATATGGAGTTGGTCCCCCCCGTTGCTTCTATAACAGCCTCCACTCTTCTGGGAAGGCATTAATATGGAGTTGGTCCCCCCCGTTGCTGCTATAACAGCCTCCACTCTTCTGGGAAGGCTTTAATATGGAGTTGGTCCCCCCCGTTGCTTCTATAACAGCCTCCACTCTTCTGGGAAGGCATTAATATAGAGTTGGTCCCCCCGTTGCTTCTATAACAGCCTCCACTCTTCTGGGAAGGCTTTAATATGGAGTTGGTCCCCCCCGTTGCTTCTATAACAGCCTCCACTCTTCTGGGAAGGCATTAATATGGAGTTGGTCCCCCCCGTTGCTGCTATAACAGCCTCCACTCTTCTGGGAAGGCATTAATATGGAGTTGGTCCCCCCCGTTGCTGCTATAACAGCCTCCACTCTTCTGGGAAGGCATTAATATGGAGTTGGTCCCCCCCGTTGCTTCTATAACAGCCTCCACTCTTCTGGGAAGGCATTAATATGGAGTTGGTCCCCCCCGTTGCTTCTATAACAGCCTCCACTCTTCTGGGAAGGCATTAATATGGAGTTGGTCCCCCCCGTTGCTGCTATAACAGCCTCCACTCTTCTGGGAAGGCATTAATATGGAGTTGGTCCCCCCCGTTGCTTCTATAACAGCCTCCACTCTTCTGGGAAGGCATTAATATAGAGTTGGTCCCCCCCGTTGCTTCTATAACAGCCTCCACTCTTCTGGGAAGGCATTAATATGGAGTTGGTCCCCCCCGTTGCTTCTATAACAGCCTCCACTCTTCTGGGAAGGCATTAATATGGAGTTGGTCCCCCCCGTTGCTTCTATAACAGCCTCCACTCTTCTGGGAAGGCATTAATATAGAGTTGGTCCCCCCCGTTGCTTCTATAACAGCCTCCACTCTTCTGGGAAGGCATTAATATGGAGTTGGTCCCCCCCGTTGCTTCTATAACAGCCTCCACTCTTCTGGGAAGGCATTAATATGGAGTTGGTCCCCCCCGTTGCTTCTATAACAGCCTCCACTCTTCTGGGAAGGCTTTCACTAGATTTTTTAATATATATTTTTATTTAACCTTTATTTAACTAGGCAAATCAGTTAAGAACAAGTTCTTATTTACAATGACGGCCTACCCCAGCCAAACCTGGACGACGCTGGGCCAATTGTGCGCCGCTATATGGGTCTACCCCATCTCCCCACAGGTGTGATTACTACCTCTGAGGGTTTAGAGCTTGAGGTAGTCACCTCATACAAGTACTTGGGAGTATGGCTAGACGGTGTACTGTCCTTCTCTCAGCACATATCAAAGCTGCAGGCTACAGTTAAATCTTAGACTTGGTTTCCTCTATCGTAATCACTCCTCTTTCACCCCAGCTGCCAAATTAACCCTGATTCAGATGACCATCCTACCCATGCTAGATTACGGAGTAGTAATTTATAGATCGGCAGGTAAGGGTGCTCTCAAGCGGCTAGATGTTCTTTACCAATTGGTCATCAGATTTGCCACCAATGCTCCTTATAGGACACATCACTGCACTCTATACTCCTCTGTAAACTGGTCATCTCTGTATACCCGTCGCAAGATACACTGGTTGATGCTTATTTATAAAACCCTCTTCGACCTCACTCCCCCCTGTCTGAGATATCTACTGCAGCCCTCATCCTCCACATACAACACCCGTTCTGCCAGTCACATTCTGTTAAAGGTCCCCAAAGCACACACATCCCTGGGTCGTTCCTCTTTTCAGTTCGCTGCAGCTAGCGACTGGAACGAGCTGCAACAAACACTCAAACTGGACAGTTTTATCACAATCTCTTCATTCAAAGACTCAATCATTGACACTCTTACTGACAGTTGTGGCTGCTTTGTGTGATGTATTGTTGTCTCTACCTTCTTGCCCTTTGTGCTGTTATCTGTGCCCAATAATGTTTGTACCATGTTTTGTGCTGCTACCATGTTGTGTTGCTACCATGTTGTTGTCATGTTGTGTTGCTAGCATGTTGTTGTCATGTTGTGTTGCTACCATGCTGTGTTATCATGTGTTGCTGCCTTGCTATGTTGTTGGCTTAGGTCTCTCTTTATGTAGTGTTGTCTCTCTTGTCGTGATGTGTGTTTTGTCCTATATTTATATATACAGTGGGGAGAACAAGTATTTGATACACTGCCGATTTTGCCGATTTTCCTACTTACGAAGCATGTAGAGGTCTGTAATTTTTATCATAGGTACACTTCAACTGTGAGAGACGGAATCTAAAACAAAAATCCCGAAAATCACATTGTATGATTTTTAAGTAATTAATTCGCATTTTATTGCATGACATAAGTATTTGATACATCAGAAAAGCATAACTTAATATTTGGTACAGAATCCTTTGTTTGC
This sequence comes from Salvelinus alpinus, assembly GCF_045679555.1. Classification (NCBI taxonomy): domain Eukaryota; kingdom Metazoa; phylum Chordata; class Actinopteri; order Salmoniformes; family Salmonidae; genus Salvelinus; species Salvelinus alpinus. The sequence goes on along the minus strand of NC_092113.1, from coordinate 42,350,786 downwards.
AATTACAGAGATCATACGTTTCCTGTAGTTCTTGACCAGGTTTGCACACACTGCAGCAGGGATTTTGGCCCACTCCTCCATACAGACCTTCTCCAGATCCTTCAGGTTTCGGGGCTGTCGCTGGGCAATACGGACTTTCAGCTCCCTCCAAAGATTTTCTATTGGGTTCAGGTCTGGAGACTGGCTAGGCCACTCCAGGACCTTGAGATACTTCTTACGGAGCCACTCCTTAGTTGCCCTGGCTGTGTGTTTCGGGTCGTTGTCATGCTGGAAGACCCAGCCACGACCCATCATCAATGCTCTTACTGAGGGAAGGAGGTTGTTGGCTAAGATCTCGCAATACATGGCCCCATCCACCCTCCCCTCAATACGGTGCAGTCGTCCTGTCCCCTTTGCAGAAAAGCATCCCCAAAGAATGATGTTTCCACCTCCATGCTTCACGGTTGGGATGGTGTTCTTGGGGTTGTACTCATCCTTCTTCTTCCTCCAAACACGGCGAGTGGAGTTTAGACCAAAAAGCTCTATTTTTGAATCATCAGACCACATGACCTTCTCCCATTCCTCCTCTGGATCATCCAGATGGTCATTGGCAAACTTCAGACGGGCCTGGACATGCGCCTGCTTGAGCAGGGGGACCTTGTGTGCGCTGCAGGATTTTAATCCATGACGGCGTAGTGTGTTACTAATGGTTTTCTTTGAGACTGTGGTCCCAGCTCTCTTCAGGTCATTGACCAGGTCCTGCCGTGTAGTTCTGGGCTGATCCCTCACCTTCCTCATGATCATTGATGCCCCACGAGGTGAGATCTTGCATGGAGCCCCAGACCGAGGGTGATTGACCATCATCTTGAACTTCTTCTATTTTCTTCTATTTTCTAATAATTGCGCCAACAGTTGTTGCCTTCTCACCAAGCTGCTTGCCTATTGTCCTGTAGCCCATCCCAGCCTTGTGCAGGTCTACAATTTTATCCCTGATGTCCTTACACAGCTCTCTGGTCTTGGCCATTGTGGAGAGGTTGGAGTCTGTTTGATTGAGTGTGTGGACAGGTGTCTTTTATACAGGTAACGAGTTCAAACAGGTGCAGTTAATACAGGTAATGAGTGGAGAACAGGAGGGCTTCTTAAAGAAAAACTAACAGGTCTGTGAGAGCCGGAATTCTTACTGGTTGGTAGGTTTTCAAATACTTATGTCATGCAATAAAATGCAAATGAATTACTTAAAAATCATACAATGTGATTTTCTGGATTTTTTTTCCTGGATTCCGTCTCTCACAGTTGAAGTGTACCTATGATAAAAATTACAGACCTCTACATGCTTTGTAAGTAGGAAAACCTGCAAAATCGTCAGTGTATCAAATACTTGTTCTCCCCACTGTATATATTTATTTTTAATTCCAGCCCCCGTCCCCGCAGGAGGCCTTTTACCTTTTGGTAGGCCGTCATTGTAAATAAGAATTTGTTCTTAAGTGACTTCCCTTGTTAAATAAATGTTAAATAAAATAAATAAAAATACCAATCACGGCCGGTTGTGATACAGCCTCGATGTTGGAGCATTGCTGCAGAGACTTGCTTCCATTCAGCCACAAGAGCATTAGTGAGTGCCTAGTGTTGTTGGGCGATTAGGCCTGGCTCGCAGTCGAAGTTCCTATTCATTACAAAGCTGTTCGATGGGGTTGAGGTCAGGGCTCTGTGCAGGCCAGTCAAGTTCTTCCACACAAATCTCGACAAACCATTTCTGTATAGACCTCACTTTGTGCACAGTGGCATTGTCGTGCTGAAACAGGAAAGGGCTTTCCCCAAACTGTTGCCACAAAGTTAGATTCGCAGAATCGTCTACAATGTCATTGTATGCTGTAGTGTTAAGATTTTCTTTCACTGGAACTAAGGGGCCCGAACAATGAAAAACAGCCCCAGACCATTATTCTTCCTCTACCAAACTTTACAGTTGGCACTATACATTCGCCAAACCCAGATTCGTCTGTCGGACTGCCAGATGGTGAAGCGTGATTCAGAGTCCAATGGCGGCGAGCTTTACACCACTCCAGCCGACGCTTGGCATTGCGCATGGTGATCTTAGGCTTGTGTGCGGCTGTTCGGCCATGGAAACCCATTTCATGAAGCTCCTGACTAACAGTTATTTTGCTGACGTTGCTTCCAGAGGCAGTTTGGGACTCGGTAGTGAGTATTGCAACCCGAGGACAGCCGATTTTTATGCGTTACACGCTTTAGCACTCAGCGGTCTAAGGCACTGCATCTCAGTGCCAGAGGTGACACTACAGTCCCTGGTTCGAATCCAGGCTGAATCACATCCGGCCGTGATTGGGAGTCACACAATTGGGCCGGGGTAGGCTGTCATTGTAATTAAGTAATTGTTCTTAATTGACATGCCTGGTTAAATAAAAAAAACGAAAGTGACAACAATCCACACATTTTGGTTTGAGACCCCAGCGGGAATCGAACTCACAACTCTGGTGTTGCCAGCGCCATTCTCTTATGAATGGCGCCACGTACAGGACCACTACAATACAGGAGTACAATACAATACAAAATAAAACACAATACACGATTACAATACAGGTGGAAGATGTATGACATCCCCGTCCCACCCTCCTTCAGGACGAGGCATACAATGATTTCAATTCAGACCTATGTCAGGCTTGGATTCGCCACGCCACAAGGGGTTTCCCCAGTTGCATGAACAATGAGGATATTTACAGCCATTTCGATGATAATCTATGGCCACATGCTCAAGACAGGCTTGATGCAAACTAGTGCCTGCTAAACATGAGGTTTTTCCAATCAAGTTGTAGAAAACATCTCAAGGATGATCAATGGAAACAGAATGCGCCTGAGGTCAATTTCGAGTCTCATAGCAAAAAGATCTGAGTACGTACACTACCAGTCATAAGTTTTGGACACCTACTCATTAAAGGGTTTTTCTTTATTTTTACTATTTTCTACATTATAGATTAATAGTGAAGACATTAAAACTATGAAATAACACATATGGAATCATGTAGTAACCAAAAAAGTGTTAAACAAATCAAAATATATTTTTGATTTTAGATTCTTCAAAGTAGACACTGTCATTGTTATTGTAGGCCGTTATTATAAATAAGAATTTGTTCTTAACTGAATTGCCTAGTTAAATAAAGGTTAAATTAAAAAAATTAAGAAAAGCCACCCTTTGCCTTGATCACAGCTTTACACATTCTTGGCATTCTCTCATGTAGAAAATAGTAAAAATAAAGAAAAACCCTGGTGTGTCCAAACATTTAACTGGTACTGTATGTAAATAAGGTATTTCTTTTTTAAAAGTTGTAATAAATTTGCAAAAAAAAAAGTTTTCGCTTTGTCATTTTGCTGTGTGTAGATTGATGAGGAAAATACATTTTAGAATAAGACTGTAACGTATCAAAATGTGGAAAACGTCAAGGGGTCTGAATACTTACCAAATGCACTGAATGGGCTCCCAATCACGGCCGGATGTGATTCAGCCTGGATTCAAACCAGCGTGTCTGTAGTGACGCCTCTAGCACTGCGATGCAGTGTCTTGGACCGCTGCGCCACTGGGGAACCCTATTAATGATCAAGTAGAAGATAAAACCGGCAGGCTCTGGACCTCGTAGGGTCAGAGTTGAATACCCCTGATGTAGAGATAACCATGGCTGTAGCCTGGTGTCCCAGATATGTTTGCGCTGTGATGACAACTCCTACCAAGCTAGGAGGGTTGGTCTAACCCTCACAAAAAAATGTATTTCCACGTAAATAGACAATAAAGTTATCGTTAAAGACCTATTGTATTGTATTAGCTTGTATCTTCATCTGATGTACACACATCTGATGTCCCTATAAGAGAACCCTTTTTGGTTCCCAGGAGAATCATTTCGGGTTCCATGTATAATTATTTTGGGTTCCATGTAGAACCCTCTGTGGAAAGGGTCATACCTGGAACCCAAAAGGGTTCTACCTGGAATCCAAAAGGGTTCTACCTGGAACCCAAAAATTGTTATTTAAAAGGGTTCTACCTGGAACCCAAAAATTGTTATTTAAAAGGGTTCTACCTGGAACCCAAAAATTGTTATTTAAAAGGGTTCTACCTGGAACCAAAAATTGTTATTTAAAAGGGTTCTACCTGGAACCAAAAATTGTTATTTAAAAGGGTTCTACCTGGAACCAAATTTTTTTATTTAAAAGGGTTCTACCTGGAACCAAAAATTGTTATTTAAAAGGGTTCTACCTGGAACCAAAAATTGTTATTTAAAAGGGTTCTACCTGGAACCCCAAAAAAATATTTAAAAGAGTTCTACCTGGAACCAAAAATTGTTATTTAAAAGGGTTCTACCTGGAACCAAAAATTGTTATTTAAAAGGGTTCTACCTGGAACCCAAAAAAATTTTTTAAAAGGGTTCTACCTGGAATCAAAAATTGTTATTTAAAAGGGTTCTACCTGGAACCAAAAATTGTTATTTAAAAAGGTTCTCCTATTGGCACAGCCAAATAACCATTTTGGGTTATAGATAGCACCTTTTTTTCTAAGTGTGTACGCGATGGGTAACGATGCTTCGTGGGTGTCAGTTGTTGATGTGTGCAGAGGGTCCCTGGTTCGAGCCCAGGTTGGGGCGAGGAGAGGGACGGAAGCTAAAACTGTTACGCGTGTACGCTCACTTGCTGGTTTGATAAGTAAAATTACCTGAAGATTTGTGTGAGCTTTTCGAGTGAATGCCTATAGTCTAACGCAGTCGTGTGACACACTGCGGAAGAAAAGAGACTTGGGTTCAGGCCCAGTTGGTCACATCCCAGTTGAGACAGCCACGGCTAAATAGCAGTAAGATGACGTCTCACTATTGGCACACACACACATAGACAGTTAGTTAAGCACTGCGGTTTACTGCATGGAATGTGAATGGTGCTATTCAACATTTTGGGGAAATAAATGGCGGCAAAATACCAGCATTATAAAGGCAGACCATAGCAGGCTTCCAAAAAAAAATAGGTCTATTTCATTGGATGGTCTGGCTCCCCTTTAAATCTAATATCAAAAACAATAAATTTATTTGATCCTATATCTAAGTATTTCTCTATCAGTGGGTGTCTGGTCCTGTTTGACCGTCGTGGCAGTTTGTGTTATGCGCTTCTTCTGTCTTTTTCGTATCACACGCCATCTACTACACCTTACACAGTGACGCATAGCGCTGTTCCAGTCTCCTTCCCCCTACCGAGGGCTTTTCCGGTTGTGACGGCTCCCTCCCCCTGCTCCGCAATTTCTCTTCTCAACGAGCAAGGCGGCCAGGATGGATATTGTGAATCAGGTAGGGCTCTGAACATCTAGAAACATACCGGACATTTACTGCTGTTTAAATATCAACTGTAACTTGTACGTACGAACCGGTTATGAGCGTTGCTATGTAGTTATCTGTGATATTAGATTTATCAGGTAAATCCGCGGAAAGCCCCCCCCCCCCCCCCCCCCTTATGATGCAGACGCCGTTTGTTGACTGAAATACAGCACATCCTTATAATTACTGAGGGAGTGGGTGTTTATGCGTTTATGTGTCAAATTAAACATACTATCTTGTGGCTATGCCGGGTAAAATGATAAGAATGTAATGTTATTGTTTAATATTATGTCAAATACAGCCATTGGTGGACTATAGATGGTGATATGACGGTATCGCCATCATATAAATGTACGCACAGATAAATTATGGAACGAAATATCTTCGTCTATCTATCGTCCAAATATATATTTGTTCATATGAGTGAAATATAAATAAATAAATTCTTCTCTGCAATCCTGGCATTATATTATCTGCTGCTTATAAAGCGGGCCTGGTAAAGGCTATGTGCAGCTGTCATTTCATTTCAGATTGCGTTGTAAAATGGCAGTTCACCTTTATTCCCGACATGGCTGTAAAGACTAGTGACTCTTCTTTTGGAATGCTATCTGATACGTCACGTAGGCCGATAGCAAGGCTATTTATCTCGATATTCGTTGGGTGAATATAAGAACGGAATAAAGTCGTTTTAGTACAATGACTGTCCAATGCCCTCAGGTGTTAAAAACATGAAATGGTGTCTGCCTTTTCGTCATATTAACACCGTATATTTGCTTCTAGTTGGATTCTATCATAATTAAAACGAACGAAGCAATTAAATGAGTGGGTAACAAACGGTAGTTATTATGGGTAATTGTTCGCATGATAATGCTCGTGGTTTCTGACTGAGCATCACTAGCTATACCACAGGAGGTTTAAAACGTAATGGTGTCATGTCCAATCCAAACCGCACCTTTTACCAGGCCCATTCTCCCCGGGTCGACGTTAACGGCAGGCCATGACTTCGCGTATTCACACCTCACTCTCTGTACTCAAATATTTCGATAGTTGGCCCATCTGTGCTCAAATATTTAGGCTACATACCATGTTTAATTAATAAGCCGATATGTGGACATTTTTATAAAATATTAAAATCCACAGACGCAAAACAAATATCCATTCATCATCTTGTCTATTTCATTAAAGGTGCAATGTCATACATACCACAGCCTCCTCACCGAATATACGGTATATTTTATTGTAATCTGAACACATGATGAGAAGGAATAGGCCTCATATTGAGAATAACATACAATTAATGTAAAGGCTGTAGACATATGCAGATGATGGTGAAAATAAATAATGCATGAACATGCAATATACACTAAACATTAAGAACACCTTCCTGATATTGAGTTGAAAGCGTTTCCACAGGGATGCTGGCCCATGTTGACTCCAATGCTTACCCACAGTTGATGTCAAATTGGCTGGATGTCCTTTGGGTGGTGGATCATTCTTGATAAACATGGGAAACTAGTAGAAAGAGGAGGAAGGGAAGCTCTACTAAGGTACACAATAGTACATCTTGGTAGACAGAAGGTGCTCTTTGGTAAAAGGGGTAAATTTGTCATCAGAAAGAAAGGAGGACCAAGGCACTCTTCATATAATTCATTAAAAACACGGGAAACTGTTGAACGTGGAAAATCCGACAACGTTGCAGTTCTTGACACACTCAAAGCAGTGCGCCTGGCAACTACTATCATACCCCGTTCAAAGGCACTTAAATCTTTTCTTACTCATTCACCCTCAGAATGGCACACATACACAATCCTTGTCTTGTGTGTGTATCAAGAATGGTCCACCACCCAAAAGGACATCCAGCCAACTGGACAACGGTGGGAAGCATTGGAGTCAACATGGGCCAACATCCCTGTGGAACGCTTTCGACATCTTGTTGAGTCCATGCCCTGACGAATTGAGGCTGTTCTGAGGGCAAAAGGGGGTGTTCCTAATGTTTTGTACATTCAGGTGTATAGGCTACTTTATTGTTAATATCCTGGTTGTATCCCACACTCATAATCGCAATGCTAAGTAGCTACAGAGTTTAACTGCAGTATTCAGTACAGCACACTCAAGAAGATTGTGTTTCGGTGGGGAGGTGTGTAGGGGTGAAAACTATTAGAACTACTTGAATAGCTACATAGCTAGCCTAAGCTACTAGCTACTTAGTACCCACCACCACCCACTCTACAGCTCTCATCAACACAGAGGGTATTGTCAGGGCAGAATTCTTGGCTCTGCCAAGGACGGTATAGTGGGCATGAGCCACCTTTCTGGGAATGCAGTCGGCATGAGATGGTGCGTGTGTGAGTGAGTGAGAGGACTGAGGAGAGCAGAGGAAGCTCATCTGTCAAACACTCTTGCCATCAAAACCAAGAAATACTGAGCTAAAAGTACACACTCACTGTGCCACGACCAGGCTGGCATTTAGAGAGGCCACTGCCAACGTGACATACACAGAGCTAATGTGTTGCCCTGTAATGCTACAAATGGTTCTACCTCTGCAACCTAAAGTAGTCCTTATATTTAACCAATGGAGTTAGGCAACTTGAAAAAGAGGTGTCAGGGCAGAATGATGCGGTCACAATTGATAGAGTTGTTTCATAGCCTACATTTTGTCTGCCACCACAGCATTTCCTGATGCTGACTACTGCATTAAACATACCAGTCTGGTTGTTGGTATTAGGCTACATGGCATGTCATTGACTGGAAATTCCTGAAATGGGGGAAATTGCATAATCATCAACTAATATATAAAAACTGCCATCTTCATCAACTTTTAAAAGTAGATGGCCCTGAGAAGCATCATATGTGTTAATAATCAGTCATTGTGTTCTCTCTATCGTTATACAGACTCTCTGTTGAGAATCATATATTACTGCTGTAGGCCTTTAGAGATAATGGTGACCCCAAAAAAAAGGATTAGTTTACTGTGTGTCTTCTATGATCGCTTCTTAAAAGGGACATTTTAAACATCAGCTTCGTAATGATCATCTCCAGCACCAACGTCCACATATGTTAAAAAAACGAGGAAGATAAGTGTTTCCGATGACGTCATCAGTGCGCGTCGTGTGATTTTAACCAATCGTGAATAGGCATTGCCAAGTAACTGCCTACTAGTTGTCCTCTAATTGGTTGATAATGTCATTAGAAACATGTATCGTCCTCTATTTATTTTACTACAAAACATAGAAACGCGCCATTTTCACATCCAGTTGAAGTCGGAAGTTTACATACACTTAAGGTTGGAGTCGTTAAAACTCGTCTTTCAAACACTCCACAAATTTCTTGTTAACAAATTATAGTTTTGGCAAGTCGGTTAGGACATCTACTTTGTGCATGACACAAGTCATTTTTCCAACAATTCTTTACAGACAGATTATTTCACTTATAATTCACTGTATCACAATTCCAGTGGGTCAGAAGTTTACATACACTAAGTTGACTGTGCCTTTAAACAGCTTGGACAATTCCTGAAAATTATATCATGGCTTTAGAAGCTTCTGATAAGCTAATTGACATAATTTGAGTCAATTGGAGGTGTACCTGTGGATGTATTTCAAGGCCTACCTTCAAACTCAGTGCCTCTACTTGACATCATGGGAAAATCAAAAGAAATCAGCCAAGACCTCAGAAAAAAAATTGTAGACCTCCACAAGTCTGGTTCATCCTTGGGAGCAATTTCCAAATGCCTGAAGGTACCACATTCATCTGTACAAACAATAGTACGCAAGTATAAACACCATGGGACCACGCAGCCGCCATACCACTCAGGAAGGAGACGCGTTCTGTCTCCTAGAGATGAATGTACTCTGGTGTGAAAAGTGTAAATCAATCCCAGAACAAAAGTATCTATATCCACAGTAAAACGAGTCCTATATCGACATAACCTGAAAGGCCACTCAGCAAGGAAGAAGCCACTGCTCCAAAACCGCCATAAAAAAGCCAGACTACGATTTGCAACTGTACACGGGGACAAAGATTGTACTTTTTGTAGAAATGTCCTCTGGTCTGATGAAACAAAAATATAACTGTTTGGCCATAATGACCATCATTATGTTTGGAGGAAAAAGGTGTCGCTTGCAAGCCGAAGAACACCATCCCAACCGTGAAGCACGGGGGTGGCAGCATCATGTTGTGGGGGTGCTTTGCTGCAGGAGGGACTGGTGCACTTCACAAAATAGATGGCATCATGAGGCAGGAAAATTATGTGGATATATTGAAGAAACATCTCAAGACATCAGTCAGGAAGTTAAAGCTTGGTCGCAAATGGGTCTTCCAAATGAACAATGACCCCAAGCATATTTCCAAAGTTGTGGCAAAATGGCTTAAGGACAACAAAGTCATGGTATTGGAGTGGCCATCACAAAGCCCTGACCTCAATCCCATAGAAAATGTGTGGGCAGAACTGAAAAAGCGTGTGCGAGCAAGGAGGCCTACAAACCTGACTCAGTTACACCAGCTCTGTCTGGAGGAATGGGCCAAAATTCACCCAACTTATTGTGGGAAGCTTGTGGAAGGCTACCTGAAACATTTGACCCAAGTTAAACAATTTAAAGGCAATGCTACCAAATACTAATTGAGTGTATGTAAACTTCTGACCCACTGGGAATGTGATGAAAGAAATAAAAGCTGAAATAAATCATTCTCTCTACTATTATTCTGACATTTCACATTCTTAAAATAAAGTGATGATCCTAACTGACCCAAGACAGGGAATTTTACTAGGATTAGATGTCAGGAATTGTGGAAAAACTGAGTTTAAATGTATTTGGCTAAGGTGTATGTAAACTTCCGACTTCAACCATATGTTGATGTTGGTGTGGTGCTGATGATGATGAATATAGTGGCATTTCCCGATTAACAGGTTGCAATGTTAATAGACATTTGATTAGACCCACTTATATCTGTATCATTTCAGTAGGCCTACATTAATACAATTGTTCTCTACTTCTGCTCTCTGTGTGGTGCTTCCTTATTATATTACACCGATCAATGATGAATGGCTGTTTTGTTATGATTTGGAATCATCGTTATTTTTTTCTTTCTTCTCCAGTTGGTTGCAGGCGGACAGTTCCGAGTCCTCAAAGTTCCCCTGGGCTTCATCAAAGCTCTAGAATGGGTAAGTCAAAGTTCCCCTGGGCTTCATCAAAGCTCTAGAATGGGTAAGTCAATGTTCCCCTGGGCTTCATCAAAGCTCTAGAATGGGTAAATCAAAGTTCCCCTGGGCTTCATCAAAGCTCTAGAATGGGTAAGTCAAAGTTCCCCTGGGCTTCATCAAAGCTCTAGAATGGGTAAGTCAATGTTCCCCTGGGCTTTATCAACGCTCTAGAATGGGTAAGTCAATGTTCCCCTGGGTTTTATCAAAGCTCTAGAATGGGTAAGTCAAAGTTCACCTGGGCTTCATCAAAGCTCTAGAATGGGTAAGTTAAAGTTCCCCTGGGCTTCATCAAAGCTCTAGAATGGATAGGTCATCTCTCTCTCTTTCTCTCTCTCTCCCCTGTCTCTCTCTGTCTCTCTCCCCCCTCTCTCTCACCCCCCTCTCTCTGTCTCTCTCCCCTCCTCTCTCTCTGTTCTCCTCCTCTCTCTGACCCCCCTCTAACTCTAATCTCCCCTCCTCTCTCTCACCCCCTCTCTCTCTCTCTGTCTCTCTCCCCTCCTCTCTCTCTGTCCCTCTCCTCCTCTCTCTGACCCCCCTCTAACTCTAATCTCCCCCTCTCTCTTGTCCTCCCACTCTCCTTCGCTCTGGTCCGTCAATTACATTCCATTTCAATTTAAGGGGCTTTATTAACATGGGAAGCATGTGATTACATTGCCAAAGCAAGTGCAATAGATAATAAACAAAAGTGAAATAAACAATAAAAAATTCAGAGTAGACATTACACTCGCAAAAGTTCCAAAATAATAAAGACATTACAAATGTCATATTATGTCTATATACAGTGTTGTGACGATGTGCAAATAGTCAGTTTACAAAAGGGAAAATAAATAAACATAAATATAGGTTGTATTTACAATGGTGTTTGTTCTTCACTGGTTGCCCGTCTCTCTCCCCTCTCTCTCTCAACATCACTAGGCCCAAAATTAGTCTCTGACCAGGAACAGGACTAGGCCCAGAGTTAGTCTCTAACCAGGAACAACACTAGGCCCAGAGTTAGTCTCTAACCAGGAACAACACTAGCCCCCGAGTTAGTCTCTAACCAGGAACAACACTAGGCCCAGAGTTAGTCTCTAACCAGGAACAACACTAGGCCCAGAGTTAGTCTCTAACCAGGAACAACACTAGGTCCAGAGTTAGTCTCTGACCAGGGACAACACTAGGCCCAGAGTTAGTCTCTAACCAGGGTCAACACTAGGCCCAGAGTTAGTCTCTAACCAGGGTCAACACTAGGTCCAGAGTTAGTCTCTAACCAGGGTCAACACTAGGTCCAGAGTTAGTCTCTAACCAGGAACAACACTAGGCCCAGAGTTAGTCTCTAAGTAACAACACTAGGCCCAGAGTTAGTCTCTAAGTAACAACACTAGGTCCAGAGTTAGTCTCTAACCAGGAACAGGACTAGGTCTAGAGTTAGTCTCTGACCAGGAACAACACTAAGTCTAGAGTTAGTCTCTGACCAGGAACAACACTAGGTCCAGAGTTAGTCTCTAAGTAACAACACTAGGTCCAGAGTTAGTCTCTAACCAGGAACAACACTAGGTCCAGAGTTAGTCTCTAACCAGGAACAACACTAGGTCCAGAGTTAGTCTCTAAGTAACAACACTAGGTCTAGAGTTAGTCTCTAACCAGGAACAACACTAGGTCCAGAGTTAGTCTCTAACCAGGAACAACACTAGGCCCAGAGTTGGTCTCTGACCAGGAACAACACTAGGTCCAGAGTTAGTCTCTAACCAGGAACAACACTAGGTCCAGAGTTGGTCTCTGACCAGGAACAGGACTTGGTCCAGAGTTAGTCTCTGACCAGGAACAACACTAGGCCCAGAGTTAGTCTCTAAGTAACAACACTAGGCCCAGAGTTAGTCTCTAAGTAACAACACTAGGCCCAGAGTTAGTCTCTAAGTAACAACACTAGGTCCAGAGTTAGTCTCTAACCAGGAACAACACTAGGTCCAGAGTTAGTCTCTAACCAGGAACAACACTAGGTCCAGAGTTGGTCTCTGACCAGGAACAGCACTAGGTCCAGAGTTAGTCTCTAAGGAACAACACTAGGCCCAGAGTTAGTCTCTAAGTAACAACACTAGGTCCAGAGTTAGTCTCTAACCAGGAACAACACTAGGTCCAGAGTTAGTCTCTGACCAGGAACAACACTAGGTCCAGAGTTAGTCTCTAACCAGGAACAACACTAGGTCCAGAGTTAGTCTCTAAGGAACAACACTAGGTCCAGAGTTAGTCTCTAACCAGGAACAACACTAGGTCCAGAGTTAGTCTCTAACCAGGAACAACACTAGGCCCAGAGTTAGTCTCTGACCAGGAACAACACTAGGTCCAGAGTTAGTCTCTAACCAGGAACAGGACTAGGCCCAGAGTTAGTCTCTGACCAGGAACAGGACTAGGTCTAGAGTTAGTCTCTAACCAGGAACAACAATAGGTCCAGAGTTAGTCTCTGACCAGGAACAACACTAGGTCTAGAGTTAGTCTCTAACCAGGGTCAACACTTGGTCCAGAGTTAGTCTCTGACCAGGAACAACACTAGGCCCAGAGTTAGTCTCTAACCAGGAACAACACTAGGTCCAGAGTTAGTCTCTAACCAGGAACAGGACTAGGTCTAGAGTTAGTCTCTAACCAGGAACAACAATAGGTCCAGAGTTAGTCTCTGACCAGGAACAACACTAGGTCTAGAGTTAGTCTCTAACCAGGAACAACACTAGGTCCAGAGTTAGTCTCTAACCAGGAACAGGACTAGGTCTAGAGTTAGTCTCTAACCAGGAACAACAATAGGTCCAGAGTTAGTCTCTGACCAGGAACAACACTAGGTCCAGAGTTAGTCTCTAACCAGGAACAACACTAGGTCCAGAGTTAGTCTCTAACCAGGAACAACAATAGGTCCAGAGTTAGTCTCTGACCAGGAACAACACTAGGTCCAGAGTTAGTCTCTAACCAGGAACAGGACTAGGTCTAGAGTTAGTCTCTAACCAGGAACAACAATAGGTCCAGAGTTAGTCTCTGACCAGGAACAACACTAGGCCCAGAGTTAGTCTCTAACCAGGAACAACACTAGGTCCAGAGTTAGTCTCTAAGTAACCACACTAGGCCCAGAGTTAGTCTCTAAGTAACAACACTAGGTCCAGAGTTAGTCTCTAACCAGGAACAGGACTAGGTCTAGAGTTAGTCTCTAACCAGGAACAACAATAGGTCCAGAGTTAGTCTCTGACCAGGAACAACACTAGGTCTAGAGTTAGTCTCTAACCAGGAACAACACTAGGTCCAGAGTTAGTCTCTGACCAGTAACAACACTAGGTCTAGAGTTAGTCTCTAACCAGGAACAACACTAGGTCCAGAGTTAGTCTCTGACCAGGAAAAACACTAGGTCCATAATCTGAGACTTTTTGAAAATCAATAATGGAACAACTTTTGAAAATCAGCACCATTCCACTTCTGTTTGTGGGACCTCTCCTCCTATAAGGCGACATCAGTACATTTTATATAAGATTCATATCTGTCTCCCGATTGGCGCAGCGGTCTAAGGCATTGCATCTCAGTCCTAGAGGCGTCACAACAGACCCTGGTTCGATTCCCCAGGCTGTATCACAATGGGCCGTGATTGGGAGTCCCATAGGGCGGCGCACAATTGGCCCAGCGTCATCCGGGTTTGGGTTTGGCCGGCGTAGGCCGTCATTGTAAATAAGAATTGGTTCATAACTGACTTCCCTAGTTGAATAAAGGTTAAATAAAGGTTGAATAAAGGTTGAATAAAGGTTGAATAAAGGTTAAATACAGGTTGAATAAAGGTTAAATAAAGGTTGAATAAAGGTTGGTTCATAACTGACTTGCCTAGTTAAATAAAGGTTAAATAAATGATCTGAGATGTATTTTCGGGAAAAGCAGTCAAGAAGCAGAACACATCCTAAGGCAGTGGATACAGATAGTATCAGGCCTATGCTCAGTAACCATGACAACTACACGACGAAGAGAGTAATAGCGCCATCTGGTGGCCGTGGGCAGTCACGACACCCTGGACCAGTCGGCGTGACATCACAGTGTCTGCTTCTGAAATGGCTCCGTGTCCCCTTGTTAGTACACTACTCTTGTTAACCAGAGCCCTGTGTCCTTCAGGAGGATAGCGGGGTCAGATGATCTGAACATTGTCACTTGGGAGTCGTGAGTGAGTTGACGCCACGCTGTTGCGCCCTCCCATGCACACACACACACACACACACACACACACACACACACACACCAGTGGGAGGATGCGACAGATGGCAGTGAAATGTAAAAACAGCTAGATTCTCCTCCATTCAATCCGATCTGGCCTGCCCTACTACATCACATGCTACACTAACCTCATCTCTTAGTGGGGGGGGGGGGGGAAATCTGATGGATTTAATACATCTACTGGGGGGTTGGGAAATGATGGGGGTTGCTTGGCTATAGGCCTCGGGTGTTCTCTCAAATGGGACACTATTCCCTTTTATAGTGCACTACTTTATACCAGGGCCCTGGTTCAAAGTAGTGCACTATGTAGGGAATAGGATAAGTATTTTACTACATTTATTATTTTTATGAATATGTGTTTCTCTTATTACCATAAACTGTGTATTACTTTATTGTTATTGACCCTTAATCACGCAACTGAAATTCACAGACGAGTGAAAGTGAAACAATTATAGACCATAATTGTATCTCTGTTTTGATCCCTCTACTGGTCTGGCCTGCAGATCTTTGCCATCTTTGCATTCTCAACATGTGGGAGTTACTCCGGGATGTTCAAGATGAGTGTGGAGTGTAAAAACAGGACCGAGAGCGACCTAAGTATAGAAGTGGAATTCGAGTATCCTTTCAGGTCAGTCCCAAGCTCTCTGAGTTTTAGTGTTGACTAGCATTAAATGTGTCTATGTTCTACGTCCATAATGGCACCCTATTCCCCATAGGGACCTGTTCAAAAGTAGTGCACTATGTAGGGAATAGGGTGCCACAGTCCTACCGACCCTGGTCCAAAGTAGTGCACTATGTAGGGAATAGGGTGCCACAGTCCTACCGACCCTGGTCCAAAGTAGTGCACTATGTAGGGAATAGGGTGCCACAGTCCTACCGATCCTGGTCCAAAGTAGTGCACTATGTAGGGAATAGGGTGCCACAGTCCTACCGACCCTGGTCCAAAGTAGTGCACTATGTAGGGAATAGGGTGCCACAGTCCTACCGACCCTGGTCCAAAGTAGTGCACTATGTAGTGAATAGGGTGCCATTTAAGACACAGCCTGTGTTTTGCTGCTAATGTGACAGACTGGTTGTCTGCTTACCGTCAAGACTGTGTTAGCCCACTGATCTAAATCATAGGCAGTAAGTCAGGAAGTTAACGCAAGTCTTCAGATCTCAGTGAGTGTTGTTCACCAAACTACCTTCACTGTACTATGTCAGAATGTCATGATACAGAATGTCAGAATGTCATGATACAGAATGTCAGAATGTCATGATACAGAATGTCAGAATGTCATGATACAGAATGTCAGAATGTCATGACACAGAATGTCAGAATGTCATGATACAGAATGTCAGAATGTCATGATACATAATGTCAGAATGTCATGATACAGAATGTCAGAATGTCATGATACAGAATGTCAGAATGTCATGATACAGAATGTCAGAATGTCATGACACAGAATGTCAGAATGTCATGATACAGAATGTCAGAATGTCATGATACAGAATGTCATGATACAGAATGTCAGAATGTCATGATACAGAATGTCAGAATGGCATGATACAGAATGCCAGAATGTCATGACACAGAATGTCAGAATGTCATGATACAGAATGTCAGAATGTCATGATACAGAATGTCAGAATGGCATGATACAGAATGCCAGAATGTCATGACACAGAATGTCAGAATGTCATGACACAGAATGTCAGAATGTCATGATACAGAATGTCAGAATGTCATGATACAGAATGTCATGATACAGAATGTCAGAATGTCATGATACAGAATTTCATGATACAGAATGTCATGATACAGAATGTCAGAATGTCATGATACAGAATGTCATGATACAGAATGTCAGAATGTCGTGATACAGAATGTCAGAATGTCGTGATACAGAATGTCAGAATGTCATGATACAGAATGTCAGAATGGCATGATACAGAATGTCAGAATGGCATGATACAGAATGTCAGAATGGCATGATACAGAATGTCAGAATGTCATGATATAGAATGTCAGAATGGCATGATACAGAATGTCATGATACTGAATGTCAGAATGGACGCACTTTGTGACAGCTGCTGAAAATGGGCTTTGGTGACCTTAATGTGCTGCTGCTCGGCCATGGAAACCCATTTCATGAATCTCCCGATGAACAATTATTGTGCTGACGTTGCTTCCAGAGACAATTTGGAACTCGGTAGTGAGTGGAGGACAGACGTTTTTTACGCGCTACACGCTACCAACTGACCGATAGGAAAGGTTGCATCCTATGACGGGCGCCACGTTGAAAGTCACTGAGCTCTTCAAACTACTGCCAATGTTTGTCTATGGAGATTGCATGGTGGTGTGGTCAATTTTATACATCTGTCAGCAACGGGTGTGACTGAAATAGCCAAATCCACTAATTTGAAGAGGTGTCCACATACTTTTGGTCAAGTAGTGTATATGTGTTTGATAGATTGATTGAGAATCTCCTGCTCCTCTGTCTCCATCTTCAGGCTTCACCAAGTATACTTTGACGCCCCAACCTGTAAAGGGGGTCCCCCCGAGCGTCTCTTCCTGGTTGGTAACTACTCATCCTCGGCTGAGTTCTTCGTCACCATCGGTGTGTTTGCCTTCCTCTACTCCATGGCTGCCCTCAGCGTCTACGTCTTCGCCCTGGAGAAGTACCGGGAGAACAACAAAGGACCACTCATCGTGAGTGGGTGGGGGGGGGGGGGGTTGGATGTGTGTGTGTGTGTGTGTGTGTGTGTGTGTGTGTGTGTGTGTGTGTGTGTGTGTGTGTGCGTGTGTGAGTGCGTGCGTGCGTGCGTGCGTGTTGTTGCATTTACAGTTGAAGGGTAAATACAAATATATTTGCACTTTAATCCCTTTTTAATTTCCTCACATTTATGTTCAGTCGATTTTGAACATTTGACTTCATCCCGTCTTCCTGTGTGTATTTACCGTAGAGATCCTATACTTCGCTAGCGTCTGATGTCACAGACCCGTATAGCTTTAGAACGTGCTGATCATGGCGGCCATCTTGAGCAAGTGTTCTATATGTCATTGTATGAGTTTGACCTCGTTTCCTGTGTGTGTGTGTGTGTCTACCTTCCGCTGCAGGACTTTGGCGTGACGTGTGTGTTCACCTTCATGTGGTTGGTCAGTTCAGCTGCGTGGGCTAAGGGCCTGTCGGATGTCAAGGCGTCCACGGACCCTGAGAAGGTGGTGGATCTGATCTCAGCCTGCGACGAGGAAGGGAACCGCTGTCGTGAAGTCCACGACCCCGTCATGTCTGGACTCAACACCTCCGTCGTGAGTGTCTGCTTTTAACAGCTAGCTTCAACGCTTTAACAGTATATTGTAGCGGGGATCTTACCTTGTTCGGTTGCAGTACAATAATATTCTCTCTTACATTACATTCATTGTAGCAGAGATGTTACATTACATTCATTGTAACAGAGATCTTACATTACATTCATTGTAACAGAGATGTTACATTACATTCATTGTAACAGAGATGTTACACTACATTCATTGTAACAGAGATCTTACATTACATTCATTGTAACAGAGATGTTACATTACATTCATTGTAACAGAGATGTTACATTACATTCATTGTAACAGAGATGTTACACTACATTCATTGTAACAGAGAGGTTACATTACATTCATTGTAACAGAGAGGTTACATTACATTCATTGTAACAGAGATGTTACATTACATTCATTGTAACAGAGAGGTTACATTACATTCATTGTAACAGAGATGTTACATTACATTCATTGTGTAACAGAGATGTTACACTACATTCATTGCAACAGAGATGTTACATTACATTCATTGTGTAACAGAGATGTTACATTACATTCATTGTAACAGAGATGTTACATTGCAACAGAGATGTTACATTACATTCATTGCAACAGAGATGTTACATTACATTCATTGAAATGAGAAACAATACCTTTCAAATCTTTGAAAATGATCATTAAAACATTGAAAAGAGAATTAGATATGATTAATCAGCAGAATCCATGCTTTTAAATATAACCCTCTCATGTGGGATTGTTGACATCTCCCACATCTTGTTGATCTCCCTGGATCCTTGTTAATGTCACGAGAGATCTCCCTGGATCCTAGTTAATATCACGAGAGATCTCCCTGGATCCCTGTTAATGTCATGAGAGATCTCCCTGGATCCCTGTTAATGTCATGAGAGATCTCCCTGGATCCTTGTTAATGTCACGAGAGATCTCCCTGGATCCTAGTTAATATCACGAGAGATCTGGCTGGATCCCTGTTAATGTCCTGAGAGATCTCCCTGGATCCCTGTTAATGTCATGAGAGATCTCCCTGGATCCTTGTTAATATCACGAGAGATCTCCCTGGATCCTAGTTAATATCACGAGAGATCTCCCTGGATCCTTGTTAATATCACGAGAGATCTGGCTGGATCCCTGTTAATGTCCTGAGAGATCTCCCTGGATCCTTGTTAATGTCATGAGAGATCTCCCTGGATCCCTGTTAATATCATGAGAGATCTCCCTGGATCCCTGTTAATATCATGAGAGATCTCCCTGGATCCTTGTTAATGTCATGAGAGATCTCCCTGGATCCCTGTTAATATCATGAGAGATCTCTCTGGATCCCTGTTAATATCATGAGAGATCTCCCTGGATCCCTGTTAATATCATGAGAGATCCTGGATCCTTGTTAATATCACGAGAGATCTCCCTGGATCCTTGTTAATGTCCTGAGAGATCCTGGATCCTTGTTAATGTCCTGAGAGATCTCCCTGGATCCTTGTTAATGTAATGAGAGATCCTGGATCCTTGTTAATGTCCTGAGAGATCTCCCTGGATCCTTGTTAATGTCCTGAGAGATCTCCCTGGATGTACTCATTAATGTAATGAGTCAGCTTGTTCTCAATTTTGGAACCATTGCATACGGTAGCTATGACATAGCTATGCAATGTAGTGTATATAGGCCCCCTAGGTCTGTATTCAAATCAAATTGTATTTGTCACATGCGCTGAATACAACAGGTAGATGCAAGGAGAACACTACCTTCCCGAATGCATAGTGCCAACTGTAAAGTTTGGTGTAGGAGGAATAATGTTCTGGGGCTGTCCACATACTTGTGTATATACAGTGTATCCGGAAGGTATTCAGACCCCTTGACTTTTTCCACATTTTGTTACGTTACAGCCTTATTCTACAATGGATCAAATTGTGTTTATTTCACCTCATAAATCTACACACAATACCCCATAATGACATCACAATACCCCATAATGACATGACAATACCCCATAAGGACATCACAATACCCCATAATGACATGACAATACCCCATAAGGACATCACAATACCCCGTAATGACATGACAATACCCCATAATGACATCACAATACCCCATAATGACATGACAATACCCCATAATGACATCACAATACCCCATAATGACATGACAATACCCCATAATGACATCACAATACCCCATAAGGACATCACAATACCCCGTAATGACATGACAATACCCCATAATGACATCACAATACCCCATAATGACATGACAATACCCCATAATGACATCACAATACCCCATAATGACATGACAATACCCCATAATGACATCACAATACCCCATAAGGACATCACAATACCCCGTAATGACATGACAATACCCCATAATGACATGACAATACCCCATAATGACATGACAATACCCCATAATGACATCACAATACCCCATAATGACATGACAATACCCCATAATGACATCACAATACCCCATAATGACATCACAATACCCCGTAATGACATCACAATACCCCATATTGACAAAGCAAAAACAGGTTTTAGATTATTATAATTATTTTTTATAAAACCCCCTGGGAACATTACATTTACAGTATATTTAGTATTCAAAGCCTTTCCTCAGTACTTTGTTGAAGCACCTTTGGCAGCGATTACAGCCTCGCATCTTCTTGGGTATGGCGCTACAAGCTTGGCACACCTGTATTTGGGGAGTTTCTCCCATTCTTCTCTGCAGATCCTCTCAAGCTCTTGTCGGGTTGGATGGGGAGCGTAGATGCACAGCTATTTTCAGGTCTCCAGAGATGTTTTATCGAGTTTGGGCTCTGGCTGGGCCACTCAAGGACATTCGGAGACTTGTCCTGAAGCCACTCCTGTGTTGTCTTGACTTTGTGGTTAGGGTTGTTGTCCTGTTGGAAGGTGAACCTTCGCCCCAGTCTGAGGTCCTGAGCGCTCTGGAGCAGCTTTTATCAAGGATCTCTGTACTTTGCTCCGTTCCTCTTTCCCTCGATCCTGACTCTCCCAGTCCCTGCCGCTGAAAAACATCCCCACAGCATGATGCTTCCACCACCATGCTTCACCGGAAGTATGTTGCCAGGTTTCCTCCAGACGTGACGCTTGTCTTTCAGGCCAAAGAGTTCAATCTTGGTTTCATCAGACCAGAGAATCTTGTTTCTCATGGTGTGAGAGTCCTTTAGGTGCCTTTTGACAAACTCCAAGCGGGCTGTCATTTGCCTTTTACTGAGGAGTGGCTTCCGTCTGGCCACTCTACCATAAAGGTCTGATTGGTGGAGTGCTGCAGAGATGGTTGTCCTTCTGGAAGGTTCTCCCATCTCCACAGAGGAAGTCTGTAGCTCTGTCAGAGAGACTGACACTGAGACTGACTGACACTGGTCTACTACTGTTGCTTTAATGTATTGTTGTTCTGATTAACATTGTTGTTGTAGCTGTTATTAATGGTAATCCCATGTCCACTACTACTATTATTACTACTGTTAGTCCCACCATTTATTTATATATAAATATATATATATTTTGTGTATATATATACATATATATTTTATTTAAATTTTTCGATATGTATACTTTGACAATGTAAGTAATAATAACTTGCCATGTCAATAAAGTCAATTGAATTGAATTGAATTGAGACTATCAGATTCTTGGTCACCTCCCTGACCAAGGCCCTTCTCCCCCGATTGCTCAGTTTGGCCAGGCGGCCAGCTCTAGGTAGAGTCTGTATTTCTAAACTTCTTCCATCTAAGAATGATGGAGGCCACTGTGTTCTTGGGTACCTTCAATGCTACAGAAATGTTTTGGTACCCTTCCCCAGATCTGTGCCTCGATACAATCCTGTCGCGGAGCTCTAGGGACAATTCCTTTGACCTAATGGCTTGATTTTTGCTCTGACATGCACTGTCAACTGTGAGACCTTATATAGACAGGTGTGTGCCTTTCCAAATCATATCCAATCAATTGAATTTACCACAGGTGGACTCCAATCAAGTTGTAGAAACATCTCAAGGATGATCAATGGAAACAGGATGCACCTGAGCTCAATTTCGAGTCTCATAGCAAAGCGTCTGAATACTTATGTAAATATGGTATTTCTGTTTTTTATTTTTGTTTAAATTTAAAAACATTTCTAAAAACCTGTTTTCGCTTTGTAATTATGAGGTATTGTGTGTAGATTAATGAGTTAATGATTTTTTTCCCCCCTTTTAGTATAAAGCTAACACAACAAAATGTGGAAAAAGTCAAGGGGTCTGAATACTTTCAGAATGCACTATACAGTATAGGGTATCTTTTAGAAATATCACTCTTCTCTCTCTCTCCCCTTCCCCCTCTCGCCCCCTCTCTCTCTCTCTCTCTCCCCTTCCCCTCTCGCCCCCTCTCTCTCTCTCTCTCCCCTTCCCCCTCTCGCCCCCCCCCTCTCTCTCTCTCTCTCTCTCTCTCTCTCTCTCTCTCTCTCTCTCTCCCCTTCCCCCTCTCGCCCCCTCTCTCTCTCTCTCCCCTTCTCCCTCTCTCCCCCCCCCCTCTCTCTCTCTCTCTCTCTCTCTCTCTCTCTCTCTCTCTCTCTCTCTCTCTCTCTCTCTCTCTCTCTCTCCCCTCTCCCCCTCTCTCTCTCTCTCTCTCTCTCTCTCCCCTTCCCCCTCTCGCCCCCCTCTCTCTCTCTCCCCTTCCCCTCTCCCCCTCTCTCTCTCTCTCTCTCTCTCTCTCTCTCTCTCTCTCTCTCCCCTTCCCCCTCTCGCCCCCCTCTCTCTCTCTCCCCTTCCCCCTCTCCCCCTCTCTCTCTCTCCCCTTCCCCCTCTCTCTCTCTCTCTCTCCCTCCCCTTCCCCCTCTCGCCCCATCTCTCTCTCTCTCTCTCCCCTTCCCCCTCTCGCCCCCCTCTCTCTCTCTCTCTCTCTCTCTCTCTCTCTCTCTCTCTCTCTCTCTCTCTCTCTCTCTCTCTCCCCTTCCCCCTCTCGCCCCCCTCTCTCCCCCCCCTCTCTCTCTCTCCCCTTCCCCCTCTCGCCCCCCTCTCCCCCCCACTCACTATCTCTCTCTCTCCCCCCTCCCTTCCCTCCCAGTATCTACAGTACTTCATAGTAATCTCACCATTTCTCCCTCTCTCTTCTTCCCAGTGTTTTGGCTTCATGAACCTGGTGCTGTGGGGAGGAAACCTGTGGTTCGTCTTTAAGGAGACCGGCATCATCGCCCCTTTCATGCGCGTCCCTCCTCCCCAGGAGAAGCAGCCCGCCCCAGACTCGTACGGCCAGCAGGCGGGGTACGAGCAGGACCCGTACGCCGGTTCCCAGGGGGGCTACCAGCCAGAATACAACCAGCAGCAGGGCTACAACCAGGAGGGCGGAGAGTACGGACAGGCCCCCACCTCCTTCGCCAATCAGATGTGAGGGGGAAGAGGAAAGAGGAAGTGTGGAGGCAGCTGGCAACTGGTGAGTCACATTATTATATTACTTTGGTTATTAGACAGTGACAATGCATTATTGATCTTATGAATGGTTATTATGAGGTGTTGATTTTGAGGTGTTATGAATCATATTTTAATGATTTTATATGATATTATTTCAATTTCTATAAAAAAAAATCTTTTAACTCTGTGTTTTAATTTAAGCTTTATTAATTAAACATACAAAAAGACCCACATTGACTACAGCTCAGCGTTCAACACCATAGTGCCCACAAATCTCATCACTAACCTAAGGACCCTGGGACTAAACACCTCCCTCTGCAACTGGATCCTGGACTTCCTGACAGGCCGCCCCCAAGTGGTGAGGGTAGGTAACAACACATCTGCAACGCGGATCCTCAACACTGGGGCCCCACAGGCGTGTGCTTAGTCCGCTCCTGTACTCCCTGTTCACCCACGACTGCGTGGCCAAACATGACTCCAACACCATCATTAAGTTTGCTGATGACACAACTGATCACCAACAACGATGAGACAGCCAATAGGGAGGAGGTCAGAGACCTGGCTGTGTGGTGCCAGGACAACAACCTCTCCCTCAACGTGAGCAAGACAAAGGAGCTGATTGTGGACTACAGGAAAAGGAGGGCAGAGCACACCCCCATTAACATCAACTGGGCTGTAGTGGAGCGGGTCAAGAGTTTCAAGTTCCTTGGTGACCACATCACCAACAAACTATCAGGGTCCAAACACACCAAGACAGTTGTGAAGAGGGCACGACAACGCCTTTTCCCCCTCTGGAGACTGAAAAGATTAGCCATGGGTCCCC
Organism: Salvelinus alpinus; assembly: GCF_045679555.1. Classification (NCBI taxonomy): domain Eukaryota; kingdom Metazoa; phylum Chordata; class Actinopteri; order Salmoniformes; family Salmonidae; genus Salvelinus; species Salvelinus alpinus. The sequence continues at coordinate 42,326,500 of NC_092113.1, read as the reverse complement.
AGATCCTCAACAACAACAAAAAAAGTTATACAGCTGCACCATCGAGAGCATCCTGACCGGTTGCATCCCCGCCTGGTATGGCAACTGCTCGGGCATCTGACCGTAAGGCGCTACAGAGGGTAGTGCGTACGGCCCAGTACATCACTGGGGCCAAGCTTCCTGCCATCCAGGACCTATATACCAGGCGGTGTCAGGAAGGCCCCCAAAAATTGTAAGAGACTCCAGTCACCCTAGTCATAGACTGTTCTCTTTGCTACCGCACGGCAAGCGGTACCGGAGCACCAAGTCTAGGTCCAAAAGGCTCCATAACAGCTTCTACCCCCAAGCCATAAGACTGCTGAACAATTAATCAAATGGCCACCCGGACTATTTACATTGACACCCCACCCCCCCTTTGTTTTTTACACTGCTGCTACTCGCTGTTTATTATCTATGCATAGTCACTTCACCCCTACCTACATGTACAAATTACCTCTAACCTGTACCCCAACACACTGACTCGGTACACCCTGTATATAGCCTCGATATAGTTATTTTATTGTGTTACTTTTTATTTGACTTTTTACTTGAGTTTATTTAGTAAATATTTTCTTACCTCTATTTCTTGAACTGCATTGTGGGTTAAGGGCTTGTAAGTAAGAATTTCACGGTAAGGTCTAAACCTGTTGTATTCGGCGCCTGTGACAAAAATACAATTTGATTTGATTTTGATATCACATGATAATTATACATGATGAACCCAATTAGGATTCTCCGTTTTGGTTCACGACCTCCACTTTCTACTCAGCAACTGGATAAAAATAGAAGTAACAGAATTGGGTTTTGGTGGCGGTGGGCGGTGGCGGTGGCGGTGGCGGTGGGCGGTGGCGGTGGGCGGTGGCGGTGGCGGTGGGCGGTGGCGGTGGCGGTGCAGCCTCCTTCCACTCATTAAATGTTTCCTGTCTTCTCTTTCTCTCCACAGAGAGTCAGCGGCGAGACTAGAGATTGTGGTGCCTGAAAACTACAGTACCTACAATGCCACACTCCTTCCTGTGTGTTTGTTTGTGCATATGTCTGTGTGCTGAGTAAATGAGGGAGGGAGGGGGTAGAGAGTTACCTAAACACAAAAAACGGAAGGGAACAGGGAGAGGGGAGGGACTAGATGTTAGTTATTGTAACTGGGGAAAAAAGACAGTACATGAAGAAAAACTTGAACACAGTACCAAAATGTGAAGAAAAAAATTGATTACAATATTGATAATATTAATATTAAAATCTGAGAGAATGTATTTGTCTGTGCTTTATAGATGTCACTATGAACAAATATATAGACAAATATTTGGTAATGCTATGTATGGAACTAATAAAATGTTTGTTTTTGAGTTTAGTAAATAAATAATCGTAACAATAATTCTGCCAAACACTGATTGCTCCTCCGCGCAACAGTTTACACACTTTTTATTTTATAATTTATTTTGGTACAAATTCTTCTTTGTAATTTGATCAAATTTGATTTGATTCATCTGCTAGTTTTGTTGTGTTTCTACATCGGTGAGATATATTACAGAGGTATAGAGAAGAGATTGGCCACACTGGCCATGAAACAAATCCAACCAAAAGAGTTATTAAGGAATCATTGGTTTATTGATATTTTTCTTGCCTCAGTCTAAGGCTTTCTGAACCTTGTTTTGGTTGAACTTGTAAAGCCCATGCATTACAGTAGGAATACAGTAACGTCCATGCATTACAGTAGGAATACAGTAACGTCCATGCATTACAGTAGGAATACAGTAACGTCCATGCATTACAGTAGGAATACAGTAACGTCCATGCATTACAGTGGGAATACAGTAACGTCCATGCATTACAGTAGGAATACAGTAAAGAACATGCATTACATTAGGAATACAGTAACGTCCATGCATTACAGTGGGAATACAGTAACGTCCATGCATTACAGTAGGAATACAGTAAAGAACATGCATTACAGTAGAAAATCAGAAAAGTCCATGCTCCATGCATTACAGTAGGAATACAGTAAAGTCCATACATTACAGTAGAAATACATTATGAACTGCTAGAGGAGCATGGTACCGTTGAATATTCCATCTAGTACAATGCCCTTCCTTTACTGTTCGTGTTTAATTGGTGTTTCATGCAAGTTGGTTATATTTTGGTTAGGAGTTTTGTGTAGACTGGGACCCAGACACAGATAATCAGCTGCGTGTTGAGATGGTGTTTGTGTAGAAAGCTGTGTTGGATTCTATCCTGTAGTAAGTACAGTATTCCACCCTCCCTCTATATATCTCTTACTTACCCCTCTCTCTCTCTCTCTCTCTCTCTGTTTCTCTCTCTTTCTCTCTGTCTCTCTCTCTCTGTCTCTCTCTTTCTCTCTTCTCTCTCTCTCTCTCTCTTTCTCTCTCTCTCTCTCTCTCTCTCTCTCTCTCTCTCTCTCTCTCTCTCTCTCTCTCTCTCTCTCTCTCTCTCTCTCTCTCTCTCTCTCTCTCTCTCTCTCTCTCTCTCTCTCTCTCTCTCTCTCTCTCTCTCTCTCTGTGTCTCTCTCTCTCTCTGTTTCTCTCTCTCTCTCTGTCTCTCTCTCAATTCAATTCAAGGGGCTTTATTGGCATGGGAAACATGTGTTAACATTGCCAATCTCTCTCTCTCTCTGTCTCTCTCTCTCTGTCTCTCTCTCTCACTCTCTCTCTCTCTCTCTCTCTCTCTCTCTCTCACACACATTTACAGTAGAAACCATTTATAATAGAGTTTACAGTAAAACGTTTTGGGGTCATGAACAATTGAAAAGGGTTCATCATTTGTGACTTTACTTTAAGTTAAAAATGTGTTTTGATGCATATTGATTACTGAAACAATGAAACATTCCCAAGCCAATAGACATTTCAAATAAATCCAATATGCATTTGACATTTTAACAGTAGATTTTCAAACGTTTTTTTTTTTTTTTGCTGCTATAATACTTTTCGTTAACATTCTATGAAAAAGGGATTGAGCGTGCCTTTGGTACCAGAGAATATTCTCTACGATCACCATCCCGACAGGTTTTCAGTTCCTCAGTTCTGCTCTATATTCAGTCTATGACACACGTTGGTGTGTTTACATTCCACATACTATTATCTCTCTAGCAGCATTCTGCCCTCATTGGATCTCTTAGAGCAAAGAGGCTAAGGGTCAATTCAGGAAGTGATTTGATATTCAGGTCCTGATTGGACAAAATTTTGCATCTTGTATTTCAAACTCGCTTCCTGTATTGACTTCCTGTACTTGACTCTGTTATAACCCAGTAATGATCTACTGTAGTATTTATCCCTTCCAAGTAGAGAGAGGCAGATGTGATGATCCTTTACATATCAGACTGCATGTTTAGATGTCCTGAAGCCTCCAGCTCGCTGAAACTGCATCACGACACCATGCTAGAACATTTACTAACGCAGACCTTCCGTTTCATTTTGTGCAAAGTTTTACTCTGATATAGAAACAAAACATTCCAAAACACACACCTCTCTCTCCCCCTTGCTCTCCCTCTCTCCCACCTTTCTCTCTTTCTCTCTCTCTCTCACACACTGCACCACGTACTATGTTAAGTTTCTCTTTTATAAATATGCTATTCAGATACTCTGTTGTTGGCGGTGTTTGATGTGTCTTGTCTCAATGCCTGGGTTGTGCTGTATTTATTGTGTATGATATATATATTTAGCATTGATGATGATGTTGTTGACAACAATGGTTACTTATGGCTAAACAACAGGTTGACCAAAATGACCATGAAATCTGTTGTCTTCTTCTATGGAATCCATGTGGGGGGGGGGGACTGTCAATAAAGAGGATGTTGTCATGGGCACGGTTGTCACGGTTTTCTAATTTCACTTCCTCTTCTGAGCCTCCTCGGCAGGACCGTGGCCCGCACCGTGCACGGCAGGTACTCAAAATCTACCGCAATTAAATTAATACTTTTCTACTGCTATTGTAGCCAAATTCTCCAGAATATTTAGTAAACATTGTATCGATGTGGTTTTGAGCAATGTTTTACGGCACCCTTTTACAACAACTGTGGTGTACAGTCGTGGCCAAAGGTTTTGAGAATGACACATTAATTTTCACAAAGTCTGCTGCCTCGGTTTGTATGATGGCAATTTGCATATACTCCAGAATGTTATGAAGAGTGATCAGATGAATTGCAATTAATTGCAAAGTCCCTCTTTGCCATGCAAATTAACTGAATCCCCCAAAAAACATTTCCACTGCATTTCAGCTTTGCCACTAAAGGACCAGCTGACATCATGTCAGTGATTCTCTCGTTAACACAGGTGTGAGTGTTGACGAGGACAAGGCTGGAGATCACTCTGTCATGCTGATTGAGTTCGAATAACAGACTGGAAGCTTCAAAAGGAGGGTGGTGCTTGGAATCATTGTTCTTCCTCTGTCAACCATGGTTACCTGCAAGGAAACACATGCCGTCATCATTGCTTTGCACAAAAAGGGCTTCACAGGCAAGGATATTGCTGCCAGTAAGATTGCACCTAAATCAACCATTTATCGGATCATCAAGAACTTCAAGGAGAGCGGTTAAATTGTTGTGAAGAAGGCTTCAGGGTGCCCAAGAAAGTCCAGCAAGCGCCAGAACCGTCTCCTGAAGTTTATTCAGCTGCGGGATCGGGGCACCACCAGTGCAGAGCTTGCTCAGGAATGGCAGCAGGCAGGTGTGAGTGCATCTGCACGCACAGTGAGGCAAAGACTTTTGGAGGATGGCCTGGTGTCATGAAGGGCAGCAAAGAAGCCACTTCTCTCCAGGAAAAACATCAGGGACAGACTGATATTCTGCAAAAGGTACAGGGATTGGACTGCTGAGGACTGGGGTAAAGTCATTTTCTCTGATGAATCCCCTTTCCGATTGTTTGGGACATCCGGAAAAAAGCTTGTCCGGAGAAGACAAGGTGAGCGCTACCATCAGTCCTGTGTCATGCCAACAGTAAAGCATCCTGAGACCATTCATGTGTGGGGTTGCTTCTCAGCCAAGGGAGTGGGTTCACTCACAATTTTGCCTAAGAACACAGCCATGAATAAAGAATGGTACCAACACATCCTCTGAGAGCAACTTCTCCCAACCATCCAGGAACAGTTTGGTGATGAACAATGCCTTTTCCAGCATGATGGAGCACCTTGCCATAAGGCAAAAGTGATAACTAAGTGGTTCGGGGAACAAAACATCGATATTTTTGGTCCATGGCCAGGAAACTCCCCAGACCTTAATCCCATTGAGAACTTGTGGTCAATCCTCAAGAGTCGGGTGGACAAACAAAAACTCACAAATTCTGACAAACTCCAAGCATTGATTATGCAAGAATGGGCTGCCATCAGTCAGGATGTGGCCCAGAAGTTAATTGACAGCATGCCAGGGCGGATTGCAGAGGTCCTGAAAAGAAGGGTCAACACTGCAAATATTGACTCTTTTGCATCAACTTCATGTAATTGTCAATAAAAGCCTTTGACGCGTATGAAATGCTTGTAATTATACTTCAGTATTCCATAGTAACATCTGACAAAAAATATCTGAAGACACTGAGGCAGCAGACTTTGTGGAAATTAATATTTGTGTCATTCTCAAAACTTTTGGCCACGATTGTATGTGCGGGCAATGATGGAACAACATTTAAAACTTATGATTCGTGATCATGTTCGTCTCGGTTCGCTGTAACCAACAAAGTAATGTAGAGTACCAGGAGTGAAAGATGTTTGTTTTTTCTGTGAATGTTGGAGTTTATGAAAGTGCAATGGGTGTTATCAAGCCACCATAGACTTTGAGTTTGGACGCAAATTGGAAAACAATTCAGCAGCGTTTAAAAAAAAGTTTTTTTGCTGTACATGTCCGCCATTGGAGTTACAAAAAGGAGCCAGATGAACGTTGCTCTCCTGCTCACCATAGATACACACGGTGAGGCGTGGCTTACCGTGACCGCCCCTTTGGGACAGCTTTACTGTCATAGCAGGTCAGTATTATGGGACAGCTTTACTGTCATAGCAGGTCAGTATTATGGGACAGCTGGCTGTAGTCCACTGCTTCATCGTCAAAAGAAACCCATCTGGTTCAGCCAGGCCAGTCCAATTGCTCAGCTTTCCGAAAGTATTCACCTGAATCTAAGTCAAGCCTGAATAATGTTCTATTTCATATTTTTATGGTGGGCGTGCAACACAGAAGTATATAATTGATTATATCTCCAATTTACAACAACGGATATTGAAGTGAAACATGGTCGGGGCCTCCCGAGTGGCGCAGCGGTCTAAGACACTGCATCGCAGTGCTTGAGGTGTCACTACAGACTCGGGTTCAATCCAAGGCTGTGTCACAGCCGGCCGTGACCAGAAGACCCATGAGGCGGCGCACAAATGTTCCAGCATAGTCCGGGTTAGGGGAGGGTTTGGCCGGCCGGATTCACAGAACAGCGCAAACTGGCTCTAACCAAAATTAAGAGGAGTGGGAGGCCCCGGTGCACAACTGAGCAAGAGGACAAGTACATTAGAGTGTCTAGTTTGAGAAACAGACGCCTCACAAGTCCTCAACTGTCAGCTTCATTAAATAGTACCCGAAAAACACCAGTCTCAACGTCAACAGTGAAGAGGTGACTGCACGATGCTGGCCTTCTAGGCAGAGTTGCAAAGAAAAAGCCATATCTCAGACTGGCCAATAAAAAAAAAAAATTAAGATGGGCAAAAGAACACAGACACTGGACAGAGGAACTTTGCCTAGAAGGCCAGCATCCCGGAGTCGCTTCTTCGCTGTTGACATTGAAACTGGTGTTTTGTGGGTACTATTCAATGAAGCTGACAGTTGAGGACTTCTGAGGCATCTGTTTCTCAAACTAGACACTCTAAGGTACTTTGCCTCTTTCTATTCTGGTTAGAGCCAGTTTGTGCTGTTCTGTGAAGGGATTAGTGCACAGCGTTGTAATAGCCTTCATTTCTCAGAACAAGAATAGACTGACGCGTTTCAGAAGAAAGTTCTTTGTTTCTGGCCATTTTGACCCTGTAATTGAACCCACAAATGCTGATGCTCCAGATACTCAACTAGTCTAAAGAAAGACAGTTGTATTGCTTCTCTAAAGGAGATGGACAGCATTGTTAGAGGAAGATGGAGAGTTTTATTAGAAGAGATGGAGAGTATTAATAGTGGAGGTGGAGAGTATCAGTGGAGGTGGAGAGTATCAGTGGAGGTGGAGAGTATCAGTGGAGGTGGAGAGAATTAGTGGAGGTGGAGAGTATTAATAGTGGAGGTGGAGAGTATTAGTGGAGGTGGAGAGTATTAATAGTGGAGGTGGAGAGTATTAGTGGAGGTGGAGAGTATCAGTGGAGGTGGAGAGAATTAGTGGAGGTGGAGAGTATTAATAGTGGAGGTGGAGAGTATTAATAGTGGAGGTGGAGAGTATTAGTGGAGGTGGAGAGTATTAATAGTGGAGGTGGAGAGTATTAGTGGAGACAGAGAGTATTAATAGTGGATGTGGAGAGTATTAGTGGAGACGGAGAGTATTAGAGGAGGCGGAGAGTATTAGAGGAGGCGGAGAGTATTAGAGGAGGCGGAGAGTATTAGAGGAGGTGGAGAGTATTAGTGGATGTGGAGAGTATTAGTGGAGGTGGAGAGTATTAGTGGATGAGAAGGAGAGCATTGTTAGAGGAGGTGGAGAGTATTATTGGAGGAAAGGTGGGGAAATTCTAATTACTCTCCTCCCTCGTGACACAAACTGACCATTGACGCATCTCCCTCCTTAGAGCTCAATGTGGTTATGTAACTCTGTGCCCTCCAGCAATCAGGCTAATCCTGCATCCACCTCTCTGATTCAGAGAGGTTGGGTTAACTGTGGAGCACACATTTTGGTTGAATGCATTCAGTTGTACAACTGACTAGGTATCCCCCTTTCCTTCCTCCTTCCTCTGTCTCATCTCTCCTTCCTCCATCTCATCTCTCCTTCCTTCCTCCTCCCTCCATCTCATCTCTCCTTCCTCCTCCCATCATCTCTGCTTCCTCCTCCCTCCATCTCATCTCTCCTCCCTCCATCTCATCTCTCCATCTTATCTCTCCTCCCTCCATCTCATCTCTCCTACCTCCATTCTCATCTCTCCTCCCTCCATCTCATCTCTCCTCCCTCCATTTCATCTCTCCTCCCCCCATCTCATCTCTCCTCCCTCCATCTCATCTCTCCTCCCCCCATCTCATCTCTCCTCCCTCCATCTCATCTCTCCTACCTCCTCCCTCCATCTCATCTCTCCTCCCTCCATCTCATCTCTCCTCCCTCCATCTCATCTCTACTCCCTCCATCTCATCTCTCCTCCCTCCATCTCATCTCTCCTCCCTCCATTTCATCTCTCCTCCCCCCATCTCATCTCTCCTCCCTCCATCTCATCTCTCCTCCCCCCATCTCATCTCTCCTCCCTCCATCTCATCTCTCCTACCTCCTCCCTCCATCTCATCTCTCCTCCCTCCATCTCATCTCTCCTCCCTCCATCTCATCTCTCCTCCACCTCCCTCCATCTCATCTCTCCTCTCTCCATCTCATCCTCCTCCTCCTCCCTCCATCTCATCTCTCCTCCCTCCATCTCATCTCTCCTCCCTCCATCTCATCTCTCCTCCCTCCATCTCATCTCTCCTCCCTCCATCTCATCTCTCTCCCTCCATCTCATCTCTCCTCCCTCCATCTCATCTCTCCTCCCTCCATCTCATCTCTCCCCTCCCCATCTCCATCTCATCTCCTCCCTCCCTCCATCTCATCTCTCCTCCCTCCATCTCATCTCTCCTCCTCCATCCACTCTCCACTCTCCTCCATCTCTCCTACCTCCTCCCTCCATCTCATCTCTCCTCCCTCCATCTCATCTCTCCTCCCTCCATCTCATCTCTCCTACCTCCTCCCTCCATCTCATCTCTCCTCCCCTCCATCTCATCTCTCCTCCTCTCATCTCTCTCTCTCCTCCCTCCATCTCGATCCTCTTCGTCTCATCCTCCTCCCTCCATCTCATCTCTCCTCCCTCCATCTCATCTCTCCTCCCTCCATCTCATCTCTCCTACCTCCTCCCTCCATCTCATCTCTCCTACCTCCTCCCTCCATCTCATCTCTCCTACCTCCTCCCTCCATCTCATCTCTCCTCCCTCCATCTCATCTCTCCTCCCTCCATCTCATCTCTCCTACCTCCTCCCTCCATCTCATCTCTCCTACCTCCTCCCTCCATCTCATCTCTCCTCCCTCCATCTCATCTCTGCTTCCTTCTCCCTCCATCTCATCTCTCCTCCCTCCATCTCATCTCTCCTCCCTCCATCTCATCTCTCCTCCCTCCATCTCATCTCTCCTACCTCCTCCCTCCATCTCATCTCTCCTACCTCCTCCCTCCATCTCATCTCTCCTCCCTCCATCTCATCTCTGCTTCCTCCTCCCTCCATCTCATCTCTCCTCCCTCCATCTCATCTCTCCTCCCTCCATCTCATCTCTCCTCCCTCCATCTCATCTCTCCTCCCTCCATCTCATCTCTCCTACCTCCTCCCTCCATCTCATCTCTCCTCCCTCCATCTCATCTCTGCTTCCTTCTCCCTCCATCTCATCTCTCCTCCCTCCATCTCATCTCTGCTTCCTTCTCCCTCCATCTCATCTCTCCTCCCTCCATCTCATCTCTCCTTCCTCCATCTCATCTCTACTCCCTCCATCTCATCAGGTAACAAAACTGAGGTTCTACTGGAGACCAGCTCTGGCTGTGTAGAAGTCTCTAACACACACACACACACACACACACACACACACACACACACACACACACACACACACACACACACACACACACACACACACACAAACACACACACACACACACACACACACACACACACACACACACACACATACACTCCCTCTCTCTCATCTCACCCCCCCCCCCCCACCCCCCTCGTGTCTCACATACCCCCACTCACTGTGCTGGTTCAAGGTTGACAACATATATCGAGATAAAGAGGAGGCAGCACAGTCTGTGCTCCTTGTCCTTGTGTGGTAACCAGGGACAGACCTGAATCCTAATCACAATTCTGTCCTCGCGGCCGGCTCATCCGAGGTCACAGCAGTGCGTGTGTGTCATCACAATGTGTGATCGATGATCCCATCACAGGACAGTTAACCACTCTCGCGCTGCAGCCAAAAGATGGACAGAATAATGAAGAAATGAAGGAGTGTTTTATACTGTCAACACAGTGATTTACACACATAAACACATAATAAACACATAATACAGATAAATCGCTCATCTTTTTTTTCTCCCTTCCTTTCTCCTGGTTCTGTATCTAAGAAGACAGGAAAAAATTAAATGTTCTACTTCTAGCTCCCTCTGCTTCTCTCCTCTCTCTCTTCTGCCTCTCTCCTCTGTCTCTCTCCTCTGTCTCTCTGCCTCTCTCCTCTGTCTCTCCTCTGTCTCTCTCCTCTGCTTCTCTCCTCTGTCTCTCTCCTCTGTCTCTCTCCTCTGCTTCTCTTCTCTGTCTCTCTCCTCTGTCTGTCTCTCTGCCTCTCTCTTCTGCCTCTCTCCTCTGTCTCTCCTCTGTCTCTCTCCTCTGCTTCTCTCCTCTGTCTCTCTCCTCTGCCTCTCCTCTGTCTCTCCTCTGTCTCTCTCCTCTGCTTCTCTCCTCTGTCTCTCTCCTCTGCTTCTCTCCTCTGTCTCTCCTCTGTCTCTCTCCTCTGCTTCTCTCCTCTGTCTCTCCTCTGTCTCTCTCCTCTGCTTCTCTCCTCTGTCTCTCCTCTGTCTCTCTCCTCTGCCTCTCTCCTCTGTCTCTCCTCTGTCTCTCTCCTCTGCTTCTCTCCTCTGTCTCTCTCCTCTGCTTCTCTCCTCTGTCTCTCCCCTCTGTCTGTCTCTCTGCCTCTCCTCTGTCTCTCTCCTCTGTCTCTCTCCTCTGTCTCTCTCCTCTGCTTCTCTCCTCTGTCTCTCTCCTCTGTCTCTCCTCTGTCTGTCTCTCTGCCTCTCCTCTGTCTCTCTCCTCTGTGTCTCTCCTCTGTCTCTCCTCTGTCTCTCCTCTGTCTCTCTCCTCTGTCTCTCTCCTCTGTCTCTCTCCTCTGTCTCTCTCCTCTGCCTTTCCTCGGTCTCTCTCCTCGGTCTCTCTCCTCTGTCTCTCTCCTCTGTCTCTCTGCTCTCTCTCTCCTCTGTCTCTCTCCTCTGTCTCTCCTCTGTCTCTCTCCTCTGTGTCTCTCCTCTGTCTCTCCTCTGTCTCTCTCCTCTGTCTCTCTCCTCTGTCTCTCCTCTGTCTCTCTCCTCTGTCTCTCTGCTCTCTCTCTCCTCTGTCTCTCTCCTCTGTCTCTCTCCTCTGTCTCTCCTCTGTCTTTCTCCTCTGTCTGTCTATCTGTCTCTCTGCCTCTCCTCTGTCTCTCTCCTCTGTCTATCTGTTTCTCTGCCTCTCCTCTGTCTCTCTCCTCTGTCTATCTGTCTCTCTGCCTCTCCTCTGTCTCTCTGTGGTCATTCTGCTTCAGTGCTCATTGCTGCAGCATTCTGTAATAGAGGAAACCCATCCCCCAACAGAACCATTATGACACACTCTCAATGCCTCTCCCTCCCACTCACTTTTACCCACTCCCCCTCCCTTCCCAACCCTCCATCCTGTCCTGCCCTCTCTCAGCCTCTCTTGCTCTCCCTCCTTTCCAGTCTGTATCTAACCCTCCCCCTCCCCCCCTCCCTCCCCGCTCTCCTCTTTCCGTTTGTGACGGAGAGAATCTCTCCCTGATGCTGATGGTTTTGGGCCTGTACATGTTGTTGTTCATCCAGCCACGGAGAGAAACAGAGAGTCTCTCTTTTGAAATGGTCTATTTCTCCATCACTCCCTCGTTCATTCGGAACCGGATCCCCTCGGCATTTCTAATCTAAATCTGTTCTGATTTCTGGTTGGTAGATCTACATTAAGGGGACAGAACCACAGCAGTCAGCTGCTAGCAGCGGGAAGGTGAACCATCTATAGATTCTTACATTTTGTTTTCATTGCATTCATTGCTGTAACATTGTTTACGTTGCAGAGCTTTATTTCAATCCATTGATAGATGCTTTTAATATTTTCTTCTTCGTTAGATAGAAGTAATTGTTTGAGCATGAGATTATGCGTTCATAATCCTCGGTGTATCTTTGTGTAGAAACCCTTCATACACCACTGTGGTCCGTCTGTCTGTCTCTCTAAATGATTCATTACTGTCTGTCTCTCTAACTGATTCATTACTGTCTGTCTGTCTCTCTAACTGATTCATTACTGTCTGTCTGTCTCTCTATATGATTCATTACTGTCTGTCTGTCTCTCTAACTGATTCATTACTGTCTGTCTGTCTCTCTAACTGATTCATTACTGTCTGTCTGTCTCTCTATATGATTCATTACTGTCTGTCTGTCTCTCTATATGATTCATTACTGTCTGTCTGTCTCTCTAACTGATTCATTACTGTCTGTCTGTCTCTCTAACTGATTCATTACTGTCTGTCTGTCTCTCTAACTGATTCATTACTGTCTGTCTGTCTCTCTAACTGATTCATTACTGTCTGTCTGTCTCTCTTACTGATTCATTACTGTCTGTCTGTCTCTCTAACTGATTCATTACTGTCTGTCTCTCTATATGATTCATTACTGTCTGTCTCTCTAACTGATTCATTACTGTCTGTCTGTCTCTCTAAATGATTCATTACTGTCTGTCTGTCTTACTGATTCATTACTGTCTGTCTGTCTCTCTAAATGATTCATTACTGTCTGTCTGTCTCTCTAACTGATTCATTACTGTCTGTCTGTCTCTCTATATGATGCATTACTGTCTGTCTCTCTATATGATTCATTACTGTCTGTCTGTCTCTCTAAATGATTCATTACTGTCTGTCTGTCTCTCTATATGATTCATTACTGTCTGTCTGTCTCTCTAACTGATTCATTACTGTCTGTCTGTCTCTCTAACTGATTCATTACTGTCTGTCTGTCTCTCTCTCTATATGATTCATTACTGTCTGTCTCTCTATATGATTCATTACTGTCTGTCTGTCTCTGTACTGTATGTCTGTCTCTATGATTTAAGTACTGTCTGTCTGTCTCTGTAATGTCTGTCTGTCTCTGATTTAAGTACTGTCTGTCTCTATGATTTAAGTAATTTCTGTCTGTCTCTATGATTTAAGTACTGTCTGTCTGTCTCTGTAATGTCTGTCTGTCTCTATGATAAATTCATTAAAAATCCTACAATGTGATTTTCTGGAGAAAAAAAATTCTCATTTTGTCTGTCATAGTTGAAGTGTACCTATGATGAAAATTACAGGCCTCTCTCATCTTTTTAAGTGGGAGAACTTGCACAATTGGTGGCTGACTAAATACTTTTTTGCCCCACTGTATATATCAGATACATACAGAACCTTCGGAAAGTATTCAGACCCCTTTGACTTTTTCCACATTTTGTTGTTAGATCTTGAATTTAAAATTGTTTCGATGTAGATTTTTTTTTGTAACTGGCCTACACACAATACCCACATAATGTGAAATTGGAATTATGTTTTTCGAAATGTTTACAAATTAATTAAAAACTGAAATGTCTTGTCAATGGGTATTCAACTGCTTTGTTATGGCAACATTTACCTGGAGCTAACTCTGCAAATAACACTGCTTGGTGACTTGAAAAGTCATAGTCAATCAATCAACAAGAAACAAAAAACGAATGTAAAATATACTGAGCCTGTAAAATGCATATAGGTTCAAACTTTTGTAAAACAGAAAAGTAAAAAATGTATGACAAATAGATATCAAACGGGATGGTCTTCAGAGATAGATGGGAGAGGTTGATGGTAGCTGAAGGATGGGATTAAAAACTAACAAAAGATAAATATTGGAAAACACATTGTCTGTAAAATGTGTATGTACTGTAAATGTGATGTTAAAGTTTTTTTTATTTTGAGTACATTTTTGCAAACATTTCTAAACTGTTTTTGCTTTGTCATTATTGGGGTATTGTATGTAGATTGATTTAGAAACTGTTTTTGTAATACATTTTAGAATAAGGCTGTAACGTAACAAAATGTGGATAAAGGGAAAGGCGTCTGAATACTTTACGAATGCTCTGTATAACCAGGAAGTAGAAGCCTACGTGTTGTTGTCTGTTAGTTTACTCTAATTAGGGGAGGGTGGTAGGGTTAGGGGAACATACTAATGTAAATAAGTCTAAATAAGTAAAAATGTGCTTAACAAGTCACTTAATAAGTTTCATGGACTCACTCTGTGTTCAAAAACAGTGTTTGATATCATTTTGTTACGACTACCTCATCTCTATACCCCACACATACAATTATCTGTAAGGTCCCTCAGTCGAGCAGTGAATTTCAAATACAGATTCAACCACAAAAGGAGATTTTCCAATCAAAGGGCACCTATTGGTAGATAAAAATAAAGAAGAACATTGAATTGAATTGAATATCCCTTTGAGCATGGTGAAGTTATTCATTACACTTTGGATGGTGTATCACTACACACAGTCACTACAAAGATACAGGCGTCCTTCCTGACTCAGTTGCCGGAGAGGAAGGAAACCCCTCAGGGATTTCATCATGAGGCCAAAGATGACTTTAAAACAGTTATGGAGTTGAATGGCTGTTTTTTATTTAAAAAAAATTAT
>NC_092113.1:42291883-42306883 GCF_045679555.1 Salvelinus alpinus | reverse complement strand
CGTCCTCTAAGGGTTCTGCCTGGCTCTAGCCTGGATCCTGACTACACTGTGTTTTTCGTCCTCTAAGGGTTTCTGCACGGCTCTAGCCTGGATCCTGACTACACTGTGTTTTTCGTCCTCTAAGGGTTCTGCCTGGCTATAGCCTGGATCCTGACTACACTGTGTTTTCGTCCTCTAAGGGTTTTGCCCGGCTATAGCCTGGATCCTGACTACACTGTGTTTTCGTCCTCTAAGGGTTCTGCCTGGCTCTCGCCTGGGTCCTGACTACACTGTGTTTTTCGTCCTCTAAGGGTTTCTGCCCGGCTCTAGCCTGGATCCTGACTACACTGTGTTTTTCGTCCTCTAAGGGTTTCTGCACGGCTCTAGCCTGGATCCTGACTACACTGTGTTTTTCGTCCTCTAAGGGTTCTGCCTGGCTATAGCCTGGATCCTGACTACACTGTGTTTTCGTCCTCTCTAAGGGTTCTGCCTGGCTATAGCCTGGATCCTGACTACACTTTGTTTTTCGTCCTCTCTAAGGGTTCTGCCTGGCTCTCGCCTGCGTGCTGTTCCCTGACTCGTGGGATTGTGCGGACATGCGGGACCTGTGTGGTGACGGGGTGACCAGTTTCTCCTCCGGAAACTGCTCTGTGCACTGGGCCTTTGTCCTGGCCTTGTTGGGCGTCCTGGATGCTGCCATCCTGGCCACTCTGGCCTTTGTACTGGGCAACCGACAGGACGCTCTGCTGCCAGAGGACAAGGATGGTGAGAATAGCACAATATACTACAGCACCCACAATGCCTTGTGTAACATATCCTGTTATTCTGTTATTGTTATTGACTGTACGCTTGTTTATTCCATGTGTAACTCTGTGTTGTTGTTTGTGCCGCACTGCTTTGCTTTATTCTTGGCCAGGTCGCAGTTGTAAATGAGAACTTGTTCTCAACTGGCCTACCTGGTTAAATAAAGGTCCTACTCATATGTCTGATAGCAAGGACGGTGAGCATAGCATTAGTAGTCAAACACATCACATTTCAGAGATGGTGATAATAGTATCCAGTGCCTTCAGAAAGTATTCACACCCCTTGACTTTCTCCACATGTTGTTGTGTTACAGCCTGAATTTAAAATGGATTACAGTGAGATGTTCTGTCACTGGCCTCAACACAATACCACATAATGTGAAAGTGGATTTATGTTTTAAGACATTTTTACAAATGTATTGAAATGAAAAGCTGAAATGTCTTGAGTCAATAAGTTTTGGAAAGCCTAAATAAGTTCAGGAGTAAAAATGTGCTTAACAATATGTTGCATGAACTCTGTGTGCAATAATAGTGTTTTACAAGATTTTTGAATGACCACAAACATACAGTTATCTGTAAGGTCCCTCAGTCGAAGCAGTGAATTTCAAACACAGATTCAACCACAAAGACCAGGGAGGTTTTCCAATGCCTCTCAAAGGGCAGCTATTGGTAGATGGGTAAACATAAAAACAGCAGACATTGAATATCCCTTTGAGCATGGTGACGTTATTCATTACACTTTGGATGGTGTATCAATACACCCAGTCACGACAAAGATACAGGAGTCCTTCCTAACTCAGTTGCATGAGAGGAAGGAAACCGCTCTGGGATTTCACCATGAGGCCAATGGTGACTTTAAAACAGTTAAACAGAGTTTAATGGCTGTGATAGGAGAAAACTGAGGATGGATCAACAACATTGTAGTTACTCCACAATACTAACCTAAATGACAGAGTGAAAAGAAGGAAGCCTGTACAGAATAAAAATATTCCAAAACATGCATCCTATTTGCAACAAGGCAAACAGCCAGGGGAACACAGGGGAACAGCCAGGGGAACACAGGGGAACAGCCACAGGGGAACAGCCAGGAGAACACAGGGGAACAGCCAGGGGAACACAGGGGAACAGCCAGGGGAACACAGGGGAACAGCCAGGGGAACACAGGGGAACAGCCAGGGGAACACAGGGGAACAGCCAGGGGAACACAGGGGAACAGCCAGGGGAACACAGGGGAACAGCCAGGGGAACACAGGGGAACAGCCAGGGGAACACAGGGGAACACAGGGGAACAGCCAGGGGAACACTCCAACACTAATACTTCAAAAAAATGTGGCAAAGCAATTAACTTTTTGTCCAGAATACAAATTGTTATGTTTGGGGCAAATCCAATGCAACACATTACTGAGTACCACTCTCCATATTTTCATAGTGGTGGCTGCATCATGTTATGGGTATGCTTGTATTAAGGACTGGGGGAGTCCTAGAGGAAAACCTGGTTCAGTTGGCTTAACAACAGACACAGGGAGACAAATACACATTTCAGCAGGACAATAACCTAAAACACAAGGCCAAATACACACAGTGGTGGAAAAAGTACTCAAATATCATACTGTAGTAAAAGTAAGGATACCTTAATAGAAAATGACTCAAGTAAAAGTAAAAGTCACCCAGTAAAATACTACTTGAGTAAAAGTCTAAAAGTATTTGGTTTTAAAAATACTTAAGTATCAAAAGTAAAAGTACAAATAATTTCTAATTCCTTATATTAAGCAAACCAGACAGCATCATTATCTTGTGTTTTTATTTATTTGCAGACAGCCAGGGGTACACTCCAACACTCTGACATCATTTACAGATAGCCAGGGGCACACTCCAACACTCAGACATCATTTACAGATAGCCAGGGGAACACTCCAAACACTCAGACATAATTTACAGATAGCCAGGGGAACACTCCAACACTCTGACATCATTTACAGATAGCCAGGGGAACACTCCAAACACTCAGACATAATTTACAGATAGCCAGGGGAACACTCCAACACTCAGACATAATTTACGGCTAGCCAGGGGAACACTCCAACAGTCAGACATCATTTACAAACAAAGCATATGTGTTTAGTGAGTCCACCAGATCAGAGTCAGCAGAGATGAACAGAGATATTCTCTTGATAAGTGCGTGAATTTGACTATTTTCCTGTCCTGCTAAGCATTCAAAGTATTTTAAGTACTTTTGGGTGTCAGGGAAAATGTATGGAGTACATAATTTTATTTAGGAAGATATGGAAGTAAAAGTAAAAGTAGTCAAAAATATTAATAGTAAAGTATAGATACCCACAATAATGAATGATGTAGTACTTTAAAGTATTTTTAATTAAGTACTTTACACCACTGAATACACACTGGAGTTTCTACCCAAGACTACGCTAAATGTTCCTGAGTGGCCTAGTTACAGTTTTGACTTAAATCGGCTTTAAAATCTACGGCAAGACTTGAAAATGACTGTATAGCAATGATCAACAAGCAATTTGACAAAGCTTGAAGAATTTTTGAAAGAACTATGGGTAAATATTTTACCATCCAGGTGTACAAAGCTCTTCGAGACTTTCCCAGACAGACTCACAGCTGTAATTGCTGCCGAAGGTGACTAACATTTATTGACTCAGGGGTTTGAATACTTTTGTACATTTGGTAGTTCTGTATTTCATTTTCAATACATTTGCACACATTTCTAAAAACATGTTTTCACTTTGTTATTATGGGGTATTGTGTGTAGATGGGTGAGATAAAAAAACTATTTAATCCATTTTGAATTCAAGCTGTAAGACAACAAAATGTGGAATAAGTCAAATGGAATTAACATATTGTATGTAGTCAAAATCGACATCCATTTTCATGGGGTGCTAGGCCAGAAAATTCTTGTAAATTCTCAAACACATAACTTTTTTTTTAACTGCAAAGGGACAGAAAAGTGAGAACTCTTGATTTGCTTTAAAGTTCAACAATAATCTGTAAGTATTGTTGGGTACCTTGGAAAGAAACAAATACAATCGTATTGTGGCTCAGTTGGTTCAGCATTCTGCTTGCAATGCCTGGATTGTGGGTTCGATTCCCGTTGAGGCCACTTATACAAACAATATACAGCGAGTGTACAAAGCATTAAGGATACCTACTATTACCATGACAAAGACTGACCAGGTGAATCCACGAGAAAACTATGATCCTTTGTTGATGTTTACCGCTTTTTCTTGAGTGGACAGCTTTGGGGGGGGGGGGGGGGGGGGGGTTGAAGTGTCTGACATATATCTAGGAGATATAAGATAGCTCAGGAAATATATATATACACTGCTCAAAAAAATAAAGGGAACACTTAAACAACACAATGTAACTCCAAGTCTTCCTATGCTTCCTGGCTGATGTTTTGGTCACTTTTGAATGCTGGCGGTGCTCTCACTCTAGTGGTAGCATGAGACGGAGTCTACAACCCACACAAGTGGCTCAGGTAGTGCAACTCATCCAGGATGGCACATCAATGCGAGCTGTGGCAAGAAGGTTTGCTGTGTCTGTCAGCGTAGTGTCCAGAGCATGGAGGCGCTACCAGGAGACAGGCCAGTACATCAGGAGACGTGGAGGAGGCCGTAGGAGGGCAACAACCCAGCAACAGGACCGCTACCTCCGCCTTTGTGCAAGGAGTAGCACTGCCAGAGCCCTGCAAAATTATCTCCAGCAGGCCACAAATGTGCATGTGTCAGCATATGGTCTCACAAGGGCTCTGAGGATCTCATCTCGGTACCTAATGGCAGTCAGGCTACCTCTGGCGAGCACATGGAGGACTGTGCGGCCCCACAAAGAAGTGTTTAAGTGTTCCCTTTATTTTTTTGAGCAGTGTATATTTTACATTTTTTTTGTTTTTTTTGTTGACACTTAACTAGCTCCATACTTTGTATGGGTTACCTTCAGATGAACGTTTAATATCTATATCTCCATACTACCATTCATTTGTATGGGTTACATTCAGATGAAGGTTTAATATCTATATATATCTCCATACTTCCATTAATTTGTATGGGTTACCTTCAGATGGTTTAATATCTATATATATCTCCATACTACCATTAATTTGTATGGGTTACCTTCAGATGAGTCCCGTGACACTTGTGGGGGACGTAGAGCAAATTAGAGAACACTGTGGTGTTCGTGAAAGTCTCCATTTTCCATAGCGAGGTTGTATTTGATTAACGTTTATTGCAAAAGTATGGATTTCAGCCAACAAAGAAAGGCACCCAACGACAGAGGCCAAAACAGGTTCAAGGTGGGCGTTTCATAAATGACATTTTTTGGGGCGTATTGACCTTTGGCGAATCGATGTAGTCGGAGCTAGATTCCATCCCTCGGTTCAACGACGTCGATGACATTCATCAGAAACTTCCTTCACCGTGGAGCTTCGTCCACCAAACTGATCAGAACATTCTAGCATGTTATGTAGACTAGTAATTCATTATTTTGCTCTTCACTCGCGTAGTAGCCTAGGCTACTCCTAATGTTGGTCCCTTCAGACTGTAACAAGCCTTGTGTTTCTTGTCTTCCCTCTACAGTGACTGGGTTTCTGCTGTCTGCATAGACTGGCTGGTCCCCATTCTGTGTTATATATAGGTGAGGCTTCTCAATCTGTCACCTATATGATAGCCCTCCAGTCTGTCACCTATATGATAGCCCTCCAGTCTGTCACCTATATGATAGCCCTCCAGTCTGTCACCTATATGATAGCCCTCCAGTCTGTCACCTATATGATAGCCCTCCAGTCTGTCACCTATATGATAGCCCTCCAGTCTGTCACCTATATGATAGCCCTCCAGTCTGTCACCTATATGATAGCCCTCCAGTCTGTCACCTATATGATAGCCCTCCAGTCTGTCACCTATATGATAGCCCTCCAGTCTGTCACCTATATGATAGCCCTCCAGTCTGTCACCTATATGATAGCCCTCCAGTCTGTCACCTATATGATAGCCCTCCAGTCTGTCACCTATATGATAGCCCTCCAGTCTGTCACCTATATGATAGCCCTCCAGTCTGTCACCTATATGATAGCCCTCCAGTCTGTCACCTATATGATAGCCCTCCAGTCTGTTCAGATTTTTATTTGGCTTTCTACATTTGAAGTTGTTTGGATATTGAATTTGGGGGAATACAATGAAAATGTAACTCACTCTTTCCTCTCTCTCTCTCATTATTTTAATGTCCCTCACTCTTTCCTCTCTCTCTCATTATTTTCATGTCCCTCACTCTTTCCACCCTCTCTCATTATTTTCATGTCCCTCACTCTTTCCTCTCTCTCTCATTATTTTCATGTCCCTCACTCTTTCCTCTCTCTCTCTCTCATTATTTTCATGTCCCTCACTCTTCCCTCTCTCTCATTATTTTCATGTCCCTCACTCTTTCCTCTCTCTCTCTCTCATTATTTTCATGTCCCTCACTCTTCCCTCTCTCTCATTATTTTAATGTCCCTCACTCTTTCCTCTCTCTCTCATTATTTTCATGTCCCTCACTCTTTCCTCTCTCTCTCATTATTTTCATGTCCCTCACTCTTTCCTCTCTCTCTCTCTCTCATTATTTTCATGTCCCTCACTCTTTCCCCTCTCTCTCTCTCATTATTTTCATGTCCCTCACTCTTTCCACCCTCTCTCATTATTTTCATGTCCCTCACTCTTTCCTCTCTCTCTCTCTCATTATTTTCATGTCCCTCACTCTTTCCTCTCTCTCTCTCTCATTATTTTCATGTCCCTCACTCTTCCCTCTCTCTCATTATTTTAATGTCCCTCACTCTTTCCTCTCTCTCTCATTATTTTCATGTCCCTCACTCTTTCCTCTCTCTCTCATTATTTTCATGTCCCTCACTCTTTCCTCTCTCTCTCTCTCTCATTATTTTCATGTCCCTCACTCTTTCCTCTCTCTCTCTCTCATTATTTTCATGTCCCTCACTCTTTCCTCTCTCTCTCTCTCATTATTTTCATGTCCCTCACTCTTTGGGTCCTTACTACCCTGTGTGGTTTTCCCTGTTCTCTTCTGGAACCTTCCCCTTGTTTCCTCCTGTCTTCATTTCCTTCTCTTTCCTCCCATGATGTCCTCCTCTCTCCATCTTCATTGGACCAATAAACACTGCTAGAGGAAGAACCCCCTGACTCCTCCCCCTTGGTATTACATCACCATGCATATCCTGGTTACATAATGTCCCTGCATGGAAACGGTCACCTGGCAACAGTAGACCTGCAGCAGTGTTCTACTCCGTGAGACTGAGGACAGCGATCTCCCCGGATGTTGTAAACCCTTGAGAGGCTACTGGTGCTTGACTACGGAGGAGGGAAGATGGTGACACGCCGACATATAGGACATTAGTGATGTTACAGTTCATTTAGGACTGATTTATATACAGATATATTTCTCAATGTTCAGTGTTTGAGGGACAGTGTCTTGTAGGCGTGTAGGAATCATGTTTTTAATGTTGTTTGTCCCCTTGACTATGAGAGAATATTTTTGCCTTATTTCCATATCCCCGCCTGAGGGAGGCTAGACGTGTTGAGGATGCTTGAGAAAAGCTTTCTTGTAGAGTTTTTTTTTTGTCCTAGAAAAATTCCATTTACTTTATTTATAGAATAGTATATCCTTTTTTTTTTTTTTTATCGGTGTAAATATATATTTTTTTGTATTAAATGCCTTTTTGTTTATACTGAGCCTGATATTGAGTAATTTGTCAAATTCTGTTATTGTGTGCATGTTCTAATGTAGTGCCATTTCCAGTAAATATGTGAGATACTGTATTTCTTTGTTTGTGTATTGTGTATTGTGTATTGTGTATTGTGTATCGCCTGTACTGCCTGGGATAAGAAGGCAACATTCTACAACACAACATTCAAACTTATCCCATCTCTCGAAAACGCAACAGACAGAGAAATCACGTTTTCACATCAAATTTTATTACTGTGATCCACTTTTGTGAAAATATAGTGCAAAAGATATGTCTTTTTGTACAAGATTTTTAACTGACTAAAGCGACAACAACAAACGGTAATCACAGTTGGTCTCCACAAACATACTAAATCATGAGAAAAACAAATATACAAAGGAGTGAAGGGCTGGGGGTAGGCGGGGTGTGGAGCTGTAAGTTGCACATCCAGTATACAGTGTGTTTTTCATGGGCAGTACAGTACTGTTATCCAGGATACAGTGTGTTTTTCATGGGCAGTACAGTACAGTGTTATCCAGTATACAGTGTGTTTTTCATGGGCAGTACAGTGTTATCTAGAATACAGTGTGTTTTTCATGGGCAGTACAGTACTGTTATCCAGGATACAGTGTGTTTTTCATGGGCAGTACAGTACTGTGTTATCCAGGATACAGTGTGTTTTTCATGGGCAGTACAGTACTGTGTTATCCAGTATACAGTGTGTTTTTCATGGGCAGTACAGTGTTATCTAGAATACAGTGTGTTTTTCATGGGCAGTACAGTACTGTTATCCAGGATACAGTGTGTTTTTCATGGGCAGTACAGTACTGTGTTATCCAGGATACAGTGTGTTTTTCATGGGCAGTACAGTACAGTGTTATCCAGTATACAGTGTGTTTTTCATGGGCAGTACAGTGTTATCTAGAATACAGTGTGTTTTTCATGGGCAGTACAGTACTGTTATCCAGGATACAGTGTGTTTTTCATGGGCAGTACAGTACTGTGTTATCCAGGATACAGTGTGTTTTTCATGGGCAGTACAGTACTGTGTTATCCAGTATACAGTGTGTTTTTCATGGGCAGTACAGTGTTATCTAGAATACAGTGTGTTTTTCATGGGCAGTACAGTACTGTTATCCAGGATACAGTGTGTTTTTCATGGGCAGTACAGTACTGTGTTATCCAGGATACAGTGTGTTTTTCATGGGCAGTACAGTACAGTGTTATCCAGTATACAGTGTGTTTTTCATGGGCAGTACAGTGTTATCTAGAATACAGTGTGTTTTTCATGGGCAGTACAGTACTGTTATCCAGGATACAGTGTGTTTTTCATGGGCAGTACAGTACTGTGTTATCCAGGATACAGTGTGTTTTTCATGGGCAGTACAGTACAGTGTTATCCAGTATACAGTGTGTTTTTCATGGGCAGTACAGTGTTATCTAGAATACAGTGTGTTTTTCATGGGCAGTACAGTACTGTTATCCAGGATACAGTGTGTTTTTCATGGGCAGTACAGTACTGTGTTATCCAGGATACAGTGTGTTTTTCATGGGCAGTACAGTACTGTGTTATCCAGTATGCAGTGTGTTTTTCATTGGCAGTACAATACAGTGTTATCTACAATACAGTGTGTTTTTCATGGGCAGTACAGTACTGTGTTATCCAGTATGCAGTGTGTTTTTCATTGGCAGTACAATACAGCGTTATCTACAATACAGTGTGTTTTTCATGGGCAGTACAGTACTGTGTTATCCAGGATACAGTGTGTTTTGCATGGGCAGCACAGTACTGTGTGTGTAAAGCCACTGGAAAAGCAGAAGGGGAAGAGAACCATGGAATTAGAATGATTATTATATTCCTATGCAGAGAATGACTCTCCAAAGCAAGATGGCAACGTCAGGATATGTTTCTGCTGTAGCCATGGTAGCAAGCCAGGACAAGTTGCCATGGCAGCAGATTTAGGATGCGTTAACAATATATCCATGACCAGGTTGTTGTTTGAATACACTAGAGCCTTGAACTGTTCAAAACCTGGAGTGGACCCTTAATATAGATAGCAGAGGACATCACAGAAAAGAGCCATCTCATTGCAACCATGTACTAATGGGCTAGGGGTTGATTTGACCATATACTAATGGGCTAGGGGCTAGGGGTTGATTTGACCATATACTAATGGGCTAGGGGCTGATTTGACCATATACTAATGGGCTAGGGGTTGATTTGACAATATACTAATGGGCTAGGGGTTGATTTGACAATATACTAATGGGCAACAGGTTGATTTGACCATATACTAATGGGCTAGGGGTTGATTTGACCATATACTAATGGGCTAGGGGTTGATTTGACCATATACTAATGGGCTAGGGGCTAGGGGTTGATTTGACCATATACTAATGGGCTAGGGGCTTGGGATTGATTTGACCATATACTAATGGGCTAGGGGCTAGGGGTTGATTTGACCATATACTAATGGGCTAGGGGTTGATTTGACCATATAGTAATGGGCTAGGGGCTAGGGATTGATTTGACCATATACTAATAGGCAACAGGTTGATTTGACCATATACTAATGGGCTAGGGGCTGATTTGACAATATACTAATGGGCTAGGGGCTAGGGGTTGATTTGACCATATACTAATGGGCTAGGGGTTGATTTGACAATATACTAATAGGCAACAGGTTGATTTGACCATATACTAATGGGCTAGGGGTTGATTTGACCATATACTAATGGGCTAGGGGCTAGGGATTGATTTGACCATATACTAATGGGCTAGGGGTTGATTTGACCATATACTAATGGGCTAGGGGCTAGGGGTTGATTTGACCATATACTACTGGGCTAGGGGTTGATTTGACCATATACTAATGGGCTAGGGGCTAGGGGTTGATTTGACCATATACTAATGGGCTAGGGGTTGATTTGACCATATACTAATGGGCTAGGGGTTCATTTGACCATATACTAATGGGCTAGGGATTGATTTGACCATATACTAATGGGCTAGGGGTTGATTTGACCATATACTAATGGGCTAGGGATTGATTTGACCATATACTAATGGGCTAGGGGCTAGGGATTGATTTGACCATATACTAATGGGCTAGGGGCTAGGGGTTGATTTGACCATATAGTAATGGGCTAGGGATTGATTTGACCATATACTAATGGGCTAGGGGTTGATTTGACCATATACTAATGGGCTAGGGGCTAGGGGTTGATTTGACCATATACTAATGGGCTAGGGATTGATTTGACCATATACTAATGGGCTAGGGGCTAGGGATTGATTTGACCATATACTAATGGGCTAGGGGCTAGGGATTGATTTGACCATATAGTAATGGGCTAGGGATTGATTTGACCATATACTAATGGGCTAGGGGTTGATTTGACAATATACTAATGGGCTAGGGGCTAGGGGTTGATTTGACCATATACTAATGGGCTAGGGATTGATTTGACCATATACTAATGGGCTAGGGGCTAGGGATTGAGTTGACCATATACTAATGGGCTAGGGGCTGATTTGACCATATACTAATGGGCTAGGGGCTAGGGATTGATTTGACCATATACTAATGGGCTAGGGGTTGATTTGACCATATACTAATGGGCTAGGGATTGATTTGACCATATACTAATGGGCTAGGGGCTAGGGATTGATTTGACCATATACTAATGGGCTAGGGGCTAGGGATTGATTTGACCATATACTAATGGGCTAGGGGTTGATTTGACCATATACTAATGGGCTAGGTGTTGATTTGACCATATACTAATGGGCTAGGGGTTGATTTGACCATATACTAATGGGCTAGGGGTTGATTTGACCATATACTAATGGGCTAAGGGTTGATTTGACCATATAGTAATGGGCTAGGGGTTGATTTGACCATATACTAATGGACTAGGGGTTGATTTGACCATATACTAATGGGCTAGGGGTTGATTTGACCATATACTAATGGACTAGGGGTTGATTTGACCATATACTAATGGGCTAGGGGTTGATTTGACCATATACTAATGGGCTAGGGATTGATTTGACCATATACTAATGGGCTAGGGGCTAGGGGTTGATTTGACCATATACTAATGGGCTAGGGATTGATTTGACCATATACTAATGGGCTAGGGGCTAGGGGTTGATTTGACCATATACTAATGGGCTAGGGGTTGATTTGACCATATACTAATGGGCTAGGGGTTGATTTGACCATATACTAATGGGCTAGGGGTTGATTTGACCATATACTAATGGGCTAGGGGTTGATTTGACCATATACTAATGGGCTAGGGGTTGATTTGACCATATACTAATGGGCTAGGGGCTAGGGATTGATTTGACCATATACTAATGGGATAGGGACTATGGATTGATTTGATCCATATACTAATGAGCTAGGGGTTGATTTGACCATATACTAATGGGCTAGGGGTTAGGGATTGATTTGACCATATACTAATGGGCTAGGGGTTGATTTGACCATATACTAATGGGCTAGGGATTGATTTGACCATATACTAATGGGCTAGGGGCTAGGGATTGATTTGACCATATACTAATGGGCTAGGGGTTGATTTGACCATATACTAATGGGCTAGGGGTTCATTTGACCATATACTAATGGGCTAGGGATTGATTTGACCATATACTAATGGGCTAGGGGCTAGGGATTGATTTGACCATATACTAATGGGCTAGGGGCTAGGGGTTGATTTGACCATATAGTAATGGGCTAGGGATTGATTTGACCATATACTAATGGGCTAGGGGTTGATTTGACCATATACTAATGGGCTAGGGGCTAGGGGTTGATTTGACCATATACTAATGGGCTAGGGATTGATTTGACCATATACTAATGGGCTAGGGGTTGATTTGACCATATACTAATGGGCTAGGGGTTGATTTGACCATATACTAATGGGCTAGGGGTTGATTTGACCATATACTAATGGGCTAGGGGCTAGGGGTTGATTTGACCATCTACTATTGGGCTAGGGGTTGATTTGACCATATACTAATGGGCTAGGGGTTCATTTGACCATATACTAATGGGCTAGGGATTGATTTGACCATATACTAATGGGCTAGGGGCTAGGGATTGATTTGACCATATACTAATGGGCTAGGGGCTAGGGGTTGATTTGACCATATAGTAATGGGCTAGGGATTGATTTGACCATATACTAATGGGCTAGGGGTTGATTTGACCATATACTAATGGGCTAGTGGCTAGGGGTTGATTTGACTATATACTAATGGGCTAGGGATTGATTTGACCATATACTAATGGGCTAGGGGTTGATTTGACCATATACTAATGGGCTAGGTGTTGATTTGACCATATACTAATGGGCTAGGGGTTGATTTGACCATATACTAATGGGCTAGGGGTTGATTTGACCATATACTAATGGGCAAGGGGTTGATTTGACCATATACTAATGGACTAGGGGTTGATTTGACCATATACTAATGGGCTAGGGGTTGATTTGACCATATACTAATGGACTAGGGGTTGATTTGACCATATACTAATGGGCTAGGGGTTGATTTGACCATATACTAATGGGCTAGGGGTTGATTTGACCATATACTAATGGGCTAGGGATTGATTTGACCATATACTAATGGGCTAGGGGCTAGGGATTGATTTGACCATATACTAATGGGCTAGGGGCTAGGGATTGATTTGACCATATACTAATGGGCTAGGGGCTAGGGGTTGATTTGACCATATACTAATGGGCTAGGGGTTGATTTGACCATATACTAATGGGCTAGGGGTTGATTTGACCATATACTAATGGACTAGGGGTTGATTTGACCATATACTAATGGGCTAGGGGTTGATTTGACCATATACTAATGGGCTAGGGGCTAGGGGTTTATTTGACCATATACTAATGGGCTAGGAGCTAGGGATTGATTTGACCATATACTAATGGGCTAGGGGCTAGGGGTTGATTTGACCATATACTAATGGGCTAGGGGCTAGGGGTTTATTTGACCATATACTAATGGGCTAGGGGCTAGGGGTTTATTTGACCATACACTAATAGGCTAGGGGTTGATTTGACCTTATACTAATGGGGCTAGGGGTTAGGGGTCGATTTGGTATGCGTAAATCCAGTCTAGTGCCATTGTGTTAATGATTGACAGGTAATGATGTGATGAAGGTATTCAGGGTGCATGACCCTTGTGCTTACCTCTTCCTTTCTGTGATGTTACCATAGAGATATATTATAATACAGGGATCTGTCTGTGATGTTACCATGGAGATATATCATAATACAGGGATCTGTCTGTGATGTTACCATAGAGATATATTATAATACAGGGATCTGTCTGTGATGTTACCATAGAGATATATTATAATACAGGGATATGTCTGTGATGTTACCATAGAGATATATTATAATACAGGGATCTGTCTGTGATGTTACCATAGAGATATATTATAATACAGGGATCTCACTGTGATGTTACCATGGAGATATATTATAATACAGGGATCTGTCTGTGATGTTACCATAGAGATATATTATAATACAGGGATCTGTCTGTGATGTTACCATAGAGATATATTATAATACAGGGATCTGTCTGGGATGTTACCATAGAGATATACACTGCTCAAAAAAATAAAGGGAACACTTAAACAACACAATGTAACTCCAAGTCAATCACACTTCTGTGAAATCAAACTGTCCACTTAGGAAGCAACACTGATTGACAATAAATTTCACATGCTGTTGTGCAAATGGAATAGACAAAAGGTGGAAATTATAGGCAATCACCCTCATACCACCCTCATGGAGTCTGTTTCTGACCGTTTGAGCAGACACATGCACATTTGTGGCCTGCTGGAGGTCATTTTGCAGGGCTCTGGCAGTGCACCTCCTTGCACAAAGGCGGAGGTAGCGGTCCTGCTGCTGGGTTGTTGCCCTCCTACGGCCTCCTCCACGTCTCCTGATGTACTGGCCTGTCTCCTGGTAGCGCCTCCATGCTCTGGACACTACGCTGACAGACACAGCAAACCTTTTTGCCACAGCTCGCATTGATGTGCCATCCTGGATGAACTGCACTACCTGAGCCACTTGTGTGGGTTGTAGACTCCGTCTCATGCTACCACTAGAGTGAGAGCATCGCCAGCATTCAAAAGTGACCAAAACATCAGCCAGGAAGCATAGGAACTGAGAAGTGGTCTGTGGTCACCACCTGCAGAATCACTCCTTTTTTGGAGGTGTCTTGCTAATTGCCTATAATTTCCACCTTTTGGCTATTCCATTTGCACAACAGCATGTGACATTTATTGTCAATCAGTGTTGCTTCCTAAGTGGACAGTTTGATTTCATAGAAGTGTGATTGACTTGGAGTTACATTGTGTTGTTTAAGTGTTCCCTTTATTTTTTTGAGCAGTGTATTATAATATAGGGATCTGTCTGTGATGTTACCATAGAGATATATTATAATAC
>NC_092113.1:42266883-42289383 GCF_045679555.1 Salvelinus alpinus | reverse complement strand
TGTTGTCACGACTTCCATCGAAGGTGTCTCCTCTCCCTGTTCGGGCGGTGCTCGGCGGTCGTCGTCGCCGGTCTACTAGCTGCCACCGATCCATTTTTCCTTTTCGTTTGTGTCTGTCTGTATTGTTTACACCTGTGTCTTATTAGTTGATTTCGGTGGGTTTATTTACCTCCGCTGCCTGCTAGTCTTTGTGTGGGATTGTTTGCTGTGGTTACGTTGTTAGGGGTGCGTGTCTGCACCACGGGGTTTTCTTTGTCACGGCAGTTGTACCGTTTTGGAGTAGAGGTTTCTCCTCCGTGTGTTTGCGTTTATTTCCCTGTGTGTGGCGACCTCGTTGGGGCGTGTTCACCCCCCATGGTGTTGTTGAGTTGGGGCGTGTTGGGGCGTGTTCACCCCCCATGGTGTTGTTGAGTTGGGACTTCTGAATAAACGATTGTGCCACTGGGACTTCCTTGCTCTCCTGCTCCTGATTCCTGCACCTCCCTCCTTCAAGGTGGCACGTAACAACTATACTGGGATATTACTGATAATGATACTGAACTATACTGAGATATTACTTGTAATGATACTGAACTATACTGAGATATTACTTGTAATGATACTGAACTATACTGCTATATTACAGGACCTGTTACTGAGCTGTAACAACTATAATAATGAACCGTTTTAATACACGGATTGTGGTATTTACTCTGAGCCACTCTTGTTGTAGTTGAAGAATAGTCATGTTCATTTGAATACTTTGAAAGAAAGATGAAGACTACTAAAACATGGGGGAGAAAGATGAAGACTACTAAAACATGGGGGAGAAAGATGAAGACTACTAAAACATGGGGGGGGGGAGATGAAGACTACTAAAACATGGGGGAGAAAGATGAAGACTATTAAAACATGGGGGGGAAAGATGAAGACTATTAAAACATGGGGGGGAAGGATGAAGACTATTAAAACATGGGGGGAAGGATGAAGACTATTAAAACATGGGGGGGAAAGATGAAGACTATTAAAACATGGGGGGGAAAGATGAAGACTATTAAAACATGGGGGAGAAAGATGAAGACTACTAAAACATGGGGGAGAAAGATGAAGACTATTAAAACATGGGGGGAAGGATGAAGACTATTAAAACATGGGGGAGAAAGATGAAGACTACTAAAACATGGGGGAGAAAGATGAAGACTACTAAAACATGGGGGGGAAAGATGAAGACTACTAAAACATGGGGGAGAAAGATGAAGACTACTAAAACATGGGGGAGAAAGATGAAGATTACTAAAACATGGGGGAGAAAGATGAAGACTACTAAAACATGGGGGAGAAAGATGAAGACTACTAAAACATGGGGGAGAAAGATGAAGACTACTAAAACATGGGGGGGAGATGAAGACTATTAAAACATGGGGGAGAAAGATGAAGACTACTTGTGTTTCTGTCTTCCCTATTTAAATTTTTATTTTATTTAACTAGGCAAGTCAGTTCAGAACAAATTCTTATTTTCAATGACAGCCTAGGAACAGTGGGTTAACTGCCTTGTTCAGGGGCAGAACGACAGATTTTTTACCTTGTCAGCTCGGGGGATTCGATCTTGCAACCTTTCGGTTACTAGTCCATCGCTCTAACCACTAGGCTACCTGCCGCCCCTTATTCTTAACTTTCCCAAATAAATAAAATAAATAAGATCTGAAGTCAAACAAATAAACAAATACATCTATCAGAATATTTTGATTGAAGCTTTATTTCAAAGACGTTTATGAATATTATAATATATAGAGTGTTAGAAGGTGTTACTATACTGGTAATAAGCATGAGGCTCTCTCTCTCTCTCTCGCTCGCTCTCTCTCTCTCCCTCTCTCTCCCTCTCTCTCTCTCTCTCTCTCTCTCTCCCTCTCTCTCTCTGTCTCCCTCTCTCTCTCTCTCTCCCTCTCTCTCTCTCTGTGTCTCTCTCTGTCTCTCTCTGTCTCTCTCTCTCTCTCTCTCTCTCTCTCTCTCTCTCTCTCTCTCTCTCTCTCTCTCTCTCTCTCTCTCTCTCTCTCTCTCTCTCTCTCTCTCTCTCTCTCTCTCTCTCTCTCTCTCTCTCTCTCTCTCTCTCTCTCTCTCTCTCTCTCTCTCTCTCTCTCTCTCTATATATATATATATCCATCTCTCTATCTCTCTCTTTGCTTCTCTATCTCGCTCTCTCTATCTCCATCTCTCTATCTCCATCTCTATATCTCTCTCTCCATATCTCTCTCTGTTTCTCTCCATCGCTCTGCTTCTCTATCTCCATCTCTCTCTCCGTCTCTCTCACTGTCTCTCTATCTCTCCCTCTCTACTGTGGCAGGTAGTGTAGGATGTGTTGGACCAGCAGCTCGGGGTCGTGGGTTAGGGCTTGGGGGTCGTAGTTCAGGGCTCTTCTCCTGCGGCTGGGCCTCCCACCAGGCTGGGCCTGTAGTTCGGTGTCGATCCTCTTCATCCTCTGTAACCCCACAGCATGGTTTGGGGTTTTGTGGCTCTCCCTCTCTCCCCCAAGCCATACAGGGCCCTCTTCCATGTACCCCAGCCTCTTGACCCTCAGAAGCCCCGGAGAGGGCTCCCGGCTGGGGGAAGGAGTAGGAGGGGAGATCAGGGAGCGACGGGACCTGTGGAAGACTGGTTCTGAGGCTGCTCTGACCCCTCCACCCCCACCACCAGATACAGACACCAGGTCCCTTCTCGCCCGGCGGCCTGACGAACCCTGGGGGTTGTTGGGACTAATGTTGGACAGGATCTTGGTTACGAGGTATCTAGAGACACAGGGATAATAACATGAATTATGTTTACATTTTACAACCAAAACAGTATACCCTGCTAGCTACTGTACAGTCAATAGCTACATAACTGAGTGTAGAAAATTGCCCCCCCCCCCACCCCCTTTTGCCATCAGAAGAGAGGAGGGACTCTACAAGGTGTCGAATATTGACGTCAAGTTAGCTGTATGTCCTTTGGGTGGTGGACCATTCTTGATACACACGGGACACTGTTGAACGTGGAAAAACCCAGCAGCATTGCAGTTCTTGACACACTCGAAACAGTGCGCCTGGCAACTACTACCATACCCTGTTCAAAGGTACTTAAATACTTTGTCTTGCCCATTCACCCTCTGAATGACACAAATACACAATCCATGTCTCAATTGTCTCAAGGCTTAAAAATCCTTCTTTAACCTGTCTCCTCCCCCTTCATCTACACTGATTGAAGTGGATTTAACAAGTGACATCAATAAGGGATCATAGCTTTCACCTGGATTCACCTGGTCAGTCTCTGTCATGGAATGAGAAGGTGTTCCTAATGTTTTGTACACTCTGTATAGATTCATATCTCTCTGTGCTCTCTTCCCTCTGTTTCTCTCTTTCTCTCTCCATCCCCACTCCTCTCTTTCTCTCTCTCCCCTCCCTCTCTTTCTCTCTCCCTCCCTCTCCTTACCTCAGAGCCTCCTGGTCTCGGTCCTGGCTGCCTGTTTCCAGCCTGTCATCTGTAAGCCTGTTGATGGTGGCTGGTAGACCTGGTAACCCGGGCTGCTGCTGCAGCCTCTCCTGCCTGTATCTGTTGAGCAGAGCCTGGGTGAGCTGGGGGTCCAGTAGGCCCTGCCATGGAGCTGCAGCCTGGGGCTTTCCCATTCTCATCCCCTGCTCTGTCTCGTCGTAGTCACGGGTATAGGGCCCTTGGAAGTCCCCTGGCCCCTGGTCCTCCTCACCTCCCTCCTCTCCGGCAGCTCCTTCAGCTTCACTGAGGAGGCGGAGCAACCCGGCCAGGTACGCCGTTTCCTGTTCATGCCTCTCGTCGTTCTCCACCAATTGCTGCACAGCATGGCTTAAGCCCTGCCCCCTCCACTCCTCTGGTTGATAGAGCAGCTCGTTGCCCCCCCGCCGGGTCAGGACGTCAGCCGACTCGCCAGGATAGGACATCATCCCGGCCTCGTACGGCAGTGAATCACGGAGATCTCTGCGGAAATGCCTGACCCCGCCTCCTGTGGCGTCCAGACCACGCCCCCCCACGCCACGAGCAGCGGACAGTGACTAAGAGGGAGAAAGAGAGAGACAGAAAGAGAGGAGAAACAGAGAGAGAGAGAGAGGAAAGAGAGATACAGAGAGAGAAGAGACAGATAGAGAGGATGAAAGAGAGACATGTTGGTTATTTTTAGGACTTTGTAATAGACTAAGAAGCTCTGAGATGACACAGCAGTAAGTCTCCCCTGGAAGCTCTGAGATGACACAGCAGTAAGTCTCCCCTGAAGCTCTGAGATGACACAGCAGTAAGTCTCCCCTGGAAGCTCTGAGATGACACAGCAGTAAGTCTCCCCTGAAGCTCTGAGATGACACAGCAGTAAGTCTCCCCTGGAAGCTCTGAGATGACACAGCAGTAAGTCTCCCCTGGAAGCTCTGAGATGACACAGCAGTAAGTCTCCCCTGAAGCTCTGAGATGACACAGCAGTAAGTCTCCCCTGGAAGCTCTGAGATGACACAGCAGTAAGTCTCCCCTGAAGCTCTGAGATGACACAGCAGTAAGTCTCCCCTGGAAGCTCTGAGATGACACAGCAGTAAGTCTCCCCTGGAAGCTCTGAGATGACACAGCAGTAAGTCTCCCCTGAAGCTCTGAGATGACACAGCAGTAAGTCTCCCCTGGAAGCTCTGAGATGACACAGCAGTAAGTCTCCCCTGGAAGCTCTGAGATGACACAGCAGTAAGTCTCCCCTGAAGCTCTGAGATGACACAGCAGTAAGTCTCCCCTGGAAGCTCTGAGATGACACAGCAGTAAGTCTCCCCTGAAGCTCTGAGATGACACAGCAGTAAGTCTCCCCTGGAAGCTCTGAGATGACACAGCAGTAAGTCTCCCCTGGAAGCTCTGAGATGACACAGCAGTAAGTCTCCCCTGGAAGCTCTGAGATGACACAGCAGTAAGTCTCCCCTGGAAGCTCTGAGATGACACAGCAGTAAGTCTCCCCTGGAAGCTCTGAGATGACACAGCAGTAAGTCTCCCCTGGAAGCTCTGAGATGACACAGCAGTAAGTCTCCCCTGAAGCTCTGAGATGACACAGCAGTAAGTCTCCCCTGGAAGCTCTGAGATGACACAGCAGTAAGTCTCCCCTGAAGCTCTGAGATGACACAGCAGTAAGTCTCCCCTGAAGCTCTGAGATGACACAGCAGTAAGTCTACCCTGAAGCTCTGAGATGACACAGCAGTAAGTCTCCCCTGGAAGCTCTGAGATGACACAGCAGTAAGTCTCCCCTGAAGCTCTGAGATGACACAGCAGTAAGTCTCCCCTGGAAGCTCTGAGATGACACAGCAGTAAGTCTCCCCTGGAAGCTCTGAGATGACACAGCAGTAAGTCTCCCCTGAAGCTCTGAGATGACACAGCAGTAAGTCTCCCCTGGAAGCTCTGAGATGACACAGCAGTAAGTCTACCCTGAAGCTCTGAGATGACACAGCAGTAAGTCTCCCCTGAAGCTCTGAGATGACACAGCAGTAAGTCTCCCCTGAAGCTCTGAGATGACACAGCAGTAAGTCTCCCCTGGAAGCTCTGAGATGACACAGCAGTAAGTCTACCCTGAAGCTCTGAGATGACACAGCAGTAAGTCTCCCCTGGAAGCTCTGAGATGACACAGCAGTAAGTCTCCCCTGGAAGCTCTGAGATGACACAGCAGTAAGTCTTCCTTGAAGCTCTGAGATGACACAGCAGTAAGTCTCCCCTGAAGCTCTGAGATGACACAGCAGTAAGTCTCCCCTGGAAGCTCTGAGATGACACAGCAGTAAGTCTCCCCTGGAAGCTCTGAGATGACACAGCAGTAAGTCTCCCCTGAAACTCTGAGATGACACAGCAGTAAGTCTCCCCTGAAACTCTGAGATGACACAGCACTAAGTCTCCCCTGAAACTCTGAGATGACACAGCAGTAAGTCTACCCTGGAAGCTCTGAGATGACACAGCAGTAAGTCTACCCTGAAGCTCTGAGATGACACAGCAGTAAGTCTCCCCTGAAGCTCTGAGATGACACAGCAGTAAGTCTCCCCTGAAGCTCTGAGATGACACAGCAGTAAGTCTCCCCTGAAGCTCTGAGATGACACAGCAGTAAGTCTCCCTTGAGACCAGCCACCTGGACAGCTGATGAAACTATGGGTTTGTACAACCAAATCATTTCTGCATAAAACTCCCAGAAACCATCTCAGGGAAGCTCATCTGCGTGCTCGTCGTCCTCACCACGGTAATGACCTGGCTGCAGTTCAGGGTCGTAACAGATTTCAGTGGTCAAATGTTCACCTTCGATGGCCTCTGACACGCTGGAGAAGTGTACACTTCACGGATGAATCCCGGTTTCAACTGTACCGGGCAGATGGCAGACAGCGTGTATGATGTAGTGTGGGCGAGCGGTTTGCTGATGTCAACGTTGTGAACAGAGTGCCCCATGGTGGGGGTGGGGTTATGGTATGGACAGGCATAAGCTACAGACAACAAACGCAATTGCATTTGATCAATGGCAATTTGAATGCACAGAGATACGGTGACGAGATCCTGAGGCCCATTGTCGTGCCATTCATCTGCCGCCATCACCTCATGTTTCAGCATGATAATACACTGCTCCATGTCGCAAGGATCTGTACACAATTCCTGGAAGCTGAAAATGTCCCAGCTCCACCCCCCTACTCTCCTCCTCCTAACCTCCCCACCCCCTCCTCTACATCTACCTCTATATCTCCTCCTCTACCTCTACATCCCCTCCTCTACATCTACATCTCATCCTCCTCCTCTACCTCTATATCTCCTCCTCTACCTCTACATCCCCTCCTCTACATCTACCTCTACATCTCATCCTCCTCCTCTATATCACCTGCTCTACCTCTATATCTCCTCATCTACCTCTACCTCTCCTCCTCTACCTCTCCTCCTCTACCTCTCCTCATCTACCTCTACCTCTCCTCCTCTACCTCTCCTCCTCTACCTCTATATCTCCTCCTCTACCTCTATATCTCCTCATCTACCTCTACCTCTCCTCATCTACCTCTACCTCTCCTCCTCTACCTCTATATCTCCTCCTCTACACCTCCTCATCTACCTCTATATCTCCCCCTCTACATCTCCTCATCTACCTCTATATCTCCCCCTCTACCTCTACCTCTCCTCATCTACCTCTACCTCTCCTCCTCTACCTCTATATCTCCTCCTCATCTACCTCTATATCTCCCCCTCTACCTCTATATCTCCCCCTCTACCTCTACCTCTATATCTCCTCATCTACCTCTATATCTTCCTCTCTACCTCTACATCTCCTCCTATATCTCCTCCTCTATATCTACTTTTTATACTCCAATAGTTCCCTTCTGATGACCTTTCCATCCTATTCTGCCCTCCTTCATAATGTCCCGAGCTACTAGCCAATCAATCTCTAGAGTGACTCAAATTAATGAAAAATGGCCACCACTTGTCTTTGCTTGTCTTTCACTTGTCTTTGCTCCACCTTAGTAAACGTGACGACAACTGAACACCTTTTGAACGGGACACATTGTTCTCAGATGAACAGTTTCCCTACTGCACCAAATGTGTAGAAACTCATCAATAAAACACACAGAGGGAGGGAGGGGAAAGAGAGAGAGAGAGAGGCAGAGAGAGAGAAGCAGAGAGAGAGGCAGAGAGAGAGAGGCAGAGAGAGGCAGAGAGAGAGAGAGAGAGAGAGAGAGAGAGAGAGAGAGAGAGAGAGGCAGAGACAGATCCTTACCAAGTACAGGCTGAGTGACCACCGATTGGCAATAGAAACCGGCAGACATAAAAAGACATGGCTACCCAAAGAGGAGCGTGTATGTGGTCACTGCCTGACAGGGGAGGTAGAAACAGAGATGCACTTTCTCCTTTACTGTGAGAAATATTCCTCACCAAGAGATTCATTATTCACAGAAATGACTACATTTATTCCAAATTTTAACTTATTAAACCCAGAGGAAAAACGAAAAATACTCATGGGCGAAGGAGCAATGGCTCCTCTTGCAGCCAAATATGTATTTTCCTGCCATAGCCTGAGGGACACTGAATAATAACATCTGCATAGTAAGCAGTAACTTACTTATTATTACTGTTATTACTATTATTATTGTTGTTTATCATTCCAAGTAGTAATGGTATGGGTGGTAATGGTAATGATAACAGTTTAATGGTAGTAGTGGTAATGATGATAGTAGTTGTAGTACTGATGTAATGGTGAAGATGACCGTTATTTAGTTATAAGTTAGTTATAGTTTATTATTATTTTTATATTTATTACATTACATTCGACTATTGACTGTTACCATTTTATTGTTACTATTTTTATATTTAATTTTGTATTATTATTTATTGCCATTCTATATTATTATTTGTCATTGTTTATAATTTTATTACAATGTATATTGTATACATTGTTGCTTTGGCAATATTGACACAATGTTTTTCATGCCAATAAAGCAGCTTGAATTTGAATTTGAATTTGAGAGAGACAGAGAGAGAGAGAGAGAGAGAGAGAGAGAGAGAGAGAGAGAGAGAGAGAGAGAGAGAGAGAGAGAGAGAGAGAGAGAGAGAGAGAGAGAGAGAGAGAGAGAGAGAGAGAGAGAGAGAGAGAGAGAGAGAGAGAGGGAGAGAGAGAGAGAGAGGGAGAGACAGAGAGAGAGAGAGAGAGAGAGACAGAGAGAGAGAGAGAGAGAGAGAGAGAGAGAGAGAGAGAGAGAGAGAGAGAGAGAGAGAGAGAGAGGGAGAGAGAGAGAGAGAGAGAGAGAGAGAGAGAGAGAGAGAGAGAGAGGGAGAGAGAGAGAGAGAGAGAGAGAGAGAGAGAGAGAGAGAGAGAGAGAGAGAGAGAGAGAGAGAGAGAGAGAGAGAGAGAGAGAGAGAGAGAGTATATTATATTGTGAAGATGGAGCCCGTGCCATCAGAGCCTGTTGCCATAGCAGCTAGCTCCGCTCTTCCTAGCAGCAGTAGGTTATGCTAATTGGATTGTTGTTGCATCAGCTATTGATACTGTGGAACCATATATTACCAAGGCTGAATGGTGTATAGGCAATACAGTGATGTTGACTGTTCTGCATGGATACTGATAACGCTGTTGTGTGTGTGTGTGTGTGTGTGTGTGTGTGTGTGTGTGTGTGTGTGTGTGTGTGTGTGTGTGTGTGTGTGTGTGTGTGTGTGTGTGTGTGTGTGTGTGTGTGTGTGTGTGTGTGTGTGTGTGTGTGTGTGACAGACAAACAGACATATGACAGCGTTATCAGTATCCAGGCAGTACAGTCAACCGCTTTATCACTGTTAATTCAATTCAGCTCTGCGTTCAGGCTATTAGGGTTAGGGTTGTTGTTGTTGTTGTCCGAATGAGAGTTATAATATAATATTCAAATACTTCAAATCAAATCAAGTTTATTTCATATAGCCCTTCGTACATCAGCTAATATCTCAAAGTGCTGTACAGAAACCCAGCCTAAAACCCCCAAACAGCAAGCAATGCAGGTGTAGAAGCACCTGTAGACTACAACTATAATATTAAATACTTCAGTAGGCTACAGCTATAATATTAAATACTTCAGTAGACTACAGCTATAATATTAAAATACTTCTGTAGACTACAGCTATAATATTAAATACTTCAGTAGACTACAGCTATAATATTAAATACTGCAGTAGACTACAGCTATAATATTAAATACTTCAGTAGACTACAGCTATAATATTAAATACTTCTGTAGACTACAGCTATAATATTAAATACTTCTGTAGACTACAGCTATAATATTAAATACTTCAGTAGACTACAGCTATAATATTAAATACTTCAGTAGACTACAGCTATAATATTAAATACTTCTGTAGACTACAGCTATAATATTAAATACTTCTGTAGACTACAGCTATAATATTAAATACTTCTGTAGACTACAGCTATAATATTAAATACTTCTGTAGACTACAGCTATAATATTAAATACTTCAGTAGACTACAGCTATAATATTAAATACTTCAGTAGACTACAGCTATAATATTAAATACTTCAGTAGACTACAGCTATAATATTAAATACTTCTGTAGACTACAGCTATAATATTAAATACTTCTGTAGACTACAGCTATAATATTAAATACTTCTGTAGACTACAGCTATAATATTAAATACTTCAGTAGACTACAGCTATAATATTAAATACTTCTGTAGACTACAGCTATAATATTAAATACTTCAGTAGACTACAGCTATAATATTAAATACTTCTGTAGACTACAGCTATAATATTAAATACTTCTGTAGACTACAGCTATAATATTAAATACTTCAGTAGACTACAGCTATAATATTAAATACTTCAGTAGACTACAGCTATAATATTAAATACTTCTGTAGACTACAGCTATAATATTAAATACTTCTGTAGACTACAGCTATAATATTAAATACTTCTGTAGACTACAGCTATAATATTAAATACTTCAGTAGACTACAGCTATAATATTAAATACTTCTGTAGACTACAGCTATAATATTAAATACTTCAGTAGACTACAGCTATAATATTAAATACTTCTGTAGACTACAGCTATAATATTAAATACTTCTGTAGACTACAGCTATAATATTAAATACTTCAGTAGACTACAGCTATAATATTAAATACTGCAGTAGACTACAGCTATAATATTAAATACTTCTGTAGACTACAGCTATAATATTAAATACTTCAGTAGACTACAGCTATAATATTAAATACTTCTGTAGACTACAGCTATAATATTAAATACTTCTGTAGACTACAGCTATAATATTAAATACTTCAGTAGACTACAGCTATAATATTAAATACTGCAGTAGACTACAGCTATAATATTAAATACTGCAGTAGACTACAGCTATAATATTAAATACGTCAGTAGACTACAGCTATAATATTAAATACTGCAGTAGACTACAGCTATAATATTAAATACTTCAGTAGACTACAGCTATAATATTAAATACTGCAGTAGACTACAGCTATAATATTAAATACTTCAGTAGACTACAGCTATAATATTAAATACGTCAGTAGACTACAGCTATAATATTAAATACTTCAGTAGACTACAGCTATAATATTAAATACTTCAGTAGACTACAGCTATAATATTAAATACTGCAGTAGACTACAGCTATAATATTAAAAGATTATTGCCATGCGGAAGGCCCCAAGAAATTGTCAAATCCTCCAGCCACCCGAGTCATAGACTGTTCTCTCTGCTACCGCACGGCAAGCGGTACCGGTGCACCAAGTCTAGGTCCAAGAGGCTCCTTAACAGCTGAACAATTAATCAAATGGCCACCCGGACTATTTACATTGACACCCCCCCCCCCCCCCCCTTTGTTTTTACACTGCTGCTACTCACTGTTTATTCTATATGCAGTCACTTTACCCCTACAGACATGTACAAATTACCTCGACTAACCTGTACCCCTGCACATGGACTCGGTACCGGTACCCCCTGTATATAGCCTCATTATTGTTATGTCATTTTATTGTGTTACTTTAGTTTATTTCGTAAATATTTTCATAACTCTATTTCTTAAACTGCATTGTTGGTTATTAAGGGGCTTGTAAGTCAGCATTTCAAGGTAAAGTCTACACCT
Source organism: Salvelinus alpinus (assembly GCF_045679555.1). NCBI lineage: Eukaryota > Metazoa > Chordata > Actinopteri > Salmoniformes > Salmonidae > Salvelinus > Salvelinus alpinus. Next base: position 42,277,771 of record NC_092113.1, on the reverse strand, counting down.
GTTGTAACTAGGGTGTAGTAACCTAGTGCTGTAACCAGGGTGTAGTAACCTAGTGTTGTAACCAGGGTGTAGTAACCTAGTGTTGTAACCAGGGTGTAGTAACCTAGTGCTGTAACCAGGGTGTAGTAACCTAGTGTTGTAACCAGGGTGTAGTAACCTAGTGTTGTAACCAGGATGTAGTAACCTAGTGCTGTAACCAGGGTGTAGTAACCTAGTGCTGTAACCAGGGTGTAGTAACCTAGTGTTGTAACCAGGGTGTAGTAACCTAGTGTTGTAACCAGGGTGTAGTAACCTAGTGTTGTAACCAAGGTGTAGTAACCTAGTGTTGTAACCAGGATGTAGTAACCTAGTTGTGTAACCAGGGTGTAGTAACCTAGTGTTGTAACCAGGGTGTAGTAACCTAGTGTTGTAACCAGGGTGTAGTAACCTAGTGTTGTAACCAGGGTGTAGTAACCTAGTGTTGTAACCAGGGTGTAGTAACCTAGTGCTGTAACCAGGGTGTAGTAACCTAATGTTGTAACCAGGGTGTAGTAACCTAGTGATGTAACCAGGGTGTAGTAACCTAGTGTTGTAACCAGGGTGTAGTAACCTAGTGTTGTAACCAGGATGTAGTAACCTAGTGCTGTAACCAGGGTGTAGTAACCTAGTGTTGTAACCAGGGTGTAGTAACCTAGTGTTGTAACCAGGGTGTAGTAACCTAGTGTTGTAACCAGGGTGTAGTAACCTAGTGTTGTAACCAAGGTGTAGTAACCTAGTGATGTAACCAGGGTGTAGTAACCTAGTGTTGTAACCAGGGTGTAGTAACCTAGTGTTGTAACCAGGGTGTAGTAACCTAGTGCTGTAACCAGGGTGTAGTAACCTAGTGTTGTAACCAGGGTGTAGTAACCTAGTGTTGTAACCAGGGTGTAGTAACCTAGTGTTGTAACCAGGGTGTAGTAACCTAGTGCTGTAACCAGGGTGAAGTAACCTAGTGTTGTAACCAGGGTGTAGTAACCTAGTGATGTAACCAGGGTGTAGTAACCTAGTGTTGTAACCAGGGTGTAGTAACCTAGTGATGTAACCAGGGTGTAGTAACCTAGTGATGTAACCAGGGTGTAGTAACCTAGTGATGTAACCAGGGTCTAGTAACCTAGTGTTGTAACCAGGGTGTAGTAACCTAGTGATGTAACCAGGGTGTAGTAACCTAGTGCTGTAACCAGGGTGTAGTAACCTAGTGTTGTAACCAGGGTGTAGTAACCTAGTGTTGTAACCAGGGTGTAGTAACCTAGTGTTGTAACCAGGGTGTAGAAACCTAGTGTTGTAACCAGGGTGTAGTAACCTAGTGTTGTAACCAGGATGTAGTAACCTAGTGTTGTAACCAGGGTGTAGTAACCTAGTGCTGTAACCAGGATGTAGTAACCTAGTGTTGTAACCAGGATGTAGTAACCTAGTGCTGTAACCAGGATGTAGTAACCTAGTGCTGTAACCAGGGTGTAGTAACCTAGTGTTGTAACCAGGGTGTAGTAACCTAGTGTTGTAACCAGGGTGTTGTAACCTAGTGTTGTAACCAGGGTGTTGTAACCAGGGTGAAGTAACCTAGTGTTGTAACCAGGATGTAGTAACCTAGTGTTGTAACCAGGGTGTAGTAACCTAGTGCTGTAACCAGGATGTAGTAACCTAGTGTTGTAACCAGGGTGTAGTAACCTAGTGCTGTAACCAGGATGTAGTAACCTAGTGTTGTAACCAGGGTGTAGTAACCTAGTGCTGTAACCAGGATGTAGTAACCTAGTGTTGTAACCAGGGTGTAGTAACCTAGTGCTGTAACCAGGATGTAGTAACCTAGTGTTGTAACCAGGATGTAGTAACCTAGTGCTGTAACCAGAATGTAGTAACCTAGTGCTGTAACCAGGGTGTAGTAACCTAGTGTTGTAACCAGGGTGTAGTAACCTAGTGTTGTAACCAGGGTGTTGTAACCAGGGTGTAGTAACCTAGTGTTGTAACCAGGATGTAGTAACCTAGTGTTGTAACCAGGGTGTAGTAACCTAGTGCTGTAACCAGGGTGTAGTAACCTAGTGTTGTAACCAGGGTGTTGTAACCAGGGTGTAGTAACCTAGTGTTTTAACCAGGATGTAGTAACCAGGGTGTTGTAACCAGGGTGTAGTAACCTAGTGCTGTAACCAGGGTGTAGTAACCTAGTGTTGTAACCAGGGTGTAGTAACCTAGTGTTGTAACCAGGGTGTAGTAACCTAGTGTTGTAACCAGGGTGTAGTAACCTAGTGTTGTAACCAGGATGTAGTAACCTAGTGTTGTAACCAGGATGTAGTAACCTAGTGTTGTAACCAGGGTGTAGTAACCTAGTGCTGTAACCAGGGTGTAGTAACCTAGTGTTGTAACCAGGGTGTAGTAACCTAGTGTTGTAACCAGGGTGTTGTAACCAGGGTGTAGTAACCTAGTGTTGTAACCAGGATGTAGTAACCAGGGTGTTGTAACCAGGGTGTAGTAACCTAGTGCTGTAACCAGGGTGTAGTAACCTAGTGTTGTAACCAGGGTGTAGTAACCTAGTGTTGTAACCAGGGTGTAGTAACCTAGTGTTGTAACCAGGGTGTAGTAACCTAGTGTTGTAACCAGGGTGTAGTAACCTAGTGTTGTAACCAGGATGTTGTAACCTAGTGTTGTAACCAGGATGTAGTAACCTAGTGTTGTAACCAGGATGTTGTAACCTAGTGTTGTAACCAGGATGTAGTAACCTAGTGGTGTAACCAGGGTGTAGTAACCTAGTGTTGTAACCAGGATGTAGTAACCTAGTGGTGTAACCAGGATGTAGTAACCTAGTGCTGTAACCAGAATGTAGTAACCTAGTGCTGTAACCAGGGTGTAGTAACCTAGTGTTGTAACCAGGGTGTAGTAACCTAGTGTTGTAACCAGGGTGTTGTAACCAGGGTGTAGTAACCTAGTGTTGTAACCAGGATGTAGTAACCTAGTGTTGTAACCAGGGTGTAGTAACCTAGTGCTGTAACCAGGGTGTTGTAACCAGGGTGTTGTAACCAGGGTGTAGTAACCTAGTGTTGTAACCAGGATGTAGTAACCAGGGTGTTGTAACCAGGGTGTAGTAACCTAGTGCTGTAACCAGGGTGTAGTAACCTAGTGTTGTAACCAGGGTGTAGTAACCTAGTGTTGTAACCAGGGTGTAGTAACCTAGTGTTGTAACCAGGGTGTAGTAACCTAGTGTTGTAACCAGGATGTAGTAACCTAGTGTTGTAACCAGGATGTAGTAACCTAGTGTTGTAACCAGGGTGTAGTAACCTAGTGCTGTAACCAGGGTGTAGTAACCTAGTGTTGTAACCAGGGTGTAGTAACCTAGTGTTGTAACCAGGGTGTTGTAACCAGGGTGTAGTAACCTAGTGTTGTAACCAGGATGTAGTAACCAGGGTGTTGTAATCAGGGTGTAGTAACCTAGTGCTGTAACCAGGGTGTAGTAACCTAGTGTTGTAACCAGGGTGTAGTAACCTAGTGTTGTAACCAGGGTGTAGTAACCTAGTGTTGTAACCAGGGTGTAGTAACCTAGTGTTGTAACCAGGGTGTAGTAACCTAGTGTTGTAACCAGGATGTTGTAACCTAGTGTTGTAACCAGGATGTAGTAACCTAGTGTTGTAACCAGGATGTTGTAACCTAGTGTTGTAACCAGGATGTAGTAACCTAGTGGTGTAACCAGGGTGTAGTAACCTAGTGTTGTAACCAGGATGTAGTAACCTAGTGGTGTAACCAGGGTGTAGTAACCTAGTGTTGTAACCAGGGTGTAGTAACCTAGTGTTGTAACCAGGATGTTGTAACCTAGTGCTGTAACCAGGGTGTTGTAACCAGGATGTAGTAACCTAGTGGTGTAACCAGGGTGTAGTAACCAAGTGGTGTAACCAGGGTGTAGTAACCTAGTGTTGTAACCAGGATGTAGTAACCTAGTGGTGTAACCAGGATGTAGTAACCTAGTGGTGTAACCAGGGTGTAGTAACCTAGTGTTGTAACCAGGGTGTAGTAACCTAGTGATGTAACCAGGGTGTAGTAACCTAGTGTTGTAACCAGGATGTAGTAACCTAGTGGTGTAACCAGGGTGTAGTAACCTAGTGTTGTAACCAGGGTGTAGTAACCTAGTGTTGTAACCAGGATGTTGTAACCTAGTGCTGTAACCAGGGTGTAGTAACCAAGTGGTGTAACCAGGGTGTAGTAACCTAGTGTTGTAACCAGGATGTAGTAACCTAGTGGTGTAACCAGGGTGTAGTAACCTAGTGTTGTAACCAGGATGTAGTAACCTAGTGGTGTAACCAGGGTGTAGTAACCTAGTGTTGTAACCAGGGTGTAGTAACCTAGTGTTGTAACCAGGGTGTTGTAACCAGGGTGTAGTAACCTAGTGTTGTAACCAGGATGTAGTAACCTAGTGGTGTAACCAGGGTGTAGTAACCTAGTGTTGTAACCAGGATGTAGTAACCTAGTGGTGTAACCAGGGTGTAGTAACCTAGTGTTGTAACCAGGGTGTAGTAACCTAGTGATGTAACCAGGGTGTAGTAACCTAGTGCTGTAACCAGGGTGTTGTAACCAGGATGTAGTAACCAGGATGTAGTAACCTAGTGGTGTAACCAGGGTGTAGTAACCAAGTGGTGTAACCAGGGTGTAGTAACCTAGTGTTGTAACCAGGGTGTAGTAACCTAGTGATGTAACAGTAGATGCAAGTTAACAAGTGTATATCCACCTTTTGCAGAAAAATGCATCGGAAGTATAGGGAGCGTTTTTTTCCACAGCGATTAGAGTTTACCCACCATTCTATATGTTTTACCTCTACTATCACTGGCTGTGCTACTCATGCAGACACACAGACAAACGGACTGCCTGGGTTCTGTACAGCAACAGCAGAGGTAATGTCAGTGACGCACAGTTCCTGTCCAACATTCATCTCGTCTCTAACTTCCACCTCCGCCATCTCCCCCCTCCTCCGCTATCTCCCCCCTCCTCCTCCATCCCCTATCTATCCCTCCATCCCCACCCCCCCCTCTCCTCCTCCATCCCCCTATCTATCCCTCCATCCCCACCCCCCCCTCTCCTCCTCCATCCCCCTATCTATCCCTCCATCCCCACCCCCCTCTCCTCCTCCATCCCCCTATCTATCCCTCCATCCCCACCCCCCCTCTCCTCCTCCATCCCCCTATCTATCCCTCCATCCCCACCCCCCCTCTCCTCCTCCATCCCCCTATCTATCCCTCCATCCCCACCCCCCCTCTCCTCCTCCATCCCCCTATCTATCCCTCCATCCCCACTCCACCCCCCCCTCTCCTCCTCCATCCCCCTATCTATCCCTCCATCCCCACCCCACCCTCTCCTCCTCCATCCCCCTATCTATCCCTCCACCCCCCCCTCTCCTCCTCCATCCCCCTATCTATCCCTCCATCCCCACCCCCCCTCTCCTCCTCCATCCCCCTATCTATCCCTCCATCCCTACTCCACCCCCCCCCTCTCCTCCTCCATCCCCCTATCTATCCCTCCATCCCCACCCCTCCCGCTCCTCCTCCATCCCCCCGCCATCCCTCCCCCCTCCTCATCTCTCCTCCACAGATAGATACTACCCGGGGCGGCAGGGTAGCCTAGTGGTTAGAGCGCTGGACTAGTAACCGAAAGGTTGCAAGATCGAATCCCTGAGCTGACAAGGTACAAATCTGTCGTTCTGCAGTTAACCCACTGTTCCTAGACCATCATTGAAAATAAGAATTTGTTCTTATTAACTGACTTGCCTAGTTAAATAAAGGTAAAAAAATATACTATAGGCAACAGACAGATACTATAGACTACAACAGACAGATAGACAACATCTACTATAGACAACAGATACTATAGGCAACAGGTAGATGGTGTATGTATGTTACCAAGGTGAGCTCTGTATTCCTGTATAAGTCAAATGAGGCTTCAACATGTAGTTAGCCACATGCTGACTCATCATCACATACAGGGAAAATCAAGGATCAAAATTGTACAGAAACAATATAGCCCATTTGTAGGTACAATTCTGTTTTTTTTTTTTTTTTTCTGTGGCAAGGATGGTAGCTGATTCCAATAGAATTGTGTTCATGAGATGCTGTGATCATGAGATGCTGTGATCATGAGATGCTGTGTTCACGAGATGCTGTGTTCATGAGATGCTAGTACGTGTCTCTGCCTGTTTTGCATCTATCTTTACCTTAGCGTCCAGCGGCAGCGGCGGAAGGAGGAGGAGGGCCAGGGAGAGAGACAGCAGGAGGAGCACGGAGCTGGAGTTAGCAGTCAGAAGGCCCGACATCCTTCAGGAGAGATGAGGCTGCCCCAACGAAGAGAAGACAAACAATGACTATCATCCAGAGGAGCCAGCGAGGGAGAGATGAAAACGGGAGGGAGGGAGGAAAGGAGGGAGGAGCTAGGCATCCAGAGAGAAGGGAGGGGGACATGGGAGAAGACAGGAGGGAGGGAAGGAGGGATATAAGAGAGGGAGAGATGAAAACGGGAGGGAGGGAGGAAAGGAGGGAGGAGCTAGGAATCCAGAGAGAAGGGAGGGGGACATGGGAGAAGACAGGAGGGAGGGAAGGGAGGAGAGGGAAGGGAGGAGAGAAGAAGAGAGAGGGGAGATGAGTGCCCTGGTAAAGACGTCGTGAGGAAACGAATGTCAAAATGTCCGAAGATGCACTGACCTTGAATATCAGACTGTTATTATGAATGACATTTTCTGAAATAAATGTTATTTTCTTGTCAAATCGCCAATTGGCAACCCATCCCTTGTGGGACTAATTGACAAATTAAACAAACATTACAATAATTCACTATGGTAATTATATAATCGTTCTTCCTCCAGTGTTCTCTGCATTGCGCATAAAGAGTGTAAATAATCAATGCATAACAGCAAATAAGGTTATCCAAACAAAATGTTTATCTCTAGAGCAGTAAAATAATACACAAACATACTGTTGAAGTCGGAAGTTTACATATACCTTAGCCAAATACATTGGAACTCAGTTTTTCACAATTCCTGACATTTAGTCCTAGTAAAAATTCCCTGTCTTAGGTCAGTTAGGATCACCACTTTATTTTAAGAATGTGAAATGTCAGAATAATAGTAGAGAGAATTATTTAATTGAGCTTTCATTTCTTTCATCACATTCCCAGTGGGTCAGAAGTTTACATACACTCAATTAGTATTTGGTAGCATTGCCTTTAAATTGTGTAACTTGGGTCAAACGTTTCGGGTAGCCTTCCACAAGCTTCCCACAATAAGTTGGATTAATTTTGGCCCATTCCTCCTGACAGAGCTGGTGTAACTGAGTCAGGTTTGTAGGCCTCCTTGCTCACACACGCTTTTTCAGTTCTGCCCACACATTTTCTATTGTATTGAAGTCAGGGCTTTGCGATGGCCACTCCAATACCATGACTTTGTTGTCCTTAAGCCATTTTGCCTCAACTTTGGAAGTATGCTTGGGGTCATTGTCCATTTGGAAGACCCATTTTCGACCAAGCTTTAACTTCCTGACTGATGTCTTGAGATGTTGCTTCAATATATCCACATAATTTTCTTGCCTCATGATGCCATCTATTTTGTGAAGTGCACCAGTCCCTCCTGCAGCAAAGCACCCCCACAACATGATGCTGCCACCCCCGTGCTTCACGGTTGGGATGGTGTTCTTCGGCTTGCAAGCCTCCCCCTTTAGTGTCCTAAAAATCGCTGAAGCTGGAGACTTACATTTCCCTCACTAACTTTAAACATCAGCTATCTGAGCAGCTAACCGATCGCTGCAGCTGTACATAGTCCACCCAATCTACCGACCTCATCCCCATATTGTTGTCATTTACTATGCTGCTCTTTTGCACACCAGTATCACTACTTACACACCATCATCTGCTCATCTATCACTCCAGTGTTAATCTGCTAAATTGTAATTACTTTACTACTATGGCCTATTTTTTGCCATACCACCTCACGCCATTTGGTCACACTGTATATAGACTTACTTTTCCCCCCTATTGTGTTATTGACTGTACGCTTGTTTATTCCATGTGTAACTCTGTATTGTTGTTTCTGTCGCACTGCTTTGCTTTATCTTGGCCAGGTCGCAGTTGTAAATGAGAACTTGTTCTCAACTAGCCTACCTGGTTAAATAAAGGTGAAATAAAATAAATAAAAATTGTATATATATGTATATATATATATATATATACACATATACACTACCGTTCAAAAGTTTGGGGTCAGTTAGAAATGTCAATTTTATTTTGAAAGAAAAGCACATTTTCTGTCCATTAAAATAACTTCAAATTGATCAGAAATACAGTGTCGACATTGTTAATGTTGTAAATGACTATTGCAGCTGGAAACGGCAGATTTTTTATGGAATATCTACATAGGCGTACAGAGGCCCATTATCAGCAATCATCACTCCTGTGTTCCAATGGCACGTTGTGTTAGCTAATCCAAGTTTATCATTATAAAAGGCTAATTGATCATTAGAAAACCCTTTTGCAATTATGTTAGCACAGCTGAAAACTGTTGTTCTGAATTAAAGAAGCAATAAAACTGGCCTTCTTTAGACTAGTTGAGTATCTGGAGCATCAGCATTTGTGGGTTCGATTACAGGTTCAAAACGGCCAGAAGGATTAAGGATTAGCTCCTTTTTTCAATTTCAGTCCAAAATGACATACCCAAATCTACCTGCCTGTAGCTCAGGACCTGAAGCAAGGATCTGTGTCTTCTTGGTACCATTTGAAAGGAAACACGTTAGCCCGTGGAATGGTCCCGAAGAAGTTAACAATACTCTCCATCTCCTCTAGCAATACTCTCTGTCCCCTCTAACAATACCCCCCATCTCCTCTAGCAATACTCTCTGTCCCCTCTAGCAATACTCCTCATCCCATCTAACAATACTCCCCCATCTCCTCTAGCAATACTCCTCATCCCATCTAACAATACTCCCACATCTCCTCTAACAATACGCATCATCCCATCTAACAATACTCTCCGTCCCATCTAACAATACTCCCCGCCTCCTCTAACAATACTCCTCATCCCATCTAAAAATACGCTCCGTCCCATCTAACAATACACTCCGTCCCATCTAACAATACTCTCCGTCTCCTCTAACAATACTCCTCATCCCCTCTAACAATACTCCCCCATCTCCTCTAACAATACTCCCCCATCTCCTCTAACAATACTCCCCCATCCCATCTAACAATGCTCCACATCCCCTCTAGCGGTACTCCCACATCTCCCCTAACAATACTCCCCGCCCCATCTAACAATACTCTCTGTCCCCTCTAACAATACTCTCCGCCCCATCTAACAATGCTCCCCATCCCTTGTAACAATAATCCCTGTCCTCTCTAACAATACTCTCCGTCTCCTTTAACAATACTCCCCCGTCTCTAACAATACTCTTTGTCTCCTCTAACAATACTCCACAACCCATCTAGCGGTACTCCCACAGCTCCTCTAACAATACTCCCCGCCCCATCTAACAATACTCTCCGTCTCCTTTAACAATACTCCCCATCCCCTCTGACGATACTCCCCCATCTCCTCTAACAATGCTCCCCCATCTCCTCTAACGATACTCACCCATCGCATCTAACAATACTCCCCCATCTCCTCTAGCAATACTCCCCCATCTCCTCTAACAATACTCCCCCATCTCCTCTAACAATACTCCCCCATCTCCTCTGACAATACTCCCACATCTCATCTACCAATACTCCATATCCCGTGTAACAATACTCCCCGTCCCCTCTAAGAATACTCTACGTCTCCTCTGACAATACTCCCCTGTCCCCTCCAACAATACTCCCCGTCCCATCTAACAATACTCCTTTTCTCCTCTAACAATACTCTCCGCCTCCTCTAGCAATACTATTTTCTCCTCTAACAATACGCCCCGCCCTCTCTAACAATACTCCTTTTCTCCTCTAACAATACTCCCCCGTCTCCTCTAACAATACTCCCCCATCTCCTCGAACAATACTATTGCATCTCCTCTAACAGTACTCCCCCATCTCCTCTAACAATACTCCCACGCCGTCTCTAACAATACTCCCCATCCCCTCTGACAATACTCCCCCATCTCCTCTAACAGTGCTCCCCCATCTCATCTAACAATACTCGCCCATCGCATCTAACAATACTCCCCCGCCGCATCTAACAATAGTCCCCCGTCTCCTCTAACAATAGTCCCACATCTCCTTGAACAATACTATTGCATCTCCTCTACCAATGCTCCCCCATCTCCTCTAACAATACACCCACATCTCCTCTGACAATACTCCCCCATCTCCTCTAATAATACTCCCCCAACTCCTCTAACAATACTACCCGTCTTCTTTAACAATTCTCCTCTGGCAATACTCTCCCATCCCCTCTAGCAATACTCCCCCATCTCATCCAGCAATACTCCCCCATCTACTCTGATAATACACCATATCTCCTCTAATAATACTCTCCCTCTCCTCTAATAATACTCTTCGCCTCTCCTCTAATACTCTCTGCCTCCTCTAACAATACTATTCACCTCCTCTAATAATGCCCCAGTCTCCTCTAAGAATACTCTCCTTCTCCAATACTCTCCACCTCCTCTAACAATACTCTTCGCATCCTCTAATAATACTCTCCACCTCCTCTAATAATATTCTCCTTCTCCAATACTATCCACCTCCTCTAATAATACACTCCTTCTCCAATACTCTCACCCTCCTCTAATAATACTCTTCGCATCCTCTAATAATACTCTCCACCTCCTCTAACAATACTCTCCTTATCCAATACGCTCCACCTCCTCTAATAATACTATCCACATCCTCTAATAATACTATTCACCTCCTCTAATAATACTATCCACCTCCTCTAATAATACTATTCACC
>NC_092113.1:42235884-42266783 GCF_045679555.1 Salvelinus alpinus | reverse complement strand
GTGTGTGTGTGTGTGTGTGTGTGTGTGTGTGTGTGTGTGTGTGTGTGTGTGTGTGTGTGTGTGTGTGTGTGTGTGTGTGTGTGTGTGTGTGTGTGTGTGTGTGTGTGTGTGTGTGTGTGTGTGTAGGAAGGATGTTGAGGGGGAAGAGGTGTTTTTCGTATCCAAACACGACATCACCCTCGGCTCGTCACCCGCAGTGGAAAACATGACAGCGAACAGCCAACCCGTTTTATTCTCTCACCCATCTGGAAACTAGCAAACACCAGCTTTCGAAAGGATACTTTGGTGTGTGTGGCGGGACGAGTGTGTTTCTGCGTCTTTTGAGAGTTCATCATTGTGTGTGTGTGTGTGTTTGTGTGTGTGTGTGTTGGTCTGCAACAAAGGAGGCTGGTGGGCAAAGCTACAGGAGGACGGGCTCATTGTAATGAATGGAATAGAATCAAATGGAACTGAGTCAAACATGTGGTTTCCATATGTTTTGATGTGTTTGATACCGTTCCACGTATTTCCATTCCGTTATTTGCAATGTTAGCACGTCCTCCTAAAGATCTTCCCACCAGCCTCCTCTGGTCTGTCCAGTATGTGGTTGTGGCTCTGTTTTACGATGCTGTCACAATACGTGTAACGTGTAATTTAAGTTTGACCGTGTGTGTGTGTGTGTTTGCGAGTGCGCCCATCAGGCAGACAGAGAGAAGTGAGGGAGATTAATGAATGTGGTTGAGAGAGGGATTTTCCCAGTACTGAAGCTCTCCTCTCTCTTATTCCAGTTTATAGTTGATGCATTTTCTCCCTCAATCTCTCTCTCTCTCGCTCTGTTGTGTGTGTGTGTGTGTGTGTGTGTGTGTGTGTGTGTGTGTGTGTGTGTGTGTGTGTGTGTGTGTGTGTGTGTGTGTGTGTGTGTGTGTGTGTGTGTGTGTGTGTGTGTGTGTGTGTGTGTGTGTGTGTGTGTGTGTGTGTGTGTGTGTGTGTGTGTGTGTGTGTGTGTGTGTGTGTGTGTGTGTGTGTGTGATACTCTCTGTTGCTCTCCTCCTTCAGTTTATAGTTTATAGCCCATCTGTGGTGGCATTAGTGCATAAGCATCCTTGTGTGTGTGTGTGTGTGTGTGTGTGTGTGTGTGTGTGTGTGTGTGTGTGTGTGTGTGTGTGTGTGTGTGTGTGTGTGTGTGTGTGTGTGTGTGTGTGTGTGTGTGTGTGTGTGTGTGTGTGTGTGTGTGTGAGCATACTCTGCACAACAACATCCCCCTTTATTCCAGTAAATCTGACAATATAACTGTGTGATATATATATATATATATATACTCTGTATACTATAATGACAATATAACTATATATATACTGTGAGACATGTATACTTGATGATTGATATCAACAGCTCTCTCTCTCTCTCTCTCTCTCTCTCTCTCTCTCTCTCTCTCTCTCTCTCTCTCTCTCTCTCTCTCTCTCTCTCTCTCTCTCTCTCTCTCTCTCTCTCTCTCTCTCTCTCTCTCTCTCTCTCTCTCTCTCTCTCTCTCTCTCTCTCTCTCTCTCTCACTGTAGACTGGTAGTCCAGTCACTCTGGGATCAACCTGTTGTCGCCAACTCTTCTGTCTTTGTAAAGCCGTAAAACATCCAGTAGAGTGGTCTACCTCACAACCAGAACAGACCACCAGTCTACAGTGTTCCCTACCATAGACTACTGTCCCTACAGCCTTGATTCTCAATACATTGACAGTATATAGGTAGAGGGTCACAGTGAGAGGCATAGTTGGTTTTCTGTGGTTGTAGTCCTGCTGACCAACCACAGGCAGCATGATGTCGTGGGTTTTGCTCTCTCTTTTCTGCGTGTCTAAAACAGGATGTGGTGCCTCTGGTCCCTTCCATAGCCTCGCTGTTCCCTGTCGGAGCGGAGCAGGAGCCGACCTTCCCTGCCTTCCTGTGTGTGAGCAGGAGGGCGAGGGGACGAGAAGAAGGGCGAGGGGACGAGAAGAAGGGCGAGGGGACGAGCAGGAGGGCGAGGGGACGAGCAGGAGGGCGAGGGGACGAGAAGGAGGGCGAGGGGACGAGCAGGAGGGTTTTAGAAGGGGATGGACTGGCGGAGGGGTGGGGTATGGGGCTAGGAAGGAGGCTGCGGTGGAGCACTGCTGTTAGGGGTTGGAGGGGTGGAACCGGAAGGAGTGTATGGGGGCTGGAATGCTCGAGGGCTGGAATGAAAGGTTGTAAGGACGGACGGTGAGGGGTGGAGGCCAAGAGGAAGCTGAGTCGTGTTGCAGCAGAGACAGCCAGGCTGCAGTGGCTCGCCTGGCGGCGGGTGGAGGGTGGTGAGGCGACACGGCGGAAAGGGCTGAGATGAGTCAGTTAGGCAATAGGACATGTGTAAGAGGTGACCCCTGACCCCTGACCCATGACAAGAACCGCTTTTATTAGACATGAAAACATGTGGTCCAATGTATTTATTATTAGACACATAACGTCACCCCTACAGTCACTACATCCCGTATTGGTCTCATCACCCCTACAGTCACTACATCCTGTATTGGTCTCATCACCCCTACAGTCACTACATCCTGTATGGGTCTCATCACCACTACAGTCTCTACATCCCGTATTGGTCTCATCACCCCTACAGTCACTACATCCCGTATTGGTCTCATCACCCCTACAGTCACTACATCCTGTATTGGTCTCATCACCCCTACAGTCACCACATCCCGTATTGGTCTCATCACCCCTACAGTCACCACATCCCAAATTGGTCTCATCACCCCTACAATCACTACATCCCGTATTGGTCTCATCACCCCTACAGTCACTACATCCTGTATGGGTCTCATCACCACTACAGTCACTACATCCTGTATGGGTCTCATCACCACTACAGTCTCTACATCCCGTATGGGTCTCATCACCCCTACAGTCACTACATCCCGTATTGGTCTCATCACCCCTACAGTCACCACATCCCGTATTGGTCTCATCACCCCTACAGTCACCACATCCCAAATTGGTCTCATCACCCCTACAGTCACTACATCCCGTATTGGTCTCATCACCCCTACAGTCACTACATCCTGTATGGGTCTCATCACCACTACAGTCACTACATCCTGTATGGGTCTCATCACCACGACAGTCACTATATCCTGTATGGGTTTCATCACCACTACAGTCACTACATCCTGTATGGGTCTCATCACCACGACAGTCACTACATCCTGTATGGGTCTCATCACCACGACAGTCACTACATCCTGTATGGGTCTCATCACCACGACAGTCACTATATCCTGTATGGGTCTCATCACCACTACAGTCACTACATCCTGTATGGGTCTCATCACCACGACAGTCACTATATCCTGTATGGGTCTCATCACCACGACAGTCACTACATCCTGTATGGGTCTCATCACCACTACAGTCACTACATCCTGTATGGGTCTCATCACCGCTACAGTCTCTACATCCTGTATGGGTCTCATCACCACTACAGTCTCTACATCCTGTATGGGTCTCATCACCACTACAGTCACTACATCCTGTATGGGTCTCATCACCCCTACAGTCACTACACCCTGTATGGGTCTCATCACCACTACAGTCTCTACACCCTGTATGGGTCTCATCACCACGACAGTCACTACATCCTGTATGGGTCTCATCACCCCTACAGTCACTACACCCTGTATTGGTCTCATCACCCGACAGTCACTACATCCTGTATGGGTCTCATCACCGCTACAGTCACTACATCCTGTATGGGTCTCATCACCACTACAGTCTCTACATCCTGTATGGGTCTCATCACCACGACAGTCACTATATCCTGTATGGGTCTCATCACCACTACAGTCACTACACCCTGTATGGGTCTCATCACCACTACAGTCACTACATCCTGTATTGGTCTCATCACCACTACAGTCAGTACATCCTGTATGGGTCTCATCACTACGACAGTCACTACACCCTGTATGGGTCTCATCACCCCTACAGTCACTACATCCTGTATTGGTCTCATCACTCCTACAGTCACTACATCCTGTATGGGTCTCATCACCACGACAGTCACTACATCCTGTATGGGTCTCATCACCCCTACAGTCACCACATCCTGTATTGGTCTCATCACCCCTACAGTCACTACATCCTGTATTGGTCTCATCACCCCTACAGTCACCACATCCTGTATTGGTCTCATCACCCTTACAGTCACTACATCCTGTATGGGTCTCATCACCACTACAGTCACTACATCCTGTATGGGTCTCATCACCGCTACAGTCTCTACATCCTGTATGGGTCTCATCACCCCTACAGTCACTACATCCTGTATGGGTCTCATCACCACTACAGTCACTATATCCTGTATGGGTCTCATCACCGCTACAGTCTCTACATCCTGTATTGGTCTCATCACCCCTACAGTCACTACATCCTGTATTGGTCTCATCACCCCTACAGTCACTACATCCTGTATGGGTCTCATCACCACTACAGTCTCTACATCCTGTATGGGTCTCATCACCACGACAGTCACTACATCCTGTATGGGTCTCATCACCACTACAGTCACTACATCCTGTATTGGTCTCATCACCCCTACAGTCACCACATCCTGTATGGGTCTCATCACCACTACAGTCTCTACATCCTGTATGGGTCTCATCACCACGACAGTCACTACATCCTGTATGGGTCTCATCACCCCTACAGTCACTACATCCTGTATTGGTCTCATCACCACTACAGTCACTACATCCTGTATGGGTCTCATCACCCCTACAGTCACCACATCCTGTATGGGTCTCATCACCCCTACAGTCACTACATCCTGTATGGGTCTCATCACCACTACAGTCTCTACATCCTGTATGGGTCTCATCACCACTACAGTCTCTACATCCTGTATGGGTCTCATCACCACTACAGTCACCACATCCTGTATGGGTCTCATCACCCCTACAGTCACTACATCCTGTATGGGTCTCATCACCACTACAGTCACTACATCCTGTATGGGTCTCATCACCACGACAGTCACTACATCCTGTATGGGTCTCATCACCACGACAGTCACTACATCCTGTATGGGTCTCATCACCACGACAGTCACTACATCCTGTATGGGTCTCATCACCACGACAGTCACCACATCCTGTATGGGTTTCATCACCACTACAGTCACTACATCCTGTATGGGTCTCATCACCACGACAGTCACTACATCCTGTATGGGTCTCATCACCACGACAGTCACTACATCCTGTATGGGTCTCATCACCACGACAGTCACTACATCCTGTATGGGTCTCATCACCACGACAGTCACTATATCCTGTATGGGTCTCATCACCACGACAGTCACTACATCCTGTATGGGTCTCATCACCACGACAGTCACTACATCCTGTATGGGTCTCATCACCACGACAGTCACTACATCCTGTATGGGTCTCATCACCACGACAGTCACTATATCCTGTATGGGTCTCATCACCACGACAGTCACTACATCCTGTATGGGTCTCATCACCACGACAGTCACTACATCCTGTATGGGTCTCATCACCACGACAGTCACTACATCCTGTATGGGTCTCATCACCACGACAGTCACTACATCCTGTATGGGTCTCATCACCACGACAGTCACTACATCCTGTATGGGTCTCATCACCACGACAGTCACTACATCCTGTATGACTCTAACACCATCATTACGTTTGCTGATGACACAACAGTGGTAGGCCTGATCACCGACAACAACGAGACAGTCTATAGGGAGGAGGTCAGAGACCTGGCAATGTGGTGCCAGGACAACAACCTCTTCCTCAACGTGAGCAAGACAAAGGAGCTGATCGTGGACTACAGGAAAAGGAGGACTGAGCACGCCCCCATTAACAACAACGGGGCTGTAGTGGAGTGGGTCGAAAGTTTCAAGTTCCTTTGTGTCCACATAACCAACAAACTATCATGGTCCAAACACACCAAGACAGTCGTGAAGAGAGCACGACAAAACCTATTCCCCTTCAGGAGACTGAAAAGACTTGGCATGGGTCCCCAGAGCCTCAAAAAGTTATACAGCTGCACCATCGAGAGCATCCTAACTGGTTGCATCACCGCCTGCTATGGCAACTGCTTGGCATCTGACCCCTCCTCCATTTGTTTTGTAAAATGTTTATTATCTATGCATAGTCACTTCACCCCTCCTAGATGCATAAATTACCTAGGCAAACCTGTTCCCCCCCACATTGACACGGTACCCCCTGTATATAGCCTCCACATTGACTCTGTACCAGTACCCCCTGTATATGGCCTCCACATTGACTCTGTACCGGTACCCCCTGTATATAGCCTCCACATTGACTCTGTACCGGTACCCCCTGTATATAGCCTCCACATTGACTCTGTACCGGTACCCCCTGTATATAGCCTCCACATTGACTCTGTACCGTAATACCCTGTATATAGCCTCCACATTGACTCTGTAGCGGTACCCCCTGTATATAGTCTCCACATTGACTCTGTACCGGTACCCCCTGTATATAGCCTCCACATTGACTCTGTACCGGTACCCCCTGTATATAGCCTCCACATTGACTCTGTACCGGTACCCCCTGTATATAGCCTCCACATTGACTCTGTACCGGTACTCCCTGTATATAGCCTCCACACTGACTCTGTACCGGTACTCCCTGTATATAGCCTCCACATTGACTCTGTACCGGTACTCCCTGTATATAGCCTCCACATTGACTCTGTACCGGTACCCTCTGTATAAAGCCTCGTTATTATTATTTGACTGTGTTACTTTTTATTATTTTTTACTTTAATTTATTTGGTAAATATTTTCTTAACTCTTCCTTGAACTGCACTGTTGCGTAAATGCTCGACACACAAGCATTACACGGCTACGGTCTACACGTGTTGTATTCTGCGCATGTGACAAAAATACATTTTTTTTTTATTGATTTGATTAGATTTTTTACCTAGGATCAGTTTTTCACCTTTTTAGATAATAATGAATAGGATTACATGAACCTGATCCTAGATCAGCAGTCTTAGAGGACCCAGAACCTGTTGACTGATCTGTTGCGCCGTTATTTGATCTGTGGTCATTGACTTTCATCCCAGAACGTAATTGACGCCAGAAACACGAAGCAAAGATCATATATAAACTACACTCTGAACAGCTAAACTCCTAATTAAAGTATTCCAAACCGCATCAAGTCAATTTATAAAGATCCCAGAGGTTAGGGGATTTTCAGTCTACTTTCAATTTTTCTTTAGTTCTGTCCTTTTTTCCATGACATTCCCATAATTCCCTCTGTCTCGGAGTCTGTGGTAGTAGCGGGTGACCTGACGTGACGTTGGTTTAAAGTGTGTGTGTGTGTGTGTGTGTGTGTTGTGTGTGTGTGTGTTGTGTGTGTTGTGTGTGTTGTGTGTGTTGTGTGTCTGTGTGTGTGTGTGTTTTGTGTGTGTGTGTGTGTGTGTGTGTGTGTGTGTGTGTGTGTGTGTGTGTGTGTGTGTGTGTGTGTGTGTGTGTGTGTGTGTGTGTGTGTGTGTGTGTGTGTGTGTGTGTGTGTGTGTGTGTGTGTGTGTGTGTGTGTGTGAGACACTCGGTGCAGACTGAAACAGTCCTCAAGCTCTCCTAATAGTATTTTTCTGTTTTTGTTGACTAAAGAATATTTGTAATTTCTCCTCTACTCTTCTCTTCCCAACATATCATTGGGCTCCCGCAGTGTGAAGTGTGTGTGTGTGAGATCACCCACGCACAACCGCTGTGCTGGCGGGGGCCTTGAGATGGGGTGTGTGGTTATCCAGAGGAGAGGAGCGACCAGGGACACAGGGGCAGAGCCTCCATCTCTCTCTTTCCAGAGGAGAGGAGCGACCAGGGAAACAGGGGCAGAGCCTCCATCTCTCTCTTTCCAGAGGGGAGGAGCGACCAGGGAAACAGGGGCAGAGCCTCCATCTCTCTCTTTCCAGAGGGGAGGAGCGACCAGGGAAACAGGGGCAGAGCCTCCATCTCTCTCTTTCCAGAGGGGAGGAGCGACCAGGGACACAGGGGCAGAGCCTCCATCTCTCTCTTTCCAGAGGGGAGGAGCGACCAGGGTACACAGGGGCGGAGCCTCCATCTCTCTCTTTCCAGAGGGGAGGAGCGACCAGGGTACACAGGGGCGGAGCCTCCATCTCTCTCTTTCCAGAGGGGAGGAGCGACCAGGGACACAGGGGCAGAGCCTCCACCTATCTCTTTGTCTCTCTCTCTCTCTCCATCTCTCTTTCTCACTCTCTTTCCATATCCTCTCTTAAAATTGCTCTACGGTATATTTGACCTGTTCCCCTCCCCAGCCTGCCTTGGTTCCCAGGAACAGCCTTTGTCCTCCTCTCGCTGAAGGTGCCAAACAGTTATAAACAGTTATAAACAGTTAACAACAGTTAACAACAGTTGTAAACAGTTGTAAACAGTTAACAACAGTTAACAACAACTAACAACAATTAACAATGGTTATCAACAGTTATCAAAGGTTATCAACAGTTAGCAAAGGTTATCAACAGTTATAAACAGTTAACAACAGTTATCAACAGTTAACAACAGTTATAAACGGCAATAAACAGTTATCAACAGTTAACAACAGTTAACAACAGTTATTAACAGTTATCAACAGTTATAAACAGTTAACAACAGTTATTAACAGTTAACAACAGTTATCAACAGTTATTAACAGTTAACAACAGTTAACAACAGTTAACAACAGTTAACAACAGTTATAACAGTTAACAACAGTTATCAACAGTTAACAACAGTTAACAACAGTTAACAACAGTTATAAACAGTTAGCAACAGTTAGCAACAGTTAGCAACAGTTAACAACAGTTATCAACAGTTATCAACAGTTAACAACAGTTAACAACAGTTATAAACAGTTAGCAACAGTTATAAACAGTTAGCAACAGTTAGCAACAGTTAGCAACAGTTATTAACAGTTATTAACAGTTAACAACAGTTATTAACAGTTATTAACAGTTAGCAACAGTTAGCAACAGTTAGCAACAGTTAACAACAGTTAACAACAGTTAACAACAGTTAACACCAGTTATCAACAGTTAACAACAGTTATTAACAGTTAGCAACAGTTATCAACAGTTATTAACAGTTAACAACAGTTATCAACAGTTATCAACAGTTAACAACAGTTAACAACAGTTATAAACAGTTAGCAACAGTTAGCAACAGTTAGCAACAGTTAACAACAGTTATCAACAGTTATCAACAGTTAACAACAGTTAACAACAGTTAGCAACAGTTAGCAACAGTTATCAACAGTTATCAACAGTTAGCAACAGTTAGCAACAGTTAACAACAGTTATCAACAGTTATCAACAGTTATTAACAGTTAACAACAGTTAACAACAGTTATCAACAGTTAACAACAGTTATTAACAGTTATCAACAGTTATCAACAGTTATTAACAGTTAACAACAGTTATTAACAGTTATTAACAGTTATTAACAGTTAACAACAGTTAACAACAGTTAACAACAGTTATCAACAGTTAACAACAGTTAACAACAGTTATAAACAGTTAGCAACAGTTAGCAACAGTTAGCAACAGTTAACAACAGTTATCAACAGTTATCAACAGTTAACAACAGTTAACAACAGTTATAAACAGTTAGCAACAGTTAGCAACAGCTAGCAACAGTTAACAACAGTTAACAACAGTTAGCAACAGTTAGCAACAGTTAGCAACAGTTAGCAACAGTTATTAACAGTTATTAACAGTTAGCAACAGTTAACAACAGTTAACAACAGTTAACAACAGTTAACAACAGTTAACACCAGTTATCAACAGTTAACAACAGTTATTAACAGTTATCAACAGTTATTAACAGTTATCAACAGTTATCAACAGTTATCAACAGTTAACAACAGTTATAAACAGTTATAAACAGTTAGCAACAGTTAGCAACAGTTAGCAACAGTTAACAACAGTTATCAACAGTTATCAACAGTTAACAACAGTTAACAACAGTTAGCAACAGTTAGCAACAGTTATCAACAGTTATCAACAGTTAGCAACAGTTAACAACAGTTAACAACAGTTATCAACAGTTATCAACAGTTATCAACAGTTAACAACAGTTATCAACAGTTATCAACAGTTAACAACAGTTAACAACAGTTATAAACAGTTAGCAACAGTTAACAACAGTTAACAACAGTTAACAACAGTTAGCAACAGTTAGCAACAGTTAGCAAGAGTTATTAACAGTTAGCAACAGTTAGCAACAGTTAGCAAGAGTTATTAACAGTTATTAACAGTTAGCGACAGTTAACAACAGTTATAAACAGTTAACAACAGTTATCAACAGTTAGCAACAGTTAGCAACAGTTAGCAACAGTTATTAACAGTTATTAACAGTTATTAACAGTTATTAACAGTTAAGAACAGTTAACAACAGTTAACAACAGTTAACAACAGTTAGCAACAGTTAGCAACAGTTATTAACAGTTATTAACAGTTATTAACAGTTATCAACAGTTATCAACAGTTATCAACAGTTATCAACAGTTAACAACAGTTAACAACAGTTAGCAACAGTTAACAACAGTTATCAACAGTTAGCAACAGTTAGCAACAGTTAGCAACAGTTATTAACAGTTATTAACAGTTATTAACAGTTATTAACAGTTAAGAACAGTTAACAACAGTTAACAACAGTTAACAACAGTTAGCAACAGTTAGCAACAGTTAGCAACAGTTATTAACAGTTATTAACAGTTATTAACAGTTATCAACAGTTATCAACAGTTATCAACAGTTAACAACAGTTAACAACAGTTAGCAACAGTTATTAACAGTTATTAACAGTTATTAACAGTTATCAACAGTTAATGTGTAAGACCTCTCTTCCTCTCTGCTCCATTTTCTCTCTCTCTCTCTCTCTCTCTCTCTCTCTCTCTCTCTCTCTCTCTCTCTCTCTCTCTCTCTCTCTCTCTCTCTCTCTCTCTCTCTCTCTCTCTCTCTCTCTCTCTCTCTCTGTTTTCCAGCAAATTATTTATTTGCAATGTAATTAGAGAAAACTAACTGTCTCGTCAGATTGTCTTTTTGTCTGATGTGAAGCACAGTGCCACTTATAATCAGATGTATCTTCACCATGTCTGTCTCTCTCACCATGTGGCAGAGGAGCTATGAGAACTGAAGACCAAGGTTTCGTCTCATATGGCACCCTGGTCCCTATGTAGTGCACTACTTTTTGATCAGGGCCCATAGGAAAATAAATGTACTTTATAGGGAATAGGATGCCATTTGAGATGCACCCTGAGAACTAAAGACAAAAATCACTCTGTTTGCATTGTGGTTTATGCATACACAAACACACACAGCGGGGGGAAGAGAAGAGAGAGGCATGGCGAGACCGCAAGAGTGGGGGGAGAGGAGAGGAACGGAGGGAGGAGAGAGAGAGAGAGGAACGAAGGGAGGAGAGAGAGGTTAGAAGGGAGGAGAGAGAGAGAGTGGAACGAAGGGAGGAGAGAGAGAGAGTGGAACGAAGGGAGGAGAGAGAGGTTAGAAGGGAGGAGAGAGAGAGAGGAACGAAGGGAGGGGAGAGAGAGGAACGAAGGGAAGAGAGAGAGAGGAACGAAGGGAGGAGAGAGAGAGGAACGAAGGGAAGAGAGAGATAGAGGAGCGAAGGGAGGAGAGAGAGGATAGAAGGGAGGAGAGAGAGAGAGGAACGAAGGGAAGAGAGAGGAACGAAGGGAGGAGAGAGAGGAACGAAGGGACGACAGAGAGGATAGAAGGGAGGAGAGAGAGGATAGAAGGGAGGAGAGAGAGTGGAACGAAGGGAAGAGAGAGTGGAACGAAGGGAAGAGAGAGAGTGGAACAAAGGGAGGGAAGAGAGAGGAACGAAGGGAGGAGAGAGAGGAACGAAGGGAGGAGAGAGAGGATAGAAGGGAGGAGAGAGAGGATAGAAGGGAGGAGAGAGAGAGGAATGAAGGGAAGAGAGAGAGAGGAACGAATGGAGGAGAGAGAGTGGAACGAAGGGAGGGGAGAGAGGATAGAAGGGAGGAGAGAGAGTGGAACAAAGGGAGGGAAGAGAGAGGAACGAAGGGAGGAGAGAGAGGAACGAAGGGAGGAGAGAGAGGATAGAAGGGAGGAGAGAGAGGATAGAAGGGAGGAGAGAGAGAGGAACGAAGGGAGGAGAGAGAGAGAGTAATGAAGGGAGGAGAGAGAGAGGAACGAAGGGAGGAGAGAATAGGGTTAGGGTTAAGATTTAGGGTTATGCGTTAGGGTTAGGGTTAAGATTTAGAGGTTAGGGGAAATTTGATTTTGAATAGGACAACATTTTTACTCCCCAAAAAGTCCTGCAAATTCATTTTTAAAGATCGGCATGTGTGTTCGTGTTTTCATGCGTAGACAGGAAATGTTCGCCACAGGCCTCTGCTCAGTCAGATTTGTTAATTCTGCTAATGAGCTCTCCTGCCTCTACTGAGAGACTGTAATTAACGAGCTTGTTAGGGTAATCAAGTTAGCAAGCTTCCTCGTTATGCTAATCAAGGTAACAAGCTAGACTACATTACCAAAAGTATGTGGACACCTGCTCGTGAACATCTCATTGCGAAATCAAGTGAATTAATATGGAGTAGTTAATCTGGGATGGATTTCCACTAGAACATGGATGTTGGGCGATTATACCTGGCTCGCAGCCGGCGTTTCAATTCATCCCAAAGGTGTTCGATGGGGTTGAGGTCAGGGCTCTGTGCAGGCCAGTCAAGTTCCTCCACACCGATCTCGACAAATCACCACTGTATGGACCTCGCTTTGTGCACATTGTCACGCCGAAACAGGAAAGGGCCAAGGAATGTCATTGTATGCTGTAGCGTTAAGGTTTCCCTTCACTGGAACTAAGGGGCCCGAACCGTGAAAAACAGTCCCACACCATTATTCCTCCTCCACAGTTGACACTATGCTTTCGGGCAGGTAGCGTTCTCCTGGCATCTGCCAAAACCAGATTAGTCCGACGGACTGCCAGATGGCGAAGCGTGATTCATCTCTCCAGAGAACGTGCTTCTACTGCTCCAGAGACCAATGGCCGACGCTTGGCACTGCGCATGGTGATCTTAGGCTTGTGTGCGGCTGCTTGGCCATGAAAATCCATTTCATGAATCTCCCGACGAACAGTTCTTGTGCTGATGTTGCTTCCAGAGGCAGTTTGGAACTCGGTAGTGAGTGTTGCAAATGAGGGCAGACGATTTTTACGTGCTACGGGCTTCAGCACTCTGTGGTCATGTTCTGTAAGCTTGTGTGGCCTACCACTTTGTGGCTGAGCCGTTGTTGCTCCTATACGTTTCCACTTCACAATAACAGCACTTACAGTTGACCGGGGCAGCTATAGTAGGCCAGACCTTTGAAACTTTGCATTTAAATTGAGCTTAACGCTGTATTTAACATTTCAATCATCAGGAAGCATACACATCTTGGCCAACGACAGGCAGTTTATACTCTCTCTCAGCGATATAAACTGTTGCTATGGTGAACTCCATACGCAGCCTCTCTAAAGTCACATGGCTGCGTATTCCTCTGTCTTTGTTTCACCAGCTGCCTAGTTCTACTTACCCAGCTGCCTAGTTCTGCTTCTCCACCTACCTAGTTCTACTTCTCCAGCTACCTAGTTCTGCTTCTCCAGCTACCTAGTTCTGCTTCTCCAGCTACCTAGTTCTACTTCTCCAGCTACCTAGTTCTGCTTCTCCAGCTACCTAGTTCTGCTTCTCCAGCTACCTAGTTCTGCTTCTCCAGCTACCAGGTTCTGCTTCTCCAGCTACCTAGTTCTACTTCTCCAGCTACCTAGTTCTGCTTCTCCAGCTACCTAGTTCTGCTTCTCCAGCTACCTAGTTCTGCTTCTCCAGCTACCTAGTTCTACTTCTCCAGCTACCTAGTTCTGCTTCTCCAGCTACCTAGTTCTGCTTCTCCACCTACCTAGTTCTACTTCTCCAGCTACCTAGTTCTGCTTCTCCAGCTACCTAGTTCTGCTTCTCCAGCTACCTAGTTCTACTTCTCCAGCTACCTAGTTCTGCTTCTCCAGCTACCTAGTTCTGCTTCTCCAGCTACCTAGTTCTACTTCTCCAGCTACCTAGTTCTGCTTCTCCAGCTACCTAGTTCTGCTTCTCCAGCTACCTAGTTCTGCTTCTCCAGCTACCTAGTTCTGCTTCTCCAGCTACCTAGTTCTACTTCTCCAGCTACCTAGTTCTGCTTCTCCAGCTACCTAGTTCTACTTCTCCGGCTACCTAGTTCTGCCTCTCCAGCTACCTAGTTCTACTTCTCCGGCTACCTAGTTCTGCTTCTCCAGCTACCTAGTTCTGCTTCCCCTCCTCTGTTATTACAGGCTTTTCCTGTTCCCCAGACACACACACAAACACACACACTTACACAAACACTTACGTACACACACACGCACACACACACACACACACACAAATCTTACCGTCTCAAACGCTTACCTAAAATAGGCCTGATGAGAGGAGAGAGAGAGTGAGAGAGAGAGAGAGAGAGAGAGAGAGAGAGAGAGAGAGAGAGAGAGAGAGAGAGAGAGAGAGAGAGAGCGAGAGAGAGAGAGAGAGACACAGAGACACAGAGACACAGAGACACAGAGAGAGAGACACACAGAGAGACAGAGAGAGAGAGAGAGAGAGAGAGAGAGAGAGAGAGAGAGAGAGAGAGAGAGAGAGAGAGAGAGAGAGAGAGAGAGAGAGACAGAGAGAGACAGAGAGAGACAGAGAGAGAGAGAGAGAGAGAGAGAGAGAGAGAGAGAGAGAGAGAGAGAGAGAGAGAGAGAGAGAGAGAGAGAGAGAGAGAGAGAGAGAGAGAGAGAGAGAGAGATACAATCTTTAAGATACAGAACATGTCGACTGGCCAGGAGAAAACGGTCCACCGTAATCTGATAATGCCTGTAAACTTTTTGCCTCTCCCTGACACTGCCTTAGAGACACCTAATACGGGAGACCGTGAGGATCCGAGTGAGGAGATGGAGGACTCATCCATGAATGATATACCAGAAATGGACATCGGTGAGAGGACTAGTGTGTGGGTATCAGAACAGACCTCGGAGGAAACACAGTCGGAGCCCTCTGAAAAAGAGACCCTAGATGTGCTGGAAGATGGGCCACTGGCGAGGGACCCTCAGAACTCACCACATTCTGAGGGTGCCACTGGTGGCACAAGCATGTCAGAGGTAACCTTTGGAGAAGAAATGTCCGAACCCTCTGAGGAAGAAAGGCATTCTGAAGATGCCACAAGTTCCAGCAACAGTCACAGAACCCTTGACCTTGACTACCCATCGACTGTGGACAGTGACCCACCAATGGTGGTGGTAGTTGAACAGGTTAAACGTAATGATAACTCTGTTAGGACTGTCAGGTCAGGGGCTGGTCGAGTTAGGAAACGCCCAGTGAGACTCATTGAGACTATGCAGACACAGAGGGTTTTTCATACAGAATTCATTAGAGTACCTGTGTGGGTGTAGGATTAGAATCCAAGTCTATAGCCACATTTTTTTTTTTTTACTTTTAACTTTCAAGAGACCCTATAGAGGTAATGGGTCAGGGGTCATGTAGGCCAAGGTTTTTTTTTTCTGTCTGAGGTTCTTATTGTCACTGAGTGTACTGAACATGTAACAGGCATGTTTTCCTACGGGGTCTTTGAATTCCCCTAATTCTCTTTAGAGAATAGTCTTTGCACTGGAATATTTGGTGACATATGTATTGCAAGGTATTGCATACCTCATTTAGTTTCTTTGTAGTATGCAAGTGTAATTCAGCAGGGGAGAATGTAACAGGGTTGGTTATGTTTCCACTTGCCTCTAAAGAAATGTGTATTTGATGTTCAAGCATTCTTATTGGTTAGTTCAACTCTGATGACAATAAGGGGTGTTGTGATTGGCCCCGCTTGCAGATAGGGGGAGATCGCGAACGTCAGGTCTTCCCAGTATGAAAATGTGATGCGAGGGGTAGGTCACGTTCTGAATACTGTTTTCTATTTTCTATTTTACAATGTGTACAAATTTGCTGTACGTTACTGATTTTATACATGTGTGGTTATATGGTACCTGTTAGGGATTGAGGGGCTTTCTGGGATGTGCTTTGGCATATGATTGCTGTAAATAATTGTGTTAGCTAGCATACACCGATGTCATGGTCACATAAGCCACGGCTAACACAGTTGTCTTCATGCTACAGATTTTGCCATCGACAGCCATCATCACTGTTAAGTCCTGCACAACTAACGTGCTGTTTCCCATTTAATCACAGAAATAAATGATGCTCAACTGGGACCACTGGCCGAAGTGATTTATTATTTTAAAACACAACGCATGGAGAGTACACTATACATCTGTTACACTGGAGAGAGATTTTTGTTATTCAGAGAGAGAGTCATGCTCAACATGAGCTCCTGATATATTTGATTTTTTTTGGTTTTTAGAATGAGATAAACACTCTAATCGAAGAAGAATTCCAGACAAGAAGTGATGAACAACAACTCTATACATTCAGAATAGAAAAAAAAGTAACTTGGCGCCTCAAGTTAAGAAGTTTTGAGTCTAGCTAGCTAGCTACACAACAAAGACCCAGCCAGCAGACTAACAAGCTAGCCATAAGAAACGAGCTAGAACAAAACTAGCAAGGTCAGTTAATACAACTACATCAAACGACCAAACTGAGTGAGTAAACCAAAAAGGAGCACGGACTAACTGTAAACATATCTTCAGTCTTTTGTGTGAGGATTATTCACTATATTTGCTGTTTTTTGAAAGTAGCGCGAACAGCAGACGAACAAATCGGTTGCCATGGCAACGGGGCAGCAGAACAGCGCAGCAGTAGCGGTAGTAGCAGAGCGCACAGACACCATGTCCCCACTCCCCCTCAGCGCAGAATCCATTCTCTACCCAAAAAAGGTCAAAAATGACACAATGAGGAAAGCTTTCAAACAGAAACTACTAGAGAAGAGGCCAGAAACCCTTTTTGCAGACCTCTACAAAAACGGTGACGTGAGTAATCTCATCTTCCTCACTGACCAGCCAAATGCATGGCGCTCAGCAGTCTGCTCTCACTACCCATGCATAAAGAAAGAGGGAATCTGTAATGGGTGGAAGCTGAAAATCAAAGAGACAGACGACCCTGACAGCACCATGATAACAATCAACCTCTACAAGACTGGGACTGTCATGGTGCAAGGTAACATCAGGCTGTTTGAAACAGACTTTCAGACCATTAAGGAGAGAGCGGAGAGAGAGAAGGACACCACCAGTGACATGCCCTCCCACAACACAAACTCCACCCTCACCCCTACCCTCCCCACCCAAAAAGGCACATCCAGCACCTCTCTTTCCACCATAGTGGAGGACACGCCCCAGGAGGAGAGCGACCCCCTCAGTGCAGAGCAGGCTCAGGCCCTCCTCACCACCATGGCTGCCATGAGGGATGAGTTCACCAAACTGGAGGGGGAGGTGGTCCTGCTCAGGGAGAGCGTGAGCAAACAGCAACCAGACAACCACACCTTAGAGGAGCTCCTAACCAAGGTGAGGACAGAGCAGGACAGCAGCCTTGCAACACAGCTGAAAGAGGTTCAGCAAGAGAGAGACGGACTCAAGAGAGAGCTGGCTGATCTAACAAATGAGGTGAGAGAGCTCCAAAAAGACAGGCAGAGCAGCAATAAGGAGCTGACCGCACTAAGAGAGGAGCTGCAGGAGAGAAAGAGAGCAGAGGACAGGCTGCAGGAGCAGATAGATCACCACCCTATGACCTGCCCTCACACAGCAGAGGAGCCCAGCTCAACCAGCCAGACTTCCCCAGCCCTGGCTGCTGCACCCCTCCTCCCCAACCCACAGAACAGCCTCCCACTGACAGTGGCACCCACACAGACCAGCCACACCCCAGCTCCAACACCCACCAGCCCCCCCTCTGCCCCCCCCAGTCCAGAAGAAACACTGGCTGACATCGTCCTGTTAATGGACTCAAATGGGAAGTATGTTCAGGAGAAGAAACTTTTCCCTAGACACAAAACGAGAAAGGTGTGGTGCCCAACAACGCAAAGTGCCATGGAGCTGCTTGATAAGAACCATCTCGGGTCGCCAAGCCACATAATCATACATACCGGAAGCAACGACCTGCGTGCTCAGCAGGAGAGGGTGGCGACTTCACTACGGGGAGTGATTGAGAAGGCCTCCGCAATCTTCCCCAACTCAAGAATCATAGTGTCAACCCTTCTACAGAGGAGGGACTTCCACCCTGCCACAATCCAAAGAATAAATGCCAGCCTATCCCGGGACTGTGCCCTGCGACCCAATGTACACCTGGCCCACCATCCCACCCTCGATCTGGACTGTCTCTATGACCATGTTCACCTGTACAGGGAGACAGTCCCCATCCTTGCCAAGACTCTCAAGGACGTCGCTCTAAACCGCAGCCCGACCTCTCCACCCAGGAACAGCGGAGCAATCTCCACCCCGCCGAGATCACTGAGACAACATCCCGGACCAGCACCCTGGACCCCCCAGCCACGACCACAGCACCACCAACCTCAATGCCCACCACAGCCAGCGCAGCACAGACCACCCCAGCCCAGCTTCAGAGCCACCCAGATGAGGCCTACCACCCCCCTCCTCCCCACCGCAGACCCACACCTGGAGGAGCCACAGCCCAGCAGGCAGAGCTACGCACAGGCTGTGAGAGGAGCAACTGGCCCAGCCCCCACCAACCAAATGAGTGACATTAAACAAATGCTGAGTCTACTATGCTCACATGTGATGGGCCGAGGGTCATGGTAAGATGAGCACAAGAACTCCACCATTCTCACACTACATCCACCCAAGTGGCATGACACAAATTCTATCTTAAATGATAAACAAATCACATTTGCAAAATAAGAGTTTACTTTAATTGAAAAATCCTATTTTAATGGTTCTTCTTGGATTGTGAGTGTTTGTCTCATTTTGAAAGGTAAAGAAAAAGAGAAAAAAAAAAGTTATGAAGTCTTTTTACGTTGCATGTTGGAATATACAAGGATTGAAGTCCTCTGCTTTTGGGCTAAAGAGCAGAAACCCAGACTTCCTGAAAGAAATTGATGATGTTGATATTTTAGTACTACAGGAAACATGGTGCAGAGGTGATGTTTCCACTGGCTGTCCACTAGGTTATAGGGAGATAATCATACCATCCACTAAATTAAAAGGAATCAAACAGGGCAGAGACTCAGGGGGAATGCTAATATGGTATAAATCTGAACTAATTAATTCAATCGAATTGATCAAAACAGGAGAATTCTTTATCTGGTTAAAAATCAACAAGGAGGCTATCTTGACAGATAAAAACGTCTTCCTCTGTGCCACATACATTCCCCCCTCAGAGTCACCCTACTTCAACGAAGAGAGCTTCTCCATTCTAGAGGGAGAGATTAGTCACTTTCAGGCCCAAGGCAACGTACTGGTCTGTGGAGACCTGAATGCTAGAATAGCAGAAGAACAAGACACTATTAACAGTCATGGGGATAAACACCTACCAGGAAGCAATAACCTTTCCCTCCCCACATACCCCCACAGAAACAACTATGACAAAGTGAAAAACAAAAATGGATTACAGCTCCTGAGGCTCTGTCGAACACTGGGTCTGTACATAGTCAATGGCAGGCTGAGAGGAGACTCTTTTGGTAGGTACACCTACAGCTCATCCCTTGGCAGCAGCACTGTAGACTACTTCCTCACCGACCTAAACCCAGAGTCTCTCAGAGCCTTCACAGTCAGCCCACTAACACCTCTCTCAGACCACAGTAAAATCACAGTGTATCTGAGAAGAGCAGAACCCAACCATGAAGCATCATGGCCCAATAAATTACATGGTACTAAACAAGCCTATAGATGGAGTGCAAACAGTACAGACATCTACCAAAAAGCAATTAGTAGCCAAAAAATACAATCTCTCCTGGACAACTTTTTAGCCTTAACATTCTCCTTCAGCAATGAAGGTGTAAATTTGGCCGTTAGGAACATAAACTTTATATTTGACAAATTAGCCTCCTTGGCTAATCTAAAGAAGCATAAGAGCAAACCAAAAATAACAGATAATGAAAAATGGTTTGATAATGATTGCAAAAATCTAAGAAAGTCATTGAGAAATATATCTAATCAAAAACACAGAGAACCAGACAACAAAAATATACGCCTTCAATATGGGGAAACACTGAAGCAATACAAACGCACCCTAAGAACAAAAAAGGAACAGCACATTAGAAATCAGCTGGATGGAATTGAGGAATCCATAGAATCAAACCACTTCTGGGAGAATTGGAATAAATTAAACAAACCTCATCATGAGGAGTTGGCTATCCAAAATGGGGATATGTGGAGAAATCACTTTGCAAACCTCTACAGCAATATAACAAAGAGCCCAGAACAAAAAGATATACAAGATAAATTACAAATCCTTGAATTAGCAGTCAAAGACTATCAGAATCCTGTGGATACCCAAATTACAGAAGAAGAATTATTGGAAAAAATATGCAATCTCCAACCCAAAAAGGCCTGTGGTGCTGATGGGATTTTAAATGAAATGATCAAATATACAGACCACAAATTCAAATTTGCTATACTCAAACTCTTCAACATTATCCTCACTGCAGGTATTTTCCCCGATATTTGGAACCAGGGATTGATCACACCAATCTATAAAAATGGAGACAAATTTGACCCAAATAATTACAGAGGAATATGCGTTAACAGCAACTTGGGGAAAATTCTCTGCAGTATTATAAATAGCAGACTACATCATTTCCTTGACGAACACAACGTCCTGAGCAGAAGCCAGATTGGATTTCTAAAAAATTATCGTACAACAGACCACATTTACACCCTCCACACTCTAATTGATAAACAAGTTAACCAAAACAAAGGCAAAATCTACTCGTGTTTTGTAGATTTCAAGAAAGCATTTGATTCAATTTGGCACGAAGGTCTTTTTTATAAACTAATAGAAAGTGGTATTGGAGGGAAAACATATGATTTTATTAAATCAATGTACACTAAAAACAAATGTGCGGTTAAAATTGGCAACAAGCAAACAGACTTCTTCTCTCAGGGGCGGGGAGTGAAACAGGGCTGCCCAATAAGTCCAACATTATTTAACATCTACATTAATGAATTGGCAAAAACATTAGAAGAATCGGCAGCACCTGGTATCACCCTACACAACACTGAAATCAAGTGTCTGCTGTACGCAGATGACCTGGTGCTGCTGTCTCCCACTAAAGAGGGGTTATAGCAGCACCTAGATCGTCTTCACAGGTTCTGTCAGACTTGGGCTCTGACCGTTAACCTAAAAAAAACAAATATAATGATATTCCAAAAAAGGTCCGGAAATAAGGATGACAAATATAAATTCTATTTGGACACAGTTCTATTAGAACACACCAAAAACTACACATATCTAGGACTAAATATCAGCAACACAGGTAGCTTTCACATGGCTGTGAATGAGCTGAGAGACAAAGCAAGAAGAGCATTCTATGCCATTAAAAGGAACATCAAAATTGAAATTCCAATTAGAATCTGGCTCAAAATTTTTCAATCAGTTATAGAACCAATTGCTCTATATGGCAGTGAAGTATATTTTTTATTTATTTATTTTACCGTTATTTTACCAGGTAAGTTGACTGAGAACACATTCTCATTTGCAGCAACGACCTGGGGAATAGTTACAGGGGAGAGGAGGGGGATGAATGAGCCAATTATAAACTGGGGATTATTAGGTGACCATGATGGTTTGAGGGCCAGATTTGGGAATTTAGCCAGGACACCGGGGTTAACACCCCTACTCTTACGATAAGTGCCATGCGATCTTTAATGACCTCAGAGAGTCAGGACACCCGTTTAACGTCCCATCCGAAAGACGGCACCCTACACAGGGCAGTGTCCCCAATCACTGCCCTGGGGCATTGGGATATTTTTTAGACCAGAGGAAAGAGTGCCTCCTACTGGCCCTCCAACACCACTTCCAGCAGCATCTGGTCTCCCATCCAGGGACTGACCAGGACCGACCCTGCTTAGCTTCAGAAGCAAGCCAACAGTGGTATGCAGGGTGGTATGCTGCTGGCCAGTATGGGGTCCGCTGTCTAATAATGAATTTACTAAATGGGACAAACATCCAATTGAAGTATTGCATGCAGAGTTTTGCAAGACCGTATTGCAAGTACAAAGAAAAACTCCAAATAACGCATGTAGGGCAGAATTGGGCCAATATCCCCTCCTCATTCGAATAGAAAAAAGAGCCATCAAATTTTACAACCATCTAAAAACAAGTGACCCTAAAACATTCCATCACACAGCTCTACAATGTCAAGAGATGAAACCAGAGAAGAGTCCCCTCAGCCAGCTGGTTCTGAGGCTCAGTTCACCAACCCAAACCAACCCCATAGAGCCTCGGGACAGCCCTCAGAAAATCTGGCCCAACCAAATCATCACAAAACAAAAATAAAAATATATAACCTATTGGAAAGACACCACAAAAAATCAAAGTAAACTTCAATGCTATTTGGCTCTAAACAGACAGTACATGGTGGCAGACTATCTGACCACTGTGACTGATAGAAAACTGAGGAAAACATTGACTAGGTACAGACTCAGTGAGCACAGTCTGGCTATAGAGACCGGTCGTCACAGACAAACCTGGCTGCCCAGGGAGGACAGGCTGTGCTCACTCTGCTCCAGGGGAGAGGTAGAGACAGAAGTGCATTTCCTACTACACTGTGACAAATACTCAGACCTAAGAGCATATTTCTTTCCCAAAATTATAATTCAATACAAAGAATTTGAAACTATAAAAGATGAAGAAAAATTCAAATATTTGTTGGGTGAAAAGCCAAAATGTGCAGTTTTGGCAGCCAAATATGTGTCCTCCTGCCACAGCCTGAGGGACAGCCAGTGAAAAATGCAAAGTAATGTTGATAATATTTCCCATTTAGCTTAGTTTTGTTTTGTCTTTCGTACCAGGTCATGTGTCTTCTCAGTCATGTTGACACTGGTCTACTACTGTTGCTTTAATGTATTGTTGTTCTGATTAATATTGTTGTTGTAGCTGTTATTAATGGTAATCCCATGTCCACTACTACTATTATTATTACTGTTAGTCCCACCATTTATTTATATATAAATATATATATATTTTGTGTATATACAGTGGGGAGAACAAGTATTTGATACACTGCCGATTTTGCAGGTTTTCCTACTTACAAAGCATGTAGAGGTCTGTAATTTTTATCATAGGTACACTTCAACTATGAGAGACGGAATCTAAAACAAAAATCCAGAAAATCACATTGTATGATTTTTAAGTAATTAATTTGCATTTTATTGCATGACATAAGTATTTGATCACCTACCAACCAGTAAGAATTCCGGCTCTCACAGACCTGTTAGTTTTTCTTTAAGAAGCCCTCCTGTTCTCCACTCATTACCTGTATTAACTGCACCTGTTTGAACTCGTTACCTGTATGAAAGACACCTGTCCATCACCCCCCCTGAGCACCCCCCCTGTCAGCCACCCTGATAGCCCTCCTGACAACCCCCCCACACCCACTGAGAACAAACACAAGACACAGATTGTTCTCCTTATGGACTCAAATGGGAAATATATATAGAAGAAAAAAAACTTTTTCCCAAACACAGTGTGTCTAAACTCTGGTGTCCAAACACCCAGCGCGCCCTAGACCTTCTGTCTGAGGACAAACTAGGCTCACCTAGCCACATAATAATACACACAGGCACAAACGACCTGAGAGCAAAGCAGGAAAGGGTGGCCACAGCACTGAAGGGAGTGATTGAAAAAGCTTCTTCTACTTTCCCCAATGCACAAGTGGTTATCTCCACCCTGCTACCACGAAAAGACTTCCACCCTGCTACAATACAGCGGGTAAACGCAAGCATTTCCCGTGACTGTGCCTCAAAACCAAATGTTTTCCTGGCCCACCACTCCACCCTGGACTTGAACAGCCTCTATGACCAGGTCCACCTCTATAAGGCAGCAGTGCCCACCTTTGTCCGGACTCTAAAGGACATCGCTCTCAAACGCAGCCCCAACACTTCACACAGGAGCAACAGATCAATAGACACCCCACCCAGACCAGCGAGACACCCTCCAAGACCTGCAGGACCCCCCCGTGGACCTACACATAGAGGACCCACGCCAAGAGGACTTACATCCAGACCACAGCACCCCCAGACACATCCACACCCCCACCCCAACCAATCAACACCCCCCCACATCAACCATGCCCACACCCCATTTAGGCCCCCTCAGATCAGACCTATGCCACTCCTGCCCACCCCATGCACCCCACCCCCGCAAAGAGAGCATCAACATGGAAGTCACACATACGCCCAGGTAGTGAGCGGGCAAACAGGCCCAACCCCCACTCTTACACTCGCCCAAGCCAACGGCATGTACCAGATGCTCAGCAGGCTCTGCTCACACTTACTGGCCTGAGGCCAAACCACACGGCCAACAACATTGGACACTTTATGGAACAAAAAGCCTTCACTATATCATCCTGGAATATCCAAGGCCTGAGGTCATCTGCCTTTGGCCTAAAGAGCAGGAACACGGACTTCACCAAAGAAATCGGTAATGCAGACATTGTCATCCTGCAAGAAACATGGTATAGCGGAGACGGACCCACTGGTTGCCCTCTAGGTTACAGAGAGCTGGTAGTCCCATCCACCAAACTACCAGGTGTGAAACAGGGAAGGGACTCAGGGGGAATGCTAATTTGGTATAGAGCAGACCTAACTCACTCCATTAAATTAATCAAAACAGGAACATTTTACATTTGGCTAGAAATTCAAAAGGAAATTATCTTAACAGAGAAAAATGTCCTCCTGTGTGCTACCTATATCCCCCCACTAGAATCCCCATACTTTAATAAAGACAGCTTCTCCATCCTGGAGGGGGAAATCAATCATTTCCAGGCCCAGGGACATGTATTAGTCTGTGGCGACCTAAATGCCAGAACTGGACAAGAACCTGACACCCTCAGCACACAGGGGGACAAACACCTGCCTGCAGGTGACAGCATTCCCTCCCCCATATGCCCCCCTAGGCACAACTATGACAACATAACCAACAAAAACGGGTCACAACTCCTGCAGCTCTGTCGCACGCTGGGTATGTACATAGTCAATGGTAGGCTTCGAGGGGACTCCTATGGTAGGTTCACCTATAGCTCATCTCTTGGCAGTAGCACTGTAGACTACTTTATCACTGACCTCAACCCAGAGTCTCTCAGAGCGTTCACAGTCAGCCCACTGACACCCCTATCAGACCACAGCAAAATCACAGTCTACTTGAACAGAGCAATACTCAATCATGAGGCATCAAAGCCAAAGGAACTGAGTAACATTAAGAAATGCTATAGATGGAAGGAATGCAGTTTGGAAACCTACCAAAAAACAATTAGGCAACAGCAAATTCAATCCCTTTTAGACAACTTCCTGGGTAAAATGTTCCACTGCAATAGTGAAGGTGTAAACTTGGCAGTAGAAAATCTTAACAGTATATTTGACCTCTCAGCTTCCCTATCAAATCTAAAAATCTCAAATAGAAAACCGAAGAAAATGAACAACAATGACAAATGGTTTGATAAAGAATGCAAAAATCTAAGAAATAAATTGAGGAACCTGTCCAACCAAAAACATAGAGACCCGGAAAACCTGAGTCTACGCCTTCACTATGGTGAATCACTAAAACAATACAGAAATACACTACGGAAAAAGAAGGAACAGCACGTCAGAAATCAGCTCAATGTAATTGAAGAATCCATAGACTCTAACCACTTCTGGGAAAATTGGAAAACACTAAACAAACAACAACACGAAGAATTATCTATCCAAAATGGAGATGTATGGGTAAACCACTTCTCCAATCTTTTTGGCTCTATAACAAAGAATAAAGAGCAAAAACATATACATGATCAAATACAAATCCTTGAATCAACTATTAAAGACTACCAGAACCCACTGGATTCTCCAATTACCTTGAACGAGTTACAGGACAAAATAAAAACCCTCCAACCCAAAAAGGCCTGTGGTGTTGATGGTATCCTTAATGAAATGATCAAATATACAGACAACAAATTCCAATTGGCTATACTAAAACTCTTTAACATCGTCCTTAGCTCTGGCATCTTCCCCAATATTTGGAACCAAGGACTGATCACCCCAATCCACAAAAGTGGAGACAAATTTGACCCCAATAACTACCGTGGAATATGCGTCAACAGTAACCTTGGGAAAATACTCTGCATTATCATTAACAGCAGACTCGTACATTTCCTCAATGAAAACAATGTACTGAGCAAATGTCAAATTGGCTTTTTACCAAATTACCGTACAACAGACCATGTATTCACCCTACACACCCTAATTGACAACCAAACAAACCAAAACAAAGGCAAAGTCTTCTCATGCTTTGTTGATTTCAAAAAAGCCTTCGACTCAATTTGGCATGAGGGTCTGCTATACAAATTGATGGAAAGTGGTGTTGGGGGTAAAACATACGACATTATAAAATCCATGTACACAAACAACAAGTGTGCGGTTAAAATTGGCAAAAAACACACACATTTCTTCACACAGGGTCGTGGGGTGAGACAGGGATGCAGCTTAAGCCCCACCCTCTTCAACATATATATCAACGAATTGGCGCGGGCACTAGAACAGTCTGCAGCACCCGGTCTCACCCTACTAGAATCCGAAGTCAAATGTCTACTGTTTGCTGATGATCTGGTGCTTCTGTCACCAACCAAGGAGGGCCTACAGCAGCACCTAGATCTTCTGCACAGATTCTGTCAGACCTGGGCCCTGACAGTAAATCTCAGTAAGACCAAAATAATGGTGTTCCAAAAAAGGTCCAGTCACCAGGACCACAAATTCCATCTAGACACCGTTGCCCTAGAGCACACAAAAAACTATACATACCTCGGCCTAAACATCAGCACCACAGGTAACTTCCACAAAGCTGTGAACGATCTGAGAGACAAGGCAAGAAGGGCCTTCTATGCCATCAAAAGGAACATAAATTTCAACATACCAATTAGGATCTGGCTAAAAATACTTGAATCAGTCATAGAGCCCATTGCCCTTTATGGTTGTGAGGTCTGGGGTCCGCTCACCAACCAAGATTTCACAAAATGGGACAAACACCAAATTGAGACTCTGCATGCAGAATTCTGCAAAAATATCCTCCGTGTACAACGTAGAACACCAAATAATGCATGCAGAGCAGAATTAGGCCGATACCCACTAATTATCAAAATCCAGAAAAGAGCCGTTAAATTCTACAACCACCTAAAAGGAAGCGATTCCCAAACCTTCCATAACAAAGCCATCACCTACAGAGAGATGAACCTGGAGAAGAGTCCCCTAAGCAAGCTGGTCCTAGGGCTCTGTTCACAAACACAAACACACCCCACAGAGCCCCAGGACAACAGCACAATTAGACCCAACCAAATCATGAGAAAACAAAAAGATAATTACTTGACACATTGGAAAGAATTAACAAAAAAACAGAGCAAACTAGAATGCTATTTGGCCCTAAACAGAGAGTACACAGTGGCAGAATACCTGACCACTGTGACTGACCCAAACTTAAGGAAAGCTTTGACTATGTACAGACTCAGTGAGCATAGCCTTGCTATTGAGAAAGGCCGCCGTAGGCAGACATGGCTCTCAAGAGAAGACAGGCTATGTGCACACTGCCCACAAAATGAGGTGGAAACTGAGCTGCACTTCCTAACCTCCTGCCCAATGTATGACCATATTAGAGAGACATATTTCCCTCAGATTACACAGATCCACAAAGAATTCGAAAACAAATCCAATTTTGATAAACTCCCATATCTACTGGGTGAAATTCCACAGTGTGCCATCACAGCAGCAAGATTTGTGACCTGTTGCCACAAGAAAAGGGCAACCAGTGAAGAACAAACACCACTGTAAATACAACCCATATTTATGTTTATTTATTTTAACTTGTGTGCTTTAACCATTTGTACATTGTTACAACACTGCATATATATAATATGACATTTGTAATGTCTTTATTGTTTTGAAACTTCTGTATGTGTAATGTTTACTGTTCATTTTTATTGTTTATTTGACTTTTGTATATTACCTACCTCACTTGCTTTGGCAATGTTAACACATGTTTCCCATGCCAATAAAGCCCCTTGAATTGAATTGAATTGAATTGAGAGAGAGAGAGAGAGAGAGAGAGAGAGAGAGAGAGAGAGGGAGAGAGAGAGAGAGAGAGAGAGAGAGAGAGAGAGAGAGAGAGAGAGAGAGAGAGAGAGAGAGAGAGAGAGAGAGAGAAACAGAGGGAGAGAGAGAGAAACAGAGGGAGAGAGAGAGAAACAGAGGGAGAGAGAGAGAAACAGAGGGAGAGAGAGAGAAACAGAGGGAGAGAGAGAGAAACAGAGGGAGAGAGAGAGAAACAGAGGGAGAGAGAGAGACACAGAGAGAGAGAGAGAGACACAGAGAAAGGTGTAGGACTCATTAGTTGAGCTGTCAGAGAGATCTCAGAGTGACATCATTGTCATGGTTGGCATTGTGATAAACCCCAACACACCCATGAAGAGGGAATACTATGATGAGAGAAAAATAACTACTGTGTGACACACACACATACACACACACAGACACATACACACACACACACATACACACTTATCACACTTATGCGTCATCATTGTTGAACCTTATCTTGACTGTCTCCATGTTCATTGAATCACAGCAGACGTCACCGGCCCGCACAAATGAGATTCTGTTTTGT
Source organism: Salvelinus alpinus (assembly GCF_045679555.1). Lineage (NCBI taxonomy): Eukaryota > Metazoa > Chordata > Actinopteri > Salmoniformes > Salmonidae > Salvelinus > Salvelinus alpinus. The sequence continues at coordinate 42,237,937 of NC_092113.1, read as the reverse complement.
GTGTGTGTGTGTGTGTGTGTGTGTGTGTGTGTGTGTGTGTGTGTGTGTGTGTGTGTGTGTGTGTGTGTGTGTGTGTGTGTGTGTGTGTGTGTGTGTGTGTGTGTGTGTGTGTGTGTGTGTGTGTGTGTGAGAGAGAGAGAGAGAGAGAGAGAGAGAGAGAGAGAGACTCTGGCCACCTCCGTGCCAGTCTGAAGAACTGACGTGTTGTATCTCTGAAGCTGGTTTCTCCACCTACTGTTCGATAAGGGGAACACAGGGTGTCAACAACACTCAGTAGACACTACAGACCCTGACTGCCAACGTGTCCAGCCTGACACTCACACCTCACTGTGAAGAACATGACGGAACATGACAAAGTAAGTCAGCTATATACAGCTATAGTATAGGGTCAGCAGCTATATACAGGGTCAGTTCCAGTAGCTATATACAGGGACAGTTCCAGGGTCAGTAGTTATATACAGGGTCAGTAGCTATATACAGGGTCAGTAACTATATACAGGGTCAGTAACTATATACAGGGACAGTTCCAGGGTCAGTAGCTATATACAGGGGCAGTTCCAGTAGCTATATACAGGGTCAGTAGCTATATACAGGGACAGTTCCAGGGTCAGTAGCTATATACAGGGACAGTTCCAGTAGCTATATACAGGGACAGTTCCAGGGTCAGTAGCTATATACAGGGACAGTTCCAGTAGCTATATACAGGGTCAGTAGCTATATACAGGGTCAGTTCCAGGGTCAGTAGCTATATACAGGGTCAGTTCCAGGGTCAGTAGTTATATACAGGGTCAGTAGCTATATACAGGGACAGTTCCAGGGTCAGTAGCTATATACAGGGTCAGTTCCAGGGTCAGTAGCTATATACAGGGTCAGTTCCAGGGTCAGTAGCTATATATACAGGGTCAGTTCCAGGGTCAGTAGCTATATACAGGGTCAGTTCCAGGGTCAGTAGCTATATACAGGATCAGTAACTATATACAGGGTCAGTTCCAGGGTCAGTAGCTATATACAGGGTCAGTTCCAGGGTCAGTAGCTATATACAGGGTCAGTAGCTATATACAGGGTCAGTTCCAGGGTCAGTAGCTATATACAGGGTCAGTTCCAGGGTCAGTAACTATATACAGGGTCAGTTCCAGGGTCAGTTCCAGGGTCAGTAGTTATATACAGGGACAGGTCCAGGGACAGTTCCAGGGTCAGTAGCTATATACAGGGTCAGTTCCAGGGTCAGTAGCTATATACAGGGTCAGTAGCTATATACAGGGTCAATAGCTATATACAGGGTCAGTTCCAGGGTCAGTAGTTATATACAGGGTCAGTTCCAGGGTCAGTAGTTATATACAGGGACAGGTCCAGGGACAGTTCCAGGGTCAGTAGCTATATACAGGGTCAGTTCCAGGGTCAGTAGCTATATACAGGGACAGTTCCAGGGTCAGTAGATATATACAGGGTCAGTAGCTATATACAGGGACAGTTCCAGGGTCAGTAGCTATATACAGGGTCAGTCCCAGGGTCAGTAGCTATATACAGGGTCAGTTCCAGGGTCAGTAGCTATATACAGGGTCAGTTCCAGGGTCAGTAGTTATATACAGGGTCAGTTCCAGGGTCAGTAGCTATACAGGGTCAGTTCCAGGGACAGTTCCAGGGTCAGTAGTTATATACAGGGACAGTTCCAGGGTCAGTAGCTATATACAGGGTCAGTTCCAGGGTCAGTAGTTATATACAGGCTCAGTTCCAGGGTCAGTAGCTATATACAGGGTCAGTAGCAATTTACAGGGTCAGTTCCAGGGTCAGTAGTTATATACAGGGTCAGTTCCAGGGTCAGTAGCTATATACAGGGTCAGTTCCAGGGTCAGTAGTTATATACAGGCTCAGTTCCAGGGTCAGTAGCTATATACAGGGTCAGTTCCAGGGTCAGTAGCTATATACAGGGTCAGTTCCAGGGTCAGTGGTTATATACAGGCAAGGAGGCCATTCATCAGAGAGGCAACAAAGAGACCAAAGATAACCCTGAAGGGGCTGCAAAAGCTCCACAGCGAATATTGGAGTATCTGTC
>NC_092113.1:42218384-42230884 GCF_045679555.1 Salvelinus alpinus | reverse complement strand
TGTGTGTGACTGTGTGTGTGTGTGTGTGTGTGTGTGTGTGTGTGTTTGAGGTGAAGCTAAGAGTTAAAACATGAAGTCAGCACCCATTCTCTCTCTTCATTATGTCACCAAAATACACAGCTACGCCCTTTAGCCATTCTCTCTCTCTATACGCCCAGAAACCCCCCCCCCCCCCCCCCCCCCCCCCACTGCCTCAGGCACTTTGTCCCATTGACAGGCCACCTTTGACCTAAATCTGCTGAACGTTAAACAAAAAGGTGGATAGGATGCTGTTTGAAAGGCCTGAAGGATTCACTGAAACATGGTGGATAGGATGCTGTTTGAAAGGCCTGAAGGATTCACTGAGTCTACATGAATACACAGAGATACATTCTGAGGCATGAATAGAACGGGCGTCCCAATTCAAGTTAATGATACGCCCATTCTTTTCATTCTATTTCTATGCATACACTTTTAATCCAATTGCCAAAATTCCGATCAGATAACTTTGGAGAAATTGGACCCCGAGGATCTCTACTGAGGAAGCTGAGTGGCTTGAGGCCTACCGCCTTGGAAAGGCCTTGTTCTGTTTTCAGTGGCAGAGTGCTGGCTTTTGCCGGTTGGATCCAGCCAAGCTGACAGGGTTGCTGTGGGCCTGTGGCTGGTGAATACATCCTCCAGTGGTTCACCAGACCTACCGAGGCCACGGGGAGAGAGATGGTTCCACAGGCCACAGTAACCCTTAACCAGACTCCCTCAGTAGAGACGTAACCAGTAGAGACGTAACCAGTAGAGACGTAACCAGTAGAGACGTAACCAGTAGAGACGTAACCAGTAGAGACGTAACCAGTAGAGACGTAACCAGTAGAGACGTAACCAGTAGAGACGTGACCAGTAGAGACGTAACCAGTAGAGACGTAACCAGTAGAGACGTAACCAGTAGAGGCGTAACCAGTAGAGGCGTAACCAGTAGAGACGTAACCAGTAGAGACGTAACCAGTAGAGACGTAACCAGTAGAGACGTAACCAGTAGAGACGTAACCAGTAGAGGCGTAACCAGTAGAGACGTAACCAGTAGAGACGTAACCAGTAGAGACGTGACCAGTAGAGACGTGACCAGTAGAGACGTAACCAGTAGAGGCGTAACCAGTAGAGGCGTAACCAGTAGAGACGTAACCAGTAGAGACGTAACCAGTAGAGACGTAACCAGTAGAGACGTGACCAGTAGAGACGTGACCAGTAGAGACGTAACCAGTAGAGACGTAACCAGTAGAGACGTAACCAGTAGAGGCGTAACCAGTAGAGACGTAACCAGTAGAGACGTAACCAGTAGAGACGTAACCAGTAGAGACGTAACCAGTAGAGACGTAACCAGTAGAGACGTAGCCAGTAGAGACGTAACCAGTAGAGACGTAACCAGTAGAGACGTAACCAGTAGAGGCGTAACCAGTAGAGACGTAACCAGTAGAGACGTAACCAGTAGAGACGTAACCAGTAGAGACGTAACCAGTAGAGACGTAACCAGTAGAGGCGTAACCAGTAGAGACGTAACCAGTAGAGACGTGACCAGTAGAGACGTAACCAGTAGAGACGTAACCAGTAGAGGCGTAACCAGTAGAGACGTGACCAGTAGAGACGTGACCAGTAGAGACGTAACCAGTAGAGGCGTAACCAGTAGAGGCGTAACCAGTAGAGACGTAACCAGTAGAGACGTAACCAGTAGAGGCGTAACCAAAAGTGAACGGAGCTGTTAAGACCCACCGTGGCAGATCCTTCCAGACCCGTGCCAGACCCACCATGGCGGATCCTTCCAGACCCGTGCCAGACCCACCATGGCGGATCCTTCCAGACCCGTGCCAGACCCACCATGGCGGATCCTTCCAGACCCGTGCCAGACCCACCATGGCGGATCCTTCCAGACCCGTGCCAGACCCACCGTGGCAGATCCTTCCAGACCCGTGCCAGACCCACCATGGCGGATCCTTCCAGACCCGTGCCAGACCCACCGTGGCAGATCCTTCCAGACCCGTGCCAGACCCACCATGGCGGATCCTTCCAGACCCGTGCCAGACCCACCATGGCGGATCCTTCCAGACCCGTGCCAGATCCACCATGGCGGATCCTTCCAGACCCGTGCCAGACCCACCATGGCGGATCCTTCCAGACCCGTGCCAGACCCACCATGGCGGATCCTTCCAGACCCGTGCCAGACCCACCGTGGCGGATCCTTCCAGACCCGTGCCAGACCCACCGTGGCAGATCCTTCCAGACCCGTACCAGACCCACCGTGGCAGATCCTTCCAGACCCGTGCCAGACCCACCATGGCGGATCCTTCCAGACCCGTGCCAGACCCACCATGGCGGATCCTTCCAGACCCGTGCCAGACCCACCATGGCGGATCCTTCCAGACCCGTGCCAGACCCACCTTGGCGGATCCTTCCAGACCCGTGCCAGACCCACCGTGGCAGATCCTTCCAGACCCGTGCCAGACCCACCATGGCGGATCCTTCCAGACCCGTGCCAGACCCACCGTGGCAGATCCTTCCAGACCCGTGCCAGACCCACCATGGCGGATCCTTCCAGACCCGTGCCAGACCCACCATGGCGGATCCTTCCAGACCCGTGCCAGACCCACCATGGCGGATCCTTCCAGACCCGTGCCAGACCCACCATGGCGGATCCTTCCAGACCCGTGCCAGACCCACCGTGGCAGATCCTTCCAGACCCGTGCCAGACCCACCATGGCGGATCCTTCCAGACCCGTGCCAGACCCACCGTGGCAGATCCTTCCAGACCCGTGCCAGACCCACCATGGCGGATCCTTCCAGACCCGTGCCAGACCCACCATGGCGGATCCTTCCAGACCCGTGCCAGATCCACCATGGCGGATCCTTCCAGACCCGTGCCAGACCCACCATGGCGGATCCTTCCAGACCCGTGCCAGACCCACCGTGGCGGATCCTTCCAGACCCGTGCCAGACCCACCGTGGCGGATCCTTCCAGACCCGTGCCAGACCCACCGTGGCAGATCCTTCCAGACCCGTACCAGACCCACCGTGGCAGATCCTTCCAGACCCGTGCCAGACCCACCATGGCGGATCCTTCCAGACCCGTGCCAGACCCACCATGGCGGATCCTTCCAGACCCGTGCCAGACCCACCATGGCGGATCCTTCCAGACCCGTGCCAGACCCACCTTGGCGGATCCTTCCAGACCCGTGCCAGACCCACCGTGGCAGATCCTTCCAGACCCGTGCCAGACCCACCATGGCGGATCCTTCCAGACCCGTGCCAGACCCACCGTGGCAGATCCTTCCAGACCCGTGCCAGACCCACCATGGCGGATCCTTCCAGACCCGTGCCAGACCCACCATGGCGGATCCTTCCAGACCCGTGCCAGACCCACCATGGCGGATCCTTCCAGACCCGTGCCAGACCCACCATGGCGGATCCTTCCAGACCCGTGCCAGACCCACCATGGCGGACCACCATAGCGGATCATTCCAGACCCATGCCAGACCCACCATGGCGGATCCTTCCAGACCCGTGCCAGACCCACCGTGGCAGATCCTTCCAGACCCGTGCCAGACCCACCATGGCGGATCCTTCCAGACCCGTGCCAGACCCACCATGGCGGATCCTTCCAGACCCATGCCAGACCCACCATGGCGGATCCTTCCAGACCCGTGCCAGACCCACCATGGCGGATCCTTCCAGACCCATGCCAGACCCACCATGGCGGATCCTTCCAGACCCGTGCCAGACCCACCATGGCGGATCCTTCCAGACCCGTGCCAGACCCACCTTGGCGGATCCTTCCAGACCCGTGCCAGACCCACCATGGCGGATCCTTCCAGACCCGTGCCAGACCCACCTTGGCGGATCCTTCCAGACCCGTGCCAGACCCACCGTGGCAGATCCTTCCAGACCCGTGCCAGACCCACCTTGGCGGATCCTTCCAGACCCGTGCCAGACCCACCTTGGCGGATCCTTCCAGACCCATGCCAGACCCACCATGGCGGATCCTTCCAGACCCATGCCAGACCCACCATGGCGGATCCTTCCAGACCCGTGCCAGACCCACCATGGCGGATCCTTCCAGACCCATGCCAGACCCACCATGGCGGATCCTTCCAGACCCGTGCCAGACCCACCATGGCGGATCCTTCCAGACCCGTGCCAGACCCACCTTGGCGGATCCTTCCAGAACCGTGCCAGACCCACCATGGCGGATCCTTCCAGACCCGTGCCAGACCCACCTTGGCGGATCCTTCCAGACCCATGCCAGACCCACCATGGCGGATCCTTCCAGACCCGTGTCAGAACCACCATGGCGGATCCTTCCAGACCCGTGCCAGACCCACCATGGCGGATCCTTCCAGACCCGTGCCAGACCCACCTTGGCGGATCCTTCCAGACCCATGCCAGACCCACCATGGCGGATCCTTCCAGACCCGTGTCAGAACCACCATGGCGGATCCTTCCAGACCCGTGCCAGACCCACCTTGGCGGATCCTTCCAGACCACCACCAATATTTCTAGTCTGAGTTCATTGGGCTGCAGGGACTCCAGGCTCAAGCACTAAGCTAGCTAAGGAAGGACAGGACTGGAAAGTTGTTCCCAAAGCCTGCAAAATGTCTCCTCTGTCCCCCTGTATGTTCACCAGAGATGTGTGGTGTTGCTGGTCCAGCCAAACCCAGGGCTATCCTGTGGATCCATCTTCCAGTGGTTCACCAGATCCATCCAGGCTGCTCCTGCCAAACCCACTCGGACCAATGTGTTTACATTGCCAAAGCAAGTCTCTCTCTCTCTCTACCTCTCCCTGTCTCTGTCTCTCTGTCTCTGTCTCTCTACCTCTCCCTGTCTCTGTCTCTCTGTCTCTCTGTCTCTCTACCTCTCCCTGTCTCTGTCTCTCTGTCTCTCTGTCTCTCTGTCTCTCTGTCTCTCTGTCTCTCTACCTCTCCCTGTCTCTGTCTCTGTCTCTCTGTCTCTCTGTCTCTGTCTCTCTAACTGTCTCTGTCTCTGTCTCTCTGTCTCTGTCTCTGTCTCTCTGTCTCTCTCTGTCTCTGTCTCTGTCTCTGTCTCTGTCTCTCTGTCTCTGTCTCTGTCTCTCTGTCTCTCTGTCTCTCTCTCTCTCTCTCTCTCTCTCTCTCTCTCTCTCTCTCTCTCTCTCTCTCTCTCTCTCTCTCTCTCTCTCTCCCTTCCCCTCTCTCCCTCCCCTCCTCCCTCCCTTCCTTCCCTCCAGTTTAGAACGACATCGTAAACAATGACGGTAGAATTATGTCATACAACCAATTAACCCCAGTTGTATAGTGATGTATGCTCGATAGAAAACTCATCGCAGCTCTGGCACAAAAATGGAGGAGGCAATTACTTAAAAGAGAAAGGAATGAATTAGTCTGCCACCAATAAATGGCTAATAAAAATGTAATTTATGGTCAAGAGGGTTGACAACTATATAATTCAAGATAGTTGGGAACAGATTTTCGATGTCCCAATACCTTGGCATCGGGTTTATGAACAGATATATCAATTCATTCTTTTTAATTTAAGCTACTATATAAAATAATACACAGTATACGGGTTATTAAACGATCAGACCGGTGCAGACTCTGCCACCAGGAAGAAGAATCGATATATCATCTCTTTTGGTACGGATCATTGGTGGCTTGTTTTTGGAGTCTGGTCCAGGAATTATTGTTATGCCATAATATCCAGCAAACTATATTGCTGGGGGATTTGAAGGACCTCACGGTCAGTCAATAGGAAATATGATTGTGCTCTTGGAAAAAATTGTTTTTTTAAATGTGGGGCATTTTTGGGCTGATATGTTGCAGATGGGGAGAGGTTCAAGTCCCTAATGGGGTACCATGGTAGAATGGAGGGATGTACTGGGAGAGGTTCAAGTCCCTAATGAGGCACCATGGGAGAATGGAGGGATGTACTGGGAGAGGTTCAAGTCCCTAATGAGGCACCATGGGAGAATGGAGGAATGTACTGGGAGAGGTTCAAGTCCCTACTGAGGCACCATGGTAGAATGGAGGGATGTACTGGGAGAGGTTCAAGTCCCTACTGACGCACCATGGTAGAATGGAGGGATGTATTGGGAGAGGTTCAAGTCCCTAATGAGGCACCATGGGAGAATGGAGGGATGTACTGGGAGAGGTTCAAGTCCCTACTGAGGCACCATGGTAGAATGGAGGGATGTACTGGGAGAGGTTCAAGTCCCTAATGAGACACCATGGTAGAATGGAGGGATGTACTGGGAGAGGTTCAAGTCCCTACTGAGGCACCATGGTAGAATGGAGGGATGTACTGGGAGAGGTTCAAGTCCCTACTGAGGCACCATGGTAGAATGGAGGGATGTACTGGGAGAGGTTCAAGTCCCTATTGAGACACCATGGTAGAATGGAGGGATGTATTGGGAGAGGTTCAAGTCCCTAATGAGACACCATGGTAGAATGGAGGGATGTACTGGGAGAGGTTCAAGTCCCTACTGAGGCACCATGGTAGAATGGAGGGATGTATTGGGAGAGGTTCAAGTCCCTATTGAGACACCATGGTAGAATGGAGGGATGTATTGGGAGAGGTTCAAGTCCCTAATGACACACCATGGTAGAATGGAGGGATGTATTGGGAGAGGTTCAAGTCCCTATTGAGACACCATGGTAGAATGGAGGGATGTACTGGGAGAGGTTCAAGTCCCTATTGAGACACCATGGTAGAATGGAGGGATGTATTGGGAGAGGGTCAAGTCCCTATTGAGACACCATGGTAGAATGGAGGGATGTATTGGGAGAGGTTCAAGTCCCTAATGAGGCACCATGGTAGAATGGAGGGATGTATTGGGAGAGGTTCAAGTCCCTACTGAGACACCATGGTAGAAAGGAGGGATGTATTGGGAGAGGTTCAAGTCCCTATTGAGACACCATGGTAGAATGGAGGGATGTATTGGGAGAGGTTCACGTCCCTACTGAGGTAGTATGTAGGGATGTATTGGGAGAGGTTCAAGTCCCTACTGAGGTAGAATGGAAGAATGTACTGGGAGAGGTTCAAGTCCCTACTGAGGTAGAATGGAGGGATGTACTGGGAGAGGTTCAAGTCCCTACTGAGGTAGAATGGAAGAATGTACTGGGAGAGGTTCAAGTCCCTACTGAGGTAGAATGGAGGGATGTATTGGGTGAAGAAATTGATGATGATTTAATGAGAAAGATGTGTCGTCTGAAGGTTGGAATGAATCAGTGTTGGAATAAATACATATGGAAATGTACAGTTTAAATGTTTGGAGATCCTCCAATCAGGGCTGAGGGTGGGGATGGGATTTTCCTATGTTTTATGCTGTAAGCCGATCCTCACAGTCGTAAAGGCATTGTTCTCCTCGCCCTTGAAAAATCCTTTTGTGCCTAGGGCGGTGCCTTGCCGGCCTCTCGGGGCGGGTGGGGGCGCCCACGGTGGGAGCCACCATTCGTATTGTCTTTGTATTGTTGTTGTATTGTTGTTGTTTGAAAGAAGAAAAGAAAACACAGAACCAGTCAAAAGTTTGGACACACCTACTCATTCAAGGGTTTATCTTTATTTTTTACTATTTTCTACATTGTAGAATAATAGTGAAGACATCAAAACTATGAAATAACACATATGGAATCATGTATTAACTAATAAAATGTTAAACAAATAAAAATATATTTTTTCAAAGCAGCCACCCTTTATTTTGATGCCAGCTTTGCACACTCTAGGCATTCTCTCAACCAGCTTCATGAGGTAGTCATCTGGAATGCATTTCAATTATTATTTTTAGTAAACCTTTATTTAACTATGCAAGTCAGTTAAGAACAAATTCTTATTTACAATGACGGCCTACCGGGGAACAGTGGGTTAATTGTCTTGTTCAGGGGCAGAATGAAAGATTTATATCTTGTCAGCTCAGGGATTCGATCCAGCAACCTTTCGGTTACTGGCCCAATGCTCTAACCACTATGAACTGGTGTGCATTCTTAAAAGGTAATTTGTGGAATTTCTTTCCTTCTTAATGCGTTTGGGACAAGGTAGGGGTGGTATACAGAAGTGAACCCTATTTGGTAAAAGAGCAAGTCCAAGAACAGCTCAAATAAGCAAAGAGAAATGATAGTCCATCATTACTTTAATAAACCCCAGGAAGAGTAGCTGCTGCCTTGACAGGAACTAACAGGGGATCCATGAGAAATACAAATACAAAACAGCATAGGTCTACTGCTGCATTGGCCAATAGGCTATGAGTTCCATCCGCTCATTTCTTTAACCGCCATTGGATCACGGTCAATCCAATGTGTCCATATGACAGAGACTGGTGATCTCACATTCAGCCTGGTCACCCGTGATACAAGTCAGTATTCGACGTCCATTCATGTCTGAGGATGTTGGGAGGTGATGTGAAAACTGGCCACTAGGGGGCAACAGTGAGCACTGTTAACTTCAAGTACGTTTCAGCTTTTCTACATTGTTGTTGGCAGGATGATGGCATAAGCATCTGCCTCTGATTATACTGGTTGTAAGATCAAATTCAGTGATAGAAAGATGTTTTGGGTATTTTTGGTTTTCAGCCTATCCCAAACCTTAACCCTTACCTTAACCATTTGGAGCCTAAGCTTAAGTTTTAAGGTAAATGCCTAACCTTAAGATTTCGAGGGGTTAAGCTTAAATTTAACCTTAAAAATTCTGTGTTGATGCCTAAACTTAACTTTAAATAATTATAAATGTGACGTTTGCAACAACTTTAGAAAATTTGACATTTTGAAAAACATAAATGATAATGATAAATGTCTAGTTCTGAGAGCTACTAGTTCAACGCGTTAGTTGACTGTTAACTTTTAGATTTGTATCATTTTAATTGAGATCTAAACAATAGAACACATGATTTAGGAAAAAACTAAAACGTTATAATTGAAATTAAACTGTTCCACACAAAAAAATACACATTTAAATCGTAACTGCCACGCAGAATGGTAGAAATGATAAATTGTAAGCTTCCCCAAACTTGAAACTCATGCAGTCTATGAAGTCTTTATTAAATCAAATCAAATCGAATTTTATTTGACACATGAGCAGAATACAACAGTTCTAGTAGACCTTACAGTAATGCTTACTTACAAGCCCTTAACCAACAATGCAGTTTTAAGAAAATACCTAAAAACAGTAAGAAAAATAACAATAGCGAGGCTGTATACAGGGGGGTACCGGTACAGAGTCAATGTGGAGGCTATATACAGGGGGTACCGGTACAGAGTCAATGTGGAGGCTATATACAGGGTATTACGGTACAGAGTCAATGTGGAGGCTATATACAGGGGGTACCGGTACAGAGTCAATGTGGAGGCTATATACAGGGGGTACCGGTACAGAGTCAATGTGCGGGGGCACCAGTGTCAAGGTAATTGAGGTAAAATGTACATGTAGGTAGAGTTACTAAAGTGACTATGCATAGATAATAAACAGAGAGTAGCAGCGGTGTAAAAGAGGGGTGGGGCAATGCAAATAGTCTGGGTAGCCATTTGATTAGCTGTTCAGGAGTCTTATGGCTTGGGGGTAGAAGCTGTTTAGAAGCCTCTTGGACCTAGACTTGCCGCTCCGGTACCGCTTGCCTTGGGGTAGCAGAGAGAACAGTCTATGACTAGGGTGGCTGGAGTCCTCCACGTTTCTAGGGTCACATTTTGCCTATGGTCTACTTTGAAGTAAGGTGATAACGTATAATATGAAACAAAACATTCAGGTTTCAAACAGGTACGTTTCAAAATGCATACTGCCTCCAGTATTATATTATACAGTATATTTATTTATTTATTTATTATATATTATTGGTGTTTCCATCAATGAATTAAAAAGCATTATTTCTCAGAACCAGAATAGACTGACGAGTTTCAGAAGAAAGGTCTTTGTTTCTGGCCCTTTTGAGCCTGTAATCGAACCCATAAAAATGCTGATGCTCCAGATACTCAACTAGTCTAAAGAAGGCCAGTTTCATTGCTTCTTTAATCAGAACAACAGTTTTCAGCTGTGATAACATAATTGCAAAAGGGTTTTCTAATGATCAACTAGCCTTTATAAAATGATAAACTTGGATTAGCTAACACAACGTGCCATTGGAACACAGGAGTGATGGTTGCTGATAATGGGCCTCTGTACGCCTATGTAGATATTCCATAACAAAAATCTGCCGTTTCCAGCTACAATAGTCATTTACAACATTAACAACGTCTACACTGTATTTGTGATCAATTTGATGTTATTTTAATGGACAAAAAAAAAAAGTGTTTATCTTTCAAAAACAAGGAAGTTTCGAAGTGACCCCAAACTTTTGTCCTGTGGTATTGTATGTATATATATATATTTTAACAGACACCGTGATGTATGAATGCTGTCTGGACCCACGGTGGGACCCCTACTACAGCCACACCTGCTAAATGCATTCTGTTTCCTCTCCAGACTCTGTTTTCTAAAGTCACCTCATAAAAGCACAATTTAAACATCACATGTTTAGACATGATTCTCCATGTAGACAGGAAGTGGATGGAAAATACCTCCTTATTGACAGGATGCTCCATCTAAAGGCTATCTAAACATAACCGTCAAGCTGTAAACAATGACCATGTACTGTATACTGCATTTATACAGCTATTTAACAACTGAAAAATGTGCAAATTGATGGACTGTGATGTCAGGGTGCATTCCCCAACAATATACTATTATCTGTATGACAGTGGTATTCAAGTATCTTACTGCATCTCCTCACCTCCTCCACCCTTCTCTCTCCTCCTCTGCCCTCCTCCTCTCCTCCTCTCCTCCTCTGCCCTCCTCTCCTCCTCTCCACTCATCCTCTTCTCTCCCCCTCTCCTCTTCTCTCCTCCTCTGCCCCAGTCTACTCCTCTCCTCCTCTCTCCTCCCCTCCTCCTCCCCCTCCTCTCCTCTCCTCCTCTCCTTCCTCCACTCTTCTCCTCCTACTCTTCTCCTTCCCTTCCTCCACTCTTCTCCTCCTCCCCCTCCTCCACTCTTATCCTCCTCCCTCCCTCCACTCTTCTCATCCTCCTCTCCTCCTCCCCCTCCTCTCCTCTCCTCCTCTCCTTCCTCCACTCTTCTCCTCCTACTCTTCTCCTTCCCTTCCTCCACTCTTCTCCTCCTCCCCCTCCTCCACTCTTCTCCTCCTCCCCTCCCTCCACTCTTCTCATCCTCCTCTCCTCCTCCCCCTCCTTCCCCTCTACCCTCCTTTCTTTTCCCCTTCCTCCCGCTCTAACCTCCTCCTCCTCTCCTCCTCCTCTCCTCCTCCCCCTCCTCCCCCTCTAACCTCCTCCTCCTCTCCTCCTCCCCCTCCTCCCCCTCCTCCTCTCCTCCCTCCCCCTCCTCCCCCTCCTCTTCTCCTCCTCCTCTCCTCCTCCCCCTCTTCCCCCTCCTCCTCCTCTCCTCCTCCCCCTCCTCCCCCTCTAACCTCCTCCTCCTCTCCTCTTCCCCCTCCTCCCCCTCTAACCTCCTCCTCCTCTCCTCCTCTCCTCCTCCTCCCTCCTCCTCCTCCTCCTCCTCCTCCTCCCTCCTCCCCCTCTAACCTCCTCCTCTTCCCCCTCCTCCTCCTCTTCCCCCTCCTCCTCCTCTCCTCCTCCTCCTCCTCTTCCCCCTCCTCCTCCTCCTCCTCCTCCCCCCCTAACCTCCTCCTCCTCTCCTCCTCCTCTCCTCCTCCTCTTCCTCCTCCTCCTCCTCCTCCTCTTCCCCCTCCTCCTCCTCCTCCTCCTCCCCCTCTAACCTCCTCCTCCTCTCCTCCTCCTCTTCCCCCTCCTCCTCCTCTCCTCCTCCTCCTCCTCTTCCCCCTCCTCCTCCTCTCCTCCTTCCTCCTCTCCTCCTCCTCCTCCTCCCCCTCTAACCTCCCCCTCCTCCTCTCCTCCTCTCCTCCCCCTCTAACCTCCTCCTCCTCTCCTCTTCCTCTCCTCCTCCCCCTCCTCCCCATCCTCCTCTCCTCCTCCCCCTCTAACCTCCTCCTCTCCTCCTCCTCTTCCCCCTCTAACCTCCTCCTCCTCTCCTCTTCCTCTCCTCCCCCTCCTCCTCTCCTCCTCTCCTCCTCTCCTCCTCCTCCTCTTCCCCCTCCTCCTCCTCTTCCCCCTCCTCCTCTCTCCTCCTCCTCCTCCTCTTCCCCCTCCTCCTCCTCCTCCTCCTCCCCATCTAACCTCCTCCTCCTCTCCTCCTCCTCTTCCCCCTCCTCCTCCTCTCCTCCTCCTCCTCCTCTTCCCCCTCCTCCTCCTCCTCCCTCTCAACCTCCTCCTCCTCTCCTCCTCCTCTTCCCCCTCCTCCTCCTCTCCTCCTCCTCCTCCTCTTCCCCCTCCTCCTCCTCCTCCTCCCCCTCTAACCTCCCCCTCCTCCCCCTCCTCCTCTCCTCCTCCCCCTCTAACCTCCTCCTCTCCTCCTCCCCCTCTATCTCCTCCTCCTCTCCTCTTCCTCTCCTCCCCCTCCTCCTCTCCTCCTCTCCTCCTCTCCTCCTCCCCCTCTTCCCCCTCCTCCTCCTCTCC
>NC_092113.1:42128384-42208384 GCF_045679555.1 Salvelinus alpinus | reverse complement strand
CACTGGTGCTGTGAATATACCTGGATAATATACCTGGACAATATACGTGGACAATATACCTGGAGAATATACCTGGAGAAAATACCTGGAGAATATACCTGGAGAATATACCTGGAGAATATACCTGGACAATATATCTGGACAATATACCTGGAGAATATACCTGGACAATATACCTGGACAATATACCTGGACAATATACCTGGACAATATACCTGGACAATATACCTGGAGAATATACCTGGACAATATACCGGGACAATATACCTGGAGAATATACCTGGACAATATACCTGGACAATATACCTGGAGAATATACCTGGACAATACACCTGGAGAATATACCTGGACAATATACCTGGAGAATATACCTGGACAATATACCTGGAGAATATACCTGGACAATATACCTGGACAATATACCTGGAGAATATACCTGGACAATATACCTGGACAATACACCTGGAGAATATACCTGGACAATATACCTGGACAATATACCTTGAGAATATACCTGAACAATATACCTGGACAACATACCTGGACAATATACCTGGAGAATACACCTCGACAACATACCTGGACAATATACCTTGAGAATATACCTGGACAATATACCTGGACAATA
Source organism: Salvelinus alpinus (assembly GCF_045679555.1). Lineage (NCBI taxonomy): Eukaryota > Metazoa > Chordata > Actinopteri > Salmoniformes > Salmonidae > Salvelinus > Salvelinus alpinus. The sequence goes on along the minus strand of NC_092113.1, from coordinate 42,207,756 downwards.
TACCTGGACAACATACCTGGACAATATACCTGGAGAATGTACCTGGACAACATACCTGGACAACATACCTGGACAATATACCTGGACAATATACCTGGAGAATATACCTGGACAATATTCCTGGAGAATATACCTGGACAATATACCTGGACAATATACCTGGACAACATACGTGGACAATATACCTGGACAACATACCTGGACAATATACCTGGAGAATATACCTGGACAATGTACATGGATGACATACCTGGACAATATACCTGGACAATATACCTGAAAAATATACCTGGACAATATACCTGGAGAATATACCTGGTGAATATACCTGGTGAATATAACTGGACAACATACCTGGACAACATACCTGGAGAATATACCTGGTGAATATACCTGGTGAATATACCTGGACAATATACCTGGACAATATAGCTGGACAATATACCTGGACAACATACCTGGATAATATACCTGGAGAATATACCTGGACAGTAAACCTGGAGAATATACCTGGTGAATATACCTGGTGAATATACCTGGACAATATACCTGGACAACATAACTGGACAAAATACCTGGAGAATATACCTGGACAACATACCTGGACAATATACCTGGATAACATACCTGGACAATATACCTGGACAATATACCTGGACAATATACCTGGAGAATATACCTGGTGAATATACCTGGTGAATATAACTGGACAACATACCTGGAAAACATACCTGGAGAATATACCTGGTGAATATACCTGGTGAATATACCTGGACATTATACCTGGAGAATATACCTGGTGAATATACCTGGTGAATATAACTGGACAACATACCTGGACAACATACCTGGAGAATATACCTGGTGAATATACCTGGTGAATATACCTGGACAATATACCTGGACAATATAGCTGGACAATATACCTGGACAACATACCTGGATAATATACCTGGAGAATATACCTGGACAGTAAACCTGGAGAATATACCTGGTGAATATACCTGGTGAATATACCTGGACAATATACCTGGACAACATAACTGGACAAAATACCTGGAGAATATACCTGGACAACATACCTGGACAATATACCTGGATAACATACCTGGACAATATACCTGGACAATATACCTGGACAATATACCTGGAGAATATACCTGGTGAATATACCTGGTGAATATAACTGGACAACATACCTGGAAAACATACCTGGAGAATATACCTGGTGAATATACCTGGTGAATATACCTGGACAATATACCTGGACAATATAGCTGGACAATATACCTGGACAACATACCTGGATAATATACCTGGAGAATATACCTGGACAGTAAACCTGGAAAATATACCTGGTGAATATACCTGGTGAATATACCTGGACAATATACCTGGACAAAATACCTGGAGAATATACCTGGACAACATACCTGGACAATATACCTGGACAATATACCTGGACAATATACCTGGACATAATACCTGGAGAATATACCTGGACAACATACCTGGACAATATACCTGGACAATATACCTGGACAATATACCTGGACAATATACCTGGAGAATATACCTGGACAACATACCTGGACAATATACCTGGACAATATACCTGGACAATATACCTGGACAACATACCTGGAAAACATACCTGGAAAACATACCTGGACAATATACCTGGACAATATACCTGGACAACATACCTGGACAATATACCTGGACAATATACCTGGACAACATACCTGGACAACATACCTGGACAATATACCTGGACAATATACCTGGACAACATACCTGGACAATATACCTGGACAATATACCTGGACAACATACCTGGACAATATACCTGGACAACATACCTGGACAATATACCTGGACAACATACCTGGATAATATACCTGGAGAATATACCTGGACAGTAAACCTGGAGAATATACCTGGTGAATATACCTGGTGAATATACCTGGACAATATACCTGGACAACATAACTGGACAAAATACCTGGAGAATATACCTGGACAACATACCTGAAAAATATACCTGGATAACATACCTGGACAATATACCTGGACAATATACCTGGACAATATACAGTGGGGAGAACAAGTATTTGATACACTGCCGATTTTGCAGGTTTTCCTACTTACAAAGCATGTAGAGGTCTGTAATTTTTATCATAGGTACACTTCAACTGTGAGAGACGGAATCTAAAACAAAATCCAGAAAATCACATTGTATGATTTTTAAGTAATTAATTTGCATTTTATTGCATGACATAAGTATTTGATCACCTACCAACCAGTAAGAATTCCGGCTCTCACAGACCTGTTAGTTTTTCTTTAAGAAGCCCTCCTGTTCTCCACTCATTACCTGTATTAACTGCACCTGTTTGAACTCGTTACCTGTATAAAAGACACCTGTCCACACACTCAATCAAACAGACTCCAACCTCTCCACAATGGCCAAGACCAGAGAGCTGTATAAGGACATCAGGGATAAAATTGTAGACATGCAACAGGCTGGGATGGGCTACAGGACAATAGGCAAGCAGCTTGGTGAGAAGGCAACAACTGTTGGCGCAATTATTAGAAAATGGAAGAAGTTCAAGATGACGGTCAATCACCCTCGGTCTGGGGCTCCATGCAAGATCTCACCTCGTGGGGCATCAATGATCATGAGGAAGGTGAGTTATCAGCCCAGAACTACACGGCAGGACCTGGTCAATGACCTGGAGAGAGCTGGGACCACAGTCTCAAAGAAAACCATTAGTAACACACTACACCGTCATGGATTAAAATCCTGCAGCGCACGCAAGGTCCACCTGCTCAAGCCAGCGCATGTCCAGGCCCGTCTGAAGTTTGCCAATGACCATCTGGATGATCCAGAGGAGGAATGGGAGAAGGTCATGTGGTCTGATGAGACAAAAATAGAGCTTTTTGGTCTAAACTCCACTCGCCGTGTTTGGAGGAAGAAGAAGGATGAGTACAACCCCAAGAACACCATCCCAACCGTGAAGCATGGAGGTGGAAACATCATTCTTTGGGGATGCTTTTCTGCAAAGGGGACAGGACGACTGCACCGTATTGAGGGGAGGATGGATGGGGCCATGTATTGCGAGATCTTAGCCAACAACCTCCTTCCCTCAGTAAGAGCATTGATGATGGGTCGTGGCTGGGTCTTCCAGCATGACAACGACCCGAAACACACAGCCAGGGCAACTAAGGAGTGGCTCCGTAAGAAGTATCTCAAGGTCCTGGAGTGGCCTAGCCAGTCTCCAGACCTGAACCCAATAAAAAATCTTTGGAGGGAGCTGAAAGTCCGTATTGCCCAGCGACAGCCCCGAAACCTGAAGGATCTGGAGAAGATCTGTATGGAGGAGTGGGCCAAAATCCCTGCTGCAGTGTGTGCAAACCTGGTCAAGAACTCCAGGAAACGTATGATCTCTGTAATTGCAAACAAAGGTTTCTGTACCAAATATTAAGATCTGCTTTTCTGATGTTTTAAATACTTATGTCATGCAATAAAATGCAAATTAATTACTTAAAAATCATACAATGTGATTTTCTGGATTTTTGTTTTAGATTCCGTCTCTCATAGTTGAAGTGTACCCATGATAGAAATTACAGACCTCTACATGCTTTGTAAGTAGGAAAACCTGCAAAATCGGCAGTGTATCAAATACTTGTTCTCCCCACTGTACCTGGAGAATATACCTGGTGAATATACCTGGTGAATATAACTGGACAACATACCTGGACAACATACCTGGAGAATATACCTGGTGAATATACCTGGTGAATATACCTGGACAATATACCTGGACAATATAGCTGGACAATATACCTGGACAACATACCTGGATAATATACCTGGAGAATATACCTGGACAGTAAACCTGGAGAATATACCTGGTGAATATACCTGGTGAATATACCTGGACAATATACCTGGACAACATAACTGGACAAAATACCTGGAGAATATACCTGGACAACATACCTGGACAATATACCTGGACAATATACCTGGACAATATACCTGGACATAATACCTGGAGAATATACCTGGACAACATACCTGGACAATATACCTGGACAATATACCTGGACAATATACCTGGACAATATACCTGGAGAATATACCTGGACAACATACCTGGACAATATACCTGGACAATATACCTGGACAATATACCTGGACAATATACCTGGACAACATACCTGGACAACATACCTGGAAAACATACCTGGACAATATACCTGGACAATATACCTGGACAACATACCTGGACAATATACCTGGACAATATACCTGGACAATATACCTGGACAATATACCTGGAGAATATACCTGGACAATATACCTGGAGAATATACCTGGACAATATACCTGGACAATATACCTGGAGAATATACCTGGACAATATACCTGGACAATACACCTGGAGAATATACCTGGACAATATACCTGGACAATATACCTTGAGAATATACCTGAACAATATACCTGGACAACATACCTGGACAATATACCTGGAGAATACACCTCGACAACATACCTGGACAATATACCTTGAGAATATACCTGGACAATATACCTGGACAATATACCTGGACAACATACCTGGACAATATACCTGGAGAATATACCTGGACAACATACCTGGACAACATACCTGGACAATATACCTGGACAATATACCTGGAGAATATACCTGGACAATATTCCTGGAGAATATACCTGGACAATATACCTGGACAATATACCTGGACAACATACGTGGACAATATACCTGGACAACATACCTGGACAATATACCTGGAGAATATACCTGGACAATGTACATGGATGACATACCTGGACAATATACCTGGACAATATACCTGAAAAATATACCTGGACAATATACCTGGAGAATATACCTGGTGAATATACCTGGTGAATATAACTGGACAACATACCTGGACAACATACCTGGAGAATATACCTGGTGAATATACCTGGTGAATATACCTGGACAATATACCTGGACAATATAGCTGGACAATATACCTGGACAACATACCTGGATAATATACCTGGAGAATATACCTGGACAGTAAACCTGGAGAATATACCTGGTGAATATACCTGGTGAATATACCTGGACAATATACCTGGACAACATAACTGGACAAAATACCTGGAGAATATACCTGGACAACATACCTGGACAATATACCTGGACAATATACCTGGACAATATACCTGGACATAATACCTGGAGAATATACCTGGACAACATACCTGGACAATATACCTGGACAATATACCTGGACAATATACCTGGACAATATACCTGGAGAATATACCTGGACAATATACCTGGAGAATATACCTGGACAATGTACATGGATGACATACCTGGACAATATACCTGGACAATATACCTGAAAAATATACCTGGACAATATACCTGGAGAATATACCTGGTGAATATACCTGGTGAATATAACTGGACAACATACCTGGACAACATACCTGGAGAATATACCTGGTGAATATACCTGGTGAATATACCTGGACAATATACCTGGACAATATAGCTGGACAATATACCTGGACAACATACCTGGATAATATACCTGGAGAATATACCTGGACAGTAAACCTGGAGAATATACCTGGTGAATATACCTGGTGAATATACCTGGACAATATACCTGGACAACATAACTGGACAAAATACCTGGAGAATATACCTGGACAACATACCTGGACAATATACCTGGATAACATACCTGGACAATATACCTGGACAATATACCTGGACAATATACCTGGAGAATATACCTGGTGAATATACCTGGTGAATATAACTGGACAACATACCTGGAAAACATACCTGGAGAATATACCTGGTGAATATACCTGGTGAATATACCTGGACAATATACCTGGACAATATAGCTGGACAATATACCTGGACAACATACCTGGATAATATACCTGGAGAATATACCTGGACAGTAAACCTGGAGAATATACCTGGTGAATATACCTGGTGAATATACCTGGACAATATACCTGGACAACATAACTGGACAAAATACCTGGAGAATATACCTGGACAACATACCTGGACAATATACCTGGACAATATACCTGGACAATATACCTGGACATAATACCTGGAGAATATACCTGGACAACATACCTGGACAATATACCTGGACAATATACCTGGACAATATACCTGGACAATATACCTGGAGAATATACCTGGACAACATACCTGGACAATATACCTGGAAAACATACCTGGACAATATACCTGGACAATATACCTGGACAACATACCTGGACAATATACCTGGACAATATACCTGGACAACATACCTGGACAACATACCTGGACAATATACCTGGACAATATACCTGGACAACATACCTGGACAATATACCTGGACAATATACCTGGACAACATACCTGGACAATATACCTGGACAACATACCTGGACAATATAACCGGACAACATACCTGGATAATATACCTGGAGAATATACCTGGACAGTAAACCTGGAGAATATACCTGGTGAATATACCTGGTGAATATACCTGGACAATATACCTGGACAACATAACTGGACAAAATACCTGGAGAATATACCTGGACAACATACCTGGACAATATACCTGGATAACATACCTGGACAATATACCTGGACAATATACCTGGACAATATACAGTGGGGAGAACAAGTATTTGATACACTGCCGATTTTGCAGGTTTTCCTACTTACAAAGCATGTAGAGGTCTGTAATTTTTATCATAGGTACACTTCAACTGTGAGAGACGGAATCTAAAACAAAATCCAGAAAATCACATTGTATGATTTTTAAGTAATTAATTTGCATTTTATTGCATGACATAAGTATTTGATCACCTACCAACCAGTAAGAATTCCGGCTCTCACAGACCTGTTAGTTTTTCTTTAAGAAGCCCTCCTGTTCTCCACTCATTACCTGTATTAACTGCACCTGTTTGAACTCGTTACCTGTATAAAAGACACCTGTCCACACACTCAATCAAACAGACTCCAACCTCTCCACAATGGCCAAGACCAGAGAGCTGTATAAGGACATCAGGGATAAAATTGTAGACATGCAACAGGCTGGGATGGGCTACAGGACAATAGGCAAGCAGCTTGGTGAGAAGGCAACAACTGTTGGCGCAATTATTAGAAAATGGAAGAAGTTCAAGATGACGGTCAATCACCCTCGGTCTGGGGCTCCATGCAAGATCTCACCTCGTGGGGCATCAATGATCATGAGGAAGGTGAGTTATCAGCCCAGAACTACACGGCAGGACCTGGTCAATGACCTGGAGAGAGCTGGGACCACAGTCTCAAAGAAAACCATTAGTAACACACTACACCGTCATGGATTAAAATCCTGCAGCGCACGCAAGGTCCACCTGCTCAAGCCAGCGCATGTCCAGGCCCGTCTGAAGTTTGCCAATGACCATCTGGATGATCCAGAGGAGGAATGGGAGAAGGTCATGTGGTCTGATGAGACAAAAATAGAGCTTTTTGGTCTAAACTCCACTCGCCGTGTTTGGAGGAAGAAGAAGGATGAGTACAACCCTAAGAACACCATCCCAACCGTGAAGCATGGAGGTGGAAACATCATTCTTTGGGGATGCTTTTCTGCAAAGGGGACAGGACGACTGCACCGTATTGAGGGGAGGATGGATGGGGCCATGTATCGCGAGATCTTGGCCAACAACCTCCTTCCCTCAGTAAGAGCATTGAAGATGGGTCGTGGCTGGGTCTTCCAGCATGAGAACGACCCGAAACACACAGCCAGGGCAACTAAGGAGTGGCTCCGTAAGAAGCATCTCAAGGTCCTGGAGTGGCCTAGCCAGTCTCCAGACCTGAACCCAATAGAAAATCTTTGGAGGGAGCTGAAAGTCCGTATTGCCCAGCGACAGCCCCGAAACCTGAAGGATCTGGAGAAGATCTGTATGGAGGAGTGGGCCAAAATCCCTGCTGCAGTGTGTGCAAACCTGGTCAAGAACTCCAGGAAACGTATGATCTCTGTAATTGCAAACAAAGGTTTCTGTACCAAATATTAAGATCTGCTTTTCTGATGTATCAAATACTTATGTCATGCAATAAAATGCAAATTAATTACTTAAAAATCATACAATGTGATTTTCTGGATTTTTGTTTTAGATTCCGTCTCTCATAGTTGAAGTGTACCCATGATAGAAATTACAGACCTCTACATGCTTTGTAAGTAGGAAAACCTGCAAAATCGGCAGTGTATCAAATACTTGTTCTCCCCACTGTACCTGGAGAATATACCTGGTGAATATACCTGGTGAATATAACTGGACAACATACCTGGACAACATACCTGGAGAATATACCTGGTGAATATACCTGGTGAATATACCTGGACAATATACCTGGACAATATAGCTGGACAATATACCTGGACAACATACCTGGATAATATACCTGGAGAATATACCTGGACAGTAAACCTGGAGAATATACCTGGTGAATATACCTGGTGAATATACCTGGACAATATACCTGGACAACATAACTGGACAAAATACCTGGAGAATATACCTGGACAACATACCTGGACAATATACCTGGACAATATACCTGGACAATATACCTGGACATAATACCTGGAGAATATACCTGGACAACATACCTGGACAATATACCTGGACAATATACCTGGACAATATACCTGGACAATATACCTGGAGAATATACCTGGACAACATACCTGGACAATATACCTGGACAATATACCTGGACAATATACCTGGACAATATACCTGGACAACATACCTGGACAACATACCTGGAAAACATACCTGGACAATATACCTGGACAATATACCTGGACAACATACCTGGACAATATACCTGGACAATATACCTGGACAACATACCTGGACAACATACCTGGACAACATACCTGGACAATATACCTGGACAACATACCTGGACAATATACCTGGACAATATACCTGGAGAATATACCTGGACAATATACCTGGACAATATACCTGGAGAATATACCTGGACAATATACCTGGACAATATACCTGGAGAATATACCTGGACAATACACCTGGAGAATATACCTGGACAATATACCTGGAGAATATACCTGGACAATATACCTGGAGAATATACCTGGACAATATACCTGGACAATATACCTGGAGAATATACCTGGACAATATACCTGGACAATACACCTGGAGAATATACCTGGACAATATACCTGGACAATATACCTTGAGAATATACCTGAACAATATACCTGGACAACATACCTGGACAATATACCTGGAGAATACACCTCGACAACATACCTGGACAATATACCTTGAGAATATACCTGGACAATATACCTGGACAATATACCTGGAAAACATACCTGGACAATATACCTGGAGAATATACCTGGACAACATACCTGGACAATATACCTGGACAATATACCTGGAGAATATACCTGGACAATATTCCTGGAGAATATACCTGGACAATATACCTGGACAATATACCTGGACAACATACGTGGACAATATACCTGGACAACATACCTGGACAATATACCTGGAGAATATACCTGGACAATGTACATGGATGACATACCTGGACAATATACCTGGACAATATACCTGAAAAATATACCTGGACAATATACCTGGAGAATATACCTGGTGAATATACCTGGTGAATATAACTGGACAACATACCTGGACAACATACCTGGAGAATATACCTGGTGAATATACCTGGTGAATATACCTGGACAATATACCTGGACAATATAGCTGGACAATATACCTGGACAACATACCTGGATAATATACCTGGAGAATATACCTGGACAGTAAACCTGGAGAATATACCTGGTGAATATACCTGGTGAATATACCTGGACAATATACCTGGACAACATAACTGGACAAAATACCTGGAGAATATACCTGGACAACATACCTGGACAATATACCTGGACAATATACCTGGACAATATACCTGGACATAATACCTGGAGAATATACCTGGACAACATACCTGGACAATATACCTGGACAATATACCTGGACAATATACCTGGACAATATACCTGGACAATATACCTGGACAATATACCTGGACAATATACCTGGACAATATACCTGGACAACATACCTGGAAAACATACCTGGACAATATACCTGGACAACATACCTGGACAACATACCTGGACAATATACCTGGACAATATACCTGGACAACATACCTGGACAACATACCTGGACAATATACCTGGACAATATACCTGGATAACATACCTGGACAATATACCTGGACAATATACCTGGACAACATACCTGGACAATATACCTGGACAACATACCTGGACAATATACCTGGACAACATACCTGGATAATATACCTGGAGAATATACCTGGACAGTAAACCTGGAGAATATACCTGGTGAATATACCTGGTGAATATACCTGGACAATATACCTGGACAACATAACTGGACAAAATACCTGGAGAATATACCTGGACAACATACCTGGACAATATACCTGGATAACATACCTGGACAATATACCTGGACAATATACCTGGACAATATAGCTGGACAATATACCTGGACAACATACCTGGAGAATATACCTGGAGAATATACCTGGACAGTAAACCTGGAGAATATACCTGGTGAATATACCTGGTGAATATACCTGGACAATATACCTGGACAACATAACTGGACAAAATACCTGGAGAATATACCTGGACAACATACCTGGACAATATACCTGGACAATATACCTGGACAATATACCTGGACATAATACCTGGAGAATATACCTGGACAACATACCTGGACAATATACCTGGACAATATACCTGGACAATATACCTGGACAATATACCTGGAGAATATACCTGGACAATATACCTGGACAATATACCTGGACAATATACCTGGACAACATACCTGGACAACATACCTGGAAAACATACCTGGACAATATACCTGGACAATATACCTGGACAACATACCTGGACAATATACCTGGACAATATACCTGGACAACATACCTGGACAACATACCTGGACAACATACCTGGACAATATACCTGGACAACATACCTGGACAATATACCTGGACAATATACCTGGACAACATACCTGGACAATATACCTGGACAACATACCTGGACAATATACCTGGACAACATACCTGGACAATATACCTGGACAACATACCTGGACAATATACCTGGACAACATACCTGGACAATATACCTGGACAATATACACCACAGGACAAAAAGTTTGGGGTCACTTAGAAATTCCCTTGTTTTTTAAAGAAAATCTAGATTTTTGTCCATTAAAATAACATCAAATTGATCATAAATACAGTGTAGACATTGTTAATGTTGTAAATGACTATTGTAGCTGGAAACGGCTGATTTTTGTTATGGAATATCTACATAGGCGTACAGAGGCCCATTATCAGCAACCATCACTCCTGTGTTCCAATGGCACGTTGTGTTAGCTAATCCAAGTTTATCATTTTATAAAGGCTAGTTGATCATTAGAAAACCCTTTTGCATTTATGTTAGCACAGCTGAACACTGTTGTTGTGATTAAAGAAGCAATGAAACTGGCCTTCTTTAGACTAGTTGAGTATCTGGAGCATCAGCATTTTTATGGGTTTGATTACAGGCTCAAATCGACCAGAAACAAAGAACTTTCTTCTGGAACTTATCAGTCTATTCTTGTTCTGAGAAATGAAGGCTATTCCATGCGAGAAACTGACAAGAAACTCAAGATCTCGTAGAACGCTGGGTACTACTCCCTTCACAGACCAGCGCAAACTGTCTCTAACTAGAATAGAAAGAGGAGTGGGAGGCCCCGGTGCACAACTGAGCAAGAGGACAAGTACATTAGAGTGTCTAGTTTGAGAAACAGACACCTCACAAGTCCTCAACTGGCAGCTTCATTAAATAGTACCTGCAAAACATCCTCAGTGACGAGGCAACTCCGGGATGCTGGCCTTCTAGGCAGAGTGCCTCTATCCAGTGTCTGTGTTCTTTTGCCCATTTAAATCTTTTATTTTTATTATTATTTTATTTTTATTGGCCGGTCTAATATATGGCGTTTTCTTTGCAACTCTGCCTAGAAGGCCAGCATCATATCATGTCTGTCTGTCTGTCTGTCTGTCTGTCTGTCTGTCTGTCTGTCTGTCTGTCTGTCTGTCTGTCTGTCTGTCTGTCTGTCTGTCTGTCTGTCTGTCTGTCTGTCTGTCTGTCTGTCTGTCTGTCTGTCTGTCTGTCTGTCTGTCTATCTGTCTGTCTGTCTGTCTGTCTGTCTCTCTCTCTCTCTCTCTCTCTCTCTCTCTCTCTCTCTCTCTCTCTCTGTCTCTGTCTCTGTCTCTGTCTCTGTCTCTGTCTCTGTCTCTGTCTCTCTGTCTCTCTGTCTCTCTGTCTCTCTCTCTCTCTCTCTCTCTCTCTCTCTCTCTCTCTCTCTCTCTCTCTCTCTCTCTCTCTCTCTCTCTCTCTCTCTCTCTCTCTCTCTCTCTCTCTCTCTCTCTCTCTCTCTCTCTCTCTCTCTCTCTCTCTCACCACTCTGATGTGGAAGTAGACCTAATTACACTAAAGAGGCAATAAGCGAAGGCCAAGCTATTTATGTACCATAGTCGACATACTCAGTATGAGCCCTTGGTTTGTATCCCAAATAGCACCCTATTCCCCACAGGGCTCTATTCGAAAGGGTTGCATAGGGCATAGACTGCCGTTCTGGGACCCTTCTTTCCCATAATATACCGTAGCTACTTACAAATATGTGCAGACAGAGAGAGGGGGAAGGGAGGGAGGGAGGGAGGGAGGGAGGGAGGGAGGGAGGGAGGGAGGGAGGGAGGGAGGGAGGGAGGGAGGGAGGGAGCCAAATGCATGGATGACAATTTTGATGAAGCAGCGCCAACCTACTGTAGATCCCCTTTAGCGGGTGCTGGCGTTTACGTAATTAAAGTAAAATAAATCAATAAAATAACCTAACAGACGAATGACTGGGGTTGGCCAGTTGGCTTGGTGAAGCATCTGTTCAGGTTGTTTTAGTGAGAGCTAGTGGTTTGACAGCGGGCTGGAGCCAGGAAACTATTTTCATTAAGACATCTAAAAGGCTAAATGCTGTATGGGCTAAATGCTGTATGGGCTAAATGCTGTATGGGCTAAATGCTGTGTGGCCTAAATGCTATGTGGGCTAAATGCTTTGTCGGCTAAATGCTTTGTCGGCTAAATGCTGTATGGGCTAAATGCTGTATGGGCTAAATGCTGCATGGGCTAAATGCTGGGTGGGCTAAATGCTGTATGGGCTAAATGCTGTATGGGCTAAATGCTGCATGGGCTAAATGCTGGGTGGGCTAAATGCTGTATGGGCTAAATGCTGTATGGGCTAAATGCTGTGTGGGCTAAATGCTATGTGGGCTAAATGCTTTGTCGGCTAAATGCTTTGTCGGCTAAATGCTGTATGGGCTAAATGCTGTATGGGCTAAATGCTGTGCGGGCTAAATGCTGTATGGGCTAAATGCTATGTGGGCTAAATGCTGTGTGGGCTAAATGCTGTATGGGCTAAATGCTGTATGGGCTAAATGCTGTGTGGGCTAAATGCTGTATGGCCTAAATGCTGTATGGGCTAAATGCTGTGTGGGCTAAATGCTGTATGGGCTAAATGCTGTATGGGCTAAATGATGTATGGGCTAAATGCTGTACTGGCTAAATGCTGTATGCGCTAAATGCTGTATGCGCTAAATGCTGTATGGGCTAAATGCTGTGTGGGCTAAATGCTGTATGGGCGAAATGCTATGTGGGCTAAATGCTGTGTGGGCTAAATGCTGTATGGGCTAAATGCTGTGTGGGCTAAATGCTGTATGGGCTAAATGATGTGTGTGCTAAATGCTGTATGGGCTAAATGCTGTATGGGCTAAATGCTATGTGGGCTAAATGCTGTGTGGGCTAAATGCTGTATGGGCTAAATGCTGTGTGGGCTAAATGCTATGTGGGCTAAATGCTGTGTGGGCTAAATGCTGTATGGGCTAAATGCTGTGTGGGCTAAATGCTGTATGGGCTAAATGCTGTATGGGCTAAATGCTGTATGGGCTAAATGCTATGTGGGCTAAATGCTGTGTGGGCTAAATGCTGTATGGGCTAAATGCTGTGTGGGCTAAATGCTGTATGGGCTAAATGCTGTATGGGCTAAATGCTGTGTGGGCTAACACTCCTTCCCTCTTCATGAAATGAATCTTCTTCACCTCCCCCTCTTCTCTCCTCTGTCTCTCCTCCCCTCTCTCCCCCATCAACCCTTCCTCTTTCATCAACTCAACCACTTTCATCCCTCTCTCCCCCGATCAATCCTCTCCAGTTCTCTCCTCATCATTCTCTCCTCCCTCTCTCCCCCCGATCAATCCTCCCCAGACCTCTCCTCCTCATTCTCTCCTCCCTCTCTCCCCCCGATCAACCCTCCCCAGACCTCTCCTCCTCCTCTCTCCCCCCGATCAACCCTCCCCAGACCCCCCCTCTCCTCTCTCCCCCCGATCAACCCTCCCCAGACCTCTCCTTCTCCCTCTCTCCCCCCGATCAACCCTCCCCAGACCTCTCCTCCTCCTCTCTCTTCCCTCTCTCCCCCGATCAACCCTCCCCAGACCTCTCCTCCTCCTCGCTCTTCCCTCTCTCCCCCGATCAACCCTCCCCAGACCTATCCTCCTCCTCTCTCTTCCCTCTCTCCCCCAATCAACCCTCCCCAGACCTCTCCTCCTCCTCTCTCTTCCCTCTCTCCCCCGATCAACCCTCCCCAGACCTCTCCTCCTCCTCTCTCTTCCCTCTCTCCCCCCAATCAACCCTCCCCAGACCTCTCCTCCTCCTCTCTCTTCCCTCTCTCCCCCAATCAACCCTCCCCAGACCTCTCCTCCTCCTCTCTCTTCCCTCTCTCCCCCCGATCAACCCTCCCCAGACCCCCCCTCTCCTCTCTCCCCCCGATCAACCCTCCCCAGACCTCTCCTTCTCCCTCTCTCCCCCCGATCAACCCTCCCCAGACCTCTCCTCCTCCTCTCTCTTCCCTCTCTCCCCCGATCAACCCTACCCCAGACCTCTCCTCCTCCTCTCTCTTCCCTCTCTCCCCCGATCAACCCTCCCCAGACCTCTCCTCCTCCTCTCTCTTCCCTCTCTCCCCCCAATCAACCCTCCCCAGACCTCTCCTCCTCCTCTCTCTTCCCTCTCTCCCCCCAATCAACCCTCCCCAGACCTCTCCCTCCTCTCTCTTCCCTCTCTCCCCCGATCAACCCTACCCAGACCTCTCCTCCTCCTCTCTCTTCCCTCTCTCCCCCGATCAACCCTCCCCAGACCTCTCCTCCTCCTCTCTCTTCCCTCTCTCCCCCCAATCAACCCTCCCCAGACCTCTCCTCCTCCTCTCTCTTCCCTCTCTCCCCCCAATCAACTCTCCCCAGACCTCTCCTCCTCCTCTCTCTTCCCTCTCTCCCCCGATCAACCCTCCCCAGACCTCTCCTCCTCCTCTCTCTTCCCTCTCTCCCCCGATCAACCCTACCCAGACCTCTCCTCCTCCTCTCTCTTCCCTCTCTCCCCCGATCAACCCTCCCCAGACCTCTCCTCCTCCTCTCTCTTCCCTCTCTCCCCCCAATCAACCCTCCCCAGACCTCTCCTCCTCCTCTCTCTTCCCTCTCTCCCCCCAATCAACCCTCCCCAGACCTCTCCTCCTCCTCTCTCTTCCCTCTCTCCCCCGATCAACCCTCCCCAGACCTCTCCTCCTCCTCTCTCTTCCCTCTCTCACTCTCAGCATCTGTTCTGTTGAATAATTGAGTTCCCTGACTAATAAAACACACCCAGATGGTTCACCCAGTACCTACCCATAACTCTCTACTGCTTCTACAGATGCCATATCTTAATTTGACCAACTTTCTCACAGCAGAAAAATATTTCTGCAGCAACAGGAAATGTAATTTATAATGTGAATTATAATGAATTGAAATGTTATGTATGGGTTGATACATTTTTTTTTTTAGGGAAAATCAAGTCGTACATTTTTTAAGTGAAAATCATGAACTTCAGAGTTATCAAATTAATAAGATTCAGCATCTCAATATCTATGGTCCTGTGTTCCAGGCCAGGATCCAATACAGGACATATTTTCTGAAATACTTGAAGTGCGCTTGGTCAGTTACTCTCATCTAAAACAATAAATCCAAGCCAACTGTTCATGCTAGTCAAGCTAACAAGCTAACTGACTTCCATTGTCTTCTGAGAGCTGGCTTCACTTCGTCCCTCTACTGGCAGACATCTTCGCACTATCTGACATAAGACAATGGCATACCTCAGATAATTCTAATATATTAAATATCTATTGAACCCATCAAGTTTCAGGTCAAATCATCCCTTTTGCTCATTTCAGATCTCGTCCTCAATTTCCCCCATCTCTCTCTCTCTCTCTCTCTCTCTCTCTCTCTCTCTCTCAATTCAATTCAATTCAAGGGGCTTTATTGGCATGGGAAACATCTGTTAACATTGCCAAAGCAAGTGGGGTAGATAATATACAAAAGTGAAGTAAACAATAACTCTGTCTCTCTCTCATCTCTCTCTCATCTCTCTCTCTCTCTCTCTCTCTCTCTCTCTCTCTCTCTCTCTCTCTCTCTCTCTCTCTCTCTCTCTCTCTCTCTCTCTCGAACCTATTTAGGCTTGCAATGGTCTTTAGTTTCAATGCAAGCTGACCAATGGGGCTCATCCTGTTGGTAGACATGGTTACTCAGAAAGGATATGTATTTAATGAGGCTCTGGTCTGATTGATGTAATTACAGTCAGAATTTAAATGCAACTGAATGTAGAGGTAGAAGTCCCAGTTCTGCCCTGCAGTCCTTGTTTGGAGTATTTCTGGTGCACACCTAAAATACTTTTGATGAATTCGAACAAAAATGTGTCAATGGGGCCTTTTTCCCATTTGCTGAAGTTAGGATCAGAGACGGGTCGGTCCCCATACATCGCTACCATACAGTAGTATTGGTGTCAGTTTTAACCAATTTATTCTCTCTCTGCTGCTCTCTCTCCTACTCCCTCTCTCTCTCTCTCTCTCTGCTGCTCTCTCTCCTACTCCCTCTCTCTCTCTCTCTCTCTCTGCTGCTCTCTCTCTTTCTGCTGCTCTCTCTCTCACTGCTGCTGCTGCTGCTCTCTCTCCTACTCCCTCTCTCTCTCTCTCTCTGCTGCTCTCTCTCCTACTCCCTCTCTCTCTCTCTCGCTCCGCTGCTCTCTCTCTCTCTGCTGCTCTCTCTCTCTCTCTCTCTCTCTCTCTCAATTCAATTCAATTCAATTGACTTTATTGACATGGCAAGTTATTATTACTTACATTGTCAAAGTATACATATCGAAAAATTTAAATAAAATATATATGTATATATATACACAAAATATATATATATTTATATATAAATAAATGGTGGGACTAACAGTAATAATAATAGTAGTAGTGGACATGGGATTACCATTAATAACAGCTACAACAACAATATTAATCAGAACAACAATACATTAAAGCAACAGTAGTAGACCAGTGTCAACATGACTGAGAAGACACATGACCTGGTACGAAAGACAAAACAAAACTAAGCTAAATGGGAAATATTATCAACATTACTTTGCATTTTTCACTGGCTGTCCCTCAGGCTGTGGCAGGAGGACACATATTTGGCTGCCAAAACTGCACATTTTGGCTTTTCACCCAACAAATATTTGAATTTTTCTTCATCTTTTATAGTTTCAAATTCTTTGTATTGAATTATAATTTTGGGAAAGAAATATGCTCTTAGGTCTGAGTATTTGTCACAGTGTAGTAGGAAATGCACTTCTGTCTCTACCTCTCCCCTGGAGCAGAGTGAGCACAGCCTGTCCTCCCTGGGCAGCCAGGTTTGTCTGTGACGACCGGTCTCTATAGCCAGACTGTGCTCACTGAGTCTGTACCTAGTCAATGTTTTCCTCAGTTTTCTATCAGTCACAGTGGTCAGATAGTCTGCCACCATGTACTGTCTGTTTAGAGCCAAATAGCATTGAAGTTTACTTTGATTTTTTGTGGTGTCTTTCCAATAGGTTATATATTTTTCTTTTTGTTTTGTGATGATTTGGTTGGGCCAGATTTTCTGAGGGCTGTCCCGAGGCTCTATGGGGTTGGTTTGGGTTGGTGAACTGAGCCTCAGAACCAGCTGGCTGAGGGGACTCTTCTCTGGTTTCATCTCTTGACATTGTAGAGCTGTGTGATGGAATGTTTTAGGGTCACTTGTTTTTAGATGGTTGTAAAATTTGATGGCTCTTTTTTCTATTCGAATGAGGAGGGGATATTGGCCCAATTCTGCCCTACATGCGTTATTTGGAGTTTTTCTTTGTACTTGCAATACAGTCTTGCAAAACTCTGCATGCAATACTTCAATTGGATGTTTGTCCCATTTAGTAAATTCATTATTAGAGAGTGGACCCCATACTTCACTGCCATATAGAGCAATTGGTTCTATAACTGATTGAAAAATTTTGAGCCAGATTCTAATTGGAATTTCAATTTTGATGTTCCTTTTAATGGCATAGAATGCTCTTCTTGCTTTGTCTCTCAGCTCATTCACAGCCATGTGAAAGCTACCTGTGTTGCTGATATTTAGTCCTAGATATGTGTAGTTTTTGGTGTGTTCTAATAGAACTGTGTCCAAATAGAATTTATATTTGTCATCCTTATTTCCGGACCTTTTTTGGAATATCATTATATTTGTTTTTTTTAGATTAACGGTCAGAGCCCAAGTCTGACAGAACCTGTGAAGATGATCTAGGTGTTGCTGTAACCCCTCTTTAGTGGGAGACAGCAGCACCAGGTCATCTGCGTACAGCAGACACTTGATTTCAGTGTTGTGTAGGGTGATACCAGGTGCTGTCGATTCTTCTAATGTTTTTGCCAATTCATTCATGTAGATGTTAAATAATGTTGGACTTATTGGGCAGCCCTGTTTCACTCCCCGCCCCTGAGAGAAGAAGTCTGTTTGCTTGTTGCCAATTTTAACCGCACATTTGTTTTTAGTGTACATTGATTTAATAAAATCATATGTTTTCCCTCCAATACCACTTTCTATTAGTTTATAAAAAAGACCTTCGTGCCAAATTGAATCAAATGCTTTCTTGAAATCTACAAAACACGAGTAGATTTTGCCTTTGTTTTGGTTAACTTGTTTATCAATTAGAGTGTGGAGGGTGTAAATGTGGTCTGTTGTACGATAATTTTTTAGAAATCCAATCTGGCTTCTGCTCAGGACGTTGTGTTCGTCAAGGAAATGATGTAGTCTGCTATTTATAATACTGCAGAGAATTTTCCCCAAGTTGCTGTTAACGCATATTCCTCTGTAATTATTTGGGTCAAATTTGTCTCCATTTTTATAGATTGGTGTGATCAGTCCCTGGTTCCAAATATCGGGGAAAATACCTGCAGTGAGGATAATGTTGAAGAGTTTGAGTATAGCCAATTTGAATTTGTGGTCTGTATATTTGATCATTTCATTTAAAATCCCATCAGCACCACAGGCCTTTTTGGGTTGGAGATTGCATATTTTTTCCAATAATTCTTCTTCTGTAATTTGGGTATCCACAGGATTCTGATAGTCTTTGACTGCTAATTCAAGGATTTGTAATTTATCTTGTATATCTTTTTGTTCTGGGCTCTTTGTTATATTGCTGTAGAGGTTTGCAAAGTGATTTCTCCACATATCCCCATTTTGGATAGCCAACTCCTCATGATGAGGTTTGTTTAATTTATTCCAATTCTCCCAGAAGTGGTTTGATTCTATGGATTCCTCAATTCCATCCAGCTGATTTCTAATGTGCTGTTCCTTTTTTGTTCTTAGGGTGCGTTTGTATTGCTTCAGTGTTTCCCCATATTGAAGGCGTATATTTTTGTTGTCTGGTTCTCTGTGTTTTTGATTAGATATATTTCTCAATGACTTTCTTAGATTTTTGCAATCATTATCAAACCATTTTTCATTATCTGTTATTTTTGGTTTGCTCTTATGCTTCTTTAGATTAGCCAAGGAGGCTAATTTGTCAAATATAAAGTTTATGTTCCTAACGGCCAAATTTACACCTTCATTGCTGAAGGAGAATGTTAAGGCTAAAAAGTTGTCCAGGAGAGATTGTATTTTTTGGCTACTAATTGCTTTTTGGTAGATGTCTGTACTGTTTGCACTCCATCTATAGGCTTGTTTAGTACCATGTAATTTATTGGGCCATGATGCTTCATGGTTGGGTTCTGCTCTTCTCAGATACACTGTGATTTTACTGTGGTCTGAGAGAGGTGTTAGTGGGCTGACTGTGAAGGCTCTGAGAGACTCTGGGTTTAGGTCGGTGAGGAAGTAGTCTACAGTGCTGCTGCCAAGGGATGAGCTGTAGGTGTACCTACCAAAAGAGTCTCCTCTCAGCCTGCCATTGACTATGTACAGACCCAGTGTTCGACAGAGCCTCAGGAGCTGTAATCCATTTTTGTTTTTCACTTTGTCATAGTTGTTTCTGTGGGGGTATGTGGGGAGGGAAAGGTTATTGCTTCCTGGTAGGTGTTTATCCCCATGACTGTTAATAGTGTCTTGTTCTTCTGCTATTCTAGCATTCAGGTCTCCACAGACCAGTACGTTGCCTTGGGCCTGAAAGTGACTAATCTCTCCCTCTAGAATGGAGAAGCTCTCTTCGTTGAAGTAGGGTGACTCTGAGGGGGGAATGTATGTGGCACAGAGGAAGACATTTTTATCTGTCAAGATAGCCTCCTTGTTGATTTTTAACCAGATAAAGAATTCTCCTGTTTTGATCAATTCGATTGAATGAATTAGTTCAGATTTATACCATATTAGCATTCCCCCTGAGTCTCTGCCCTGTTTGATTCCTTTTAATTTAGTGGATGGTAGGATTATCTCCCTATAACCTAGTGGACAGCCAGTGGAAACATCACCTCTGCACCATGTTTCCTGTAGTCCTAACATATCAACATCATCAATTTCTTTCAGGAAGTCTGGGTTTCTGCTCTTTAGCCCAAAAGCAGAGGACTTCAATCCTTGTATATTCCAACATGCAACGTAAAAAGACTTCATAACTTTTTTTTTTCTCTTTTCTTTACCTTTCAAAATGAGACAAACACTCACAATCCAAGAAGAACCATTAAAATAGGATTTTTCAATTAAAGTAAACTCTTATTTTGCAAATGTGATTTGTTTATCATTTAAGATAGAATTTGTGTCATGCCACTTGGGTGGATGTAGTGTGAGAATGGTGGAGTTCTTGTGCTCATCTTACCATGACCCTCGGCCCATCACATGTGAGCATAGTAGACTCAGCATTTGTTTAATGTCACTCATTTGGTTGGTGGGGGCTGGGCCAGTTGCTCCTCTCACAGCCTGTGCGTAGCTCTGCCTGCTGGGCTGTGGCTCCTCCAGGTGTGGGTCTGCGGTGGGGAGGAGGGGGGTGGTAGGCCTCATCTGGGTGGCTCTGAAGCTGGGCTGGGGTGGTCTGTGCTGCGCTGGCTGTGGTGGGCATTGAGGTTGGTGGTGCTGTGGTCGTGGCTGGGGGGTCCAGGGTGCTGGTCCGGGATGTTGTCTCGGTGATCTCGGCGGGGTGGAGATTGCTCCGCTGTTCCTGGGTGGAGAGGTCGGGCTGCGGTTTAGAGCGACGTCCTTGAGAGTCTTGGCAAGGATGGGGACTGTCTCCCTGTACAGGTGAACATGGTCATAGAGACAGTCCAGATCGAGGGTGGGATGGTGGGCCAGGTGTACATTGGGTCGCAGGGCACAGTCCCGGGATAGGCTGGCATTTATTCTTTGGATTGTGGCAGGGTGGAAGTCCCTCCTCTGTAGAAGGGTTGACACTATGATTCTTGAGTTGGGGAAGATTGCGGAGGCCTTCTCAATCACTCCCCGTAGTGAAGTCGCCACCCTCTCCTGCTGAGCACGCAGGTCGTTGCTTCCGGTATGTATGATTATGTGGCTTGGCGACCCGAGATGGTTCTTATCAAGCAGCTCCATGGCACTTTGTGTTGTTGGGCACCACACCTTTCTCGTTTTGTGTCTAGGGAAAAGTTTCTTCTCCTGAACATACTTCCCATTTGAGTCCATTAACAGGACGATGTCAGCCAGTGTTTCTTCTGGACTGGGGGGGGCAGAGGGGGGGCTGGTGGGTGTTGGAGCTGGGGTGTGGCTGGTCTGTGTGGGTGCCACTGTCAGTGGGAGGCTGTTCTGTGGGTTGGGGAGGAGGGGTGCAGCAGCCAGGGCTGGGGAAGTCTGGCTGGTTGAGCTGGGCTCCTCTGCTGTGTGAGGGCAGGTCATAGGGTGGTGATCTATCTGCTCCTGCAGCCTGTCCTCTGCTCTCTTTCTCTCCTGCAGCTCCTCTCTTAGTGCGGTCAGCTCCTTATTGCTGCTCTGCCTGTCTTTTTGGAGCTCTCTCACCTCCTTTGTTAGATCAGCCAGCTCTCTCTTGAGTCCGTCTCTCTCTTGCTGAACCTCTTTCAGCTGTGTTGCAAGGCTGCTGTCCTGCTCTGTCCTCACCTTGGTTAGGAGCTCCTCTAAGGTGTGGTTGTCTGGTTGCTGTTTGCTCACGCTCTCCCTGAGCAGGACCACCTCCCCCTCCAGTTTGGTGAACTCATCCCTCATGGCAGCCATGGTGGTGAGGAGGGCCTGAGCCTGCTCTGCACTGAGGGGGTCGCTCTCCTCCTGGGGCGTGTCCTCCACTATGGTGGAAAGAGAGGTGCTGGATGTGCCTTTTTGGGTGGGGAGGGTAGGGGTGAGGGTGGAGTTTGTGTTGTGGGAGGGCATGTCACTGGTGGTGTCCTTCTCTCTCTCCGCTCTCTCTTTAATGGTCTGAAAGTCTGTTTCAAACAGCCTGATGTTACCTTGCACCATGACAGTCCCAGTCTTGTAGAGGTTGATTGTTATCATGGTGCTGTCAGGGTCGTCTGTCTCTTTGATTTTCAGCTTCCACCCATTACAGATTCCCTCTTTCTTTATGCATGGGTAGTGAGAGCAGACTGCTGAGCGCCATGCATTTGGCTGGTCAGTGAGGAAGATGAGATTACTCACGTCACCGTTTTTGTAGAGGTCTGCAAAAAGGGTTTCTGGCCTCTTCTCTAGTAGTTTCTGTTTGAAAGCTTTCCTCATTGTGTCATTTTTGACCTTTTTTTGGGTAGAGAATGGATTCTGCGCTGAGGGGGAGTGGGGACATGGTGTCTGTGCGCTCTGCTACTACCGCTACTGCTGCGCTGTTCTGCTGCCCCGTTGCCATGGCAACCGATTTGTTCGTCTGCTGTTCGCGCTACTTTCAAAAAACAGCAAAAATAGTGAATAATCCTCACACAAAAGACTGAAGATATGTTTACAGTTAGTCCGTGCTCCTTTTTGTTTTACTCACTCAGTTTGGTCGTTTGATGTAGTTGTATTAACTGACCTTGCTAGTTTTGTTCTAGCTCGTTTCTTATGGCTAGCTTGTTAGTCTGCTGGCTGGGTCTTTGTTGTGTAGCTAGCTAGCTAGACTCAAAACTTCTTAACTTGAGGCGGCAAGTTACTTTTTTTTCTATTCTGAATGTATAGAGTTGTTGTTCATCACTTCTTGTCTGGAATTCTTCTCCGATTAGAGTGTTTATCTCATTCTAAAAACCAAAAAAATCAAATATATCAGGAGCTCATGTTGAGCATGACTCTCTCTCTCTCTCTCTCTCTCTCTCTCTCTCTCTCTCTCTCTCTCTGCTGCTCTCTCTCTTTCTGCTGCTCTCTCTCTCTCTGCTTCTCTCTCTCTATCTGCTTCTCTCTCTCTCTGCTGTTGCTGCTGTCTCTCTCTCTCTCTCTGCTGCTCTCTCTCTGCTGCTCTCTCTCTCTATCTGCTTCTCTCTCTCTCTGCTGTTGCTGCTGTCTCTCTCTCTCTCTCTGCTGCTCTCTCTCTCTCTGCTGCTCTCTCTGCTGCTGCTGCTCTCTCTCTCTGCTGCTCTCTCTCTCTGCTGCTGCTCTCTCTCTCTGCTGCTCTCTCTCTCTCTGCTGCTCTCTCTCTCTCTGCTGCTCTCTCTCCTACTCCCTCTCTCTCTCTCTCTCTGCTGCTCTCTCTCCTACTCCCTCTCTCTCTCTCTCGCTCCGCTGCTCTCTCTCTCTCTGCTGCTCTCTCTTTCTCTCTCTCTCTCTCTCTCTCTCTTTCTCTCTCTCTCTCTCTCTCTCTCTCTCTGCTGCTCTCTCTCTTTCTGCTGCTCTCTCTCTCTCTGCTTCTCTCTCTCTATCTGCTTCTCTCTCTCTCTGCTGTTGCTGCTGTCTCTCTCTCTCTCTCTGCTGCTCTCTCTCTCTCTGCTGCTCTCTCTGCTGCTGCTGCTCTCTCTCTCTGCTGCTCTCTCTCTCTGCTGCTGCTCTCTCTCTCTGCTGCTCTCTCTCTCTCTGCTGCTCTCTCTCTCTCTGCTGCTGCTCTCTCTCTCTGCTTCTCTCTCTCTATCTGCTGCTCTCTCTCTCTGCTGCTCTCTCTCTCTCTCTCTCTCTGCTGCTGCTCTCTCTCTCTCTGCTTCTCTCTCTCTATCTGCTGCTCTCTCTCTCTGCTGTTGCTGCTCTCTCTCTCTCTCTCTCCCCATCTCCTCTCTCTCTCTGCTGCTCTCTCTCTCTCTCTGCTTCTCTCTCTCTCTGCTGTTGCTGCTCTCTCTCTCTCTCTCTCCATTTCCTCTCTCTCTCTGCTGCTCTCTGCTACTCTCTATCTCTCTCTCTCTCTCTCTCTGCTGCTCTCTCTCTCTCTCTGCTGCTCTCTCTCTCTCTCTGCTGCTCTCTATCTCTCTCTAGTCCCTTCTCTTTGTCTCTGTCTTGCCCCCCTCTCTCTCTGTCCCGCTCTCTTTCTCGGTCTCTAGTTCCTTCTATTTGTCTCTGTCTCTCTCTCCTTCACTTATAACCATTACAGTTGTAATGAGGCTGTTGCCATTTTGGGAAACAGAGATTAATTAATTCATCATTCATCTACTGTCCTTTGTTTAATAATTGAAGTGGGTACGTGTGGGCTTATTTGACACCCAGACTTCCTCTGTGTGTGTGTGTGTGTGTGTGTGTGTGTGTGTGTGTGTGTGTGTGTGTGTGTGTGTGTGTGTGTGTGTGTGTGTGTG
Organism: Salvelinus alpinus; assembly: GCF_045679555.1. Classification (NCBI taxonomy): domain Eukaryota; kingdom Metazoa; phylum Chordata; class Actinopteri; order Salmoniformes; family Salmonidae; genus Salvelinus; species Salvelinus alpinus. Next base: position 42,182,543 of record NC_092113.1, on the reverse strand, counting down.
TGTGTGTGTGTGTGTGTGTGTGTGTGTGTGTGTGTGTGTGTGTGTGTGCGTGCGCGTGCGTGCGCGTGTGTGTGTGTCACCCAGTTTCTTTAAAATGGATCTTCCCAGCTAGAACATTTGGATCCTTGGAAGTTGTCGGAACGTTGGTTTCACATTGGTTACGGGAACGAAGCCATACATTTCCTGACCGGTTATGAGAACGTTTTACTCTGGTTCCTTGAATGTTTTCCTAGGAGGTTTCCTGAGAGGAGGATTGATATTATACTTTATTTTGAGGTTGTTTTTTTTTATTACCAAAAAACTTGTTTCAATAAGACATTTAACAACACTGCTAACTTATTCTGGGATAATTATTTAGAACTACAAGATAGGACACATATTAGAGGCATTCATCATACAAACACATTTCTTTCTTCTTGTAACACTGCATCAGTGAGATTCGATCCACTAATCTTCTGTTTTCTATCCATGGAATGAGTCCACTGCACCACTAGTATGTTGTTTTACAAAGCTGTTCATTTTAGTCTTTTCAAACAGACCTCATTTCAAAGGAAATACATACTCGTTAAGATCAGGTGTGGCCAATTAGTGAGTGTGGCCAATTAGTGAGTGTGGCCAATTAGTGAGTGTGGCCAATTAGTGTGTGTGGCCAATTAGTGTGTGTGGCCAATTAGTGAGTGTGGCCAATTAGTGCGTGTGGCCAATTAGTGCGTGTGGCCAATTAGTGAGTGTGGCCAATTAGTGAGTGTGGCCAATTAGTGCGTGTGGCCAATTAGTGAGTGTTAGCCAATTAGTGAGTGTTAGCCAATTAGTGCGTGTGGCCAATTAGTGAGTGTGGCCAATTAGTGAGTGTGGCCAATTAGTGAGTTTGGCCAATTAGTGAGTGTGGCCAATTAGTGCGTGTGGCCAATTAGTGAGTGTAGCCAATTAGTGAGTGTGGCCAATTAGTGAGTGTGGCCAATTAGTGAGTGTGGCCAATTAGTGAGTGTGGCCAATTAGTGAGTGTGGCCAATTAGTGAGTGTGGCCAATTAGTGAGTGTGGCCATGTCACGCCCTGACCTTAGAGACCTGCTTAATTTCTCTATTTGGTGAGGTCAGGGTGTGATGTGGGGTGGGCATTCTATGTTTTGTATTTCTGTATGTTTGGCCGAGTGTGGTTCCCAATCAGAGGCAGCTGTCTTTCGTTGTCTCTGATTGGGAATCATACTTAGGCAGCCTGTTTTCCACCTTAGTTGTGGGTAGTTGTCTGTGTTAGTGGCCTGTATGGCCCTAGTCAGCTTCACGTTCGTTTTTGTTATTTCTTGTTTTTGTTGACGACATTTATAACATTAAAAGAAAATGTACGCTCACCACGCTGCACCTTGGTCCCGTCATTTCCCTGACGACGTTCGTGACAGGCCAACACAACTGAACACACTTAATAACTAAATAGAGGATAGAGAGAGTTTTGTTGATGCTGAGAACGGAATGTTTTTAAATAACACTCTTAGAACGTTTCCTGGACGTCACTAAAGTTTTCTTGTGTTTTTTTTGTTGAACGTTTTCTCAATGTTCTCGGGAACAATTTGAGAACATGACTTTAAATTAGATCCATGAAGAAACCTGTACAATATGCTGAAGTAGTGAAACTCCCACAGGACAGCGTTGTTTCTGAACGTTCTCTGAACCATTTGAGAACGTTCCCAGTGGCAAAACATTCCTAGAACATGATAAACATTTCAATTAAATGTAGTCATGTTTGAACTTTTAGGAAATGTTTTGTTAAAGTAATGAAATACCAAGAAAATGTATATATTTTTTGTCAAGTTCCTAAGCCAAGCAACTATCCTGTGCCTTTCCCAAAAAGTTGTGGTCAGGTTGTATGAAAAGGAGGAGAGAATGGAGAGCATGGATAGGAGAGGAAGGAGAGGATGGAGAAGAGAGGAAGGAGAGGATGGAGAAGAGAGGAAGGAGAGGATGGAGAAGAGAGGACGGAGAGGATGGAGAGGAGAGGATGGAGAGGATGGAGAGGAGAGGATGGAGAGGATGGAGAGGAGAGGGTGGAGAGGATGGAGAGGATGGAGAGGAGAGGGTGGAGAGGATGGAGAGGATGGAGAGGATGGAGAGGAGAGGATGGAGAGGAGAGGATGGAGAGGATGGAGAGGAGAGGGTGGAGAGGATGGAGAGGAGAGGATGGAGAGGATGGAGAGGGTGGAGAGGATGGAGAGGGTGGAGAGGATGGAGAGGGTGGAGAGGGTGGAGAGGAGAGGAGAGGAGAGGAGAGGAAGGAGAGGATGGAGAGGAGAGGGAGGAGAGGGTGGATAGGAGAGGGTGGAGAGGGAGGAGAGGGTGGATAGGAGAGGAGAGGAAGGAGAGGATGGAGAGGAGAGGGAAGAGAGGATGGAGAGGATGGAGAGGAGAGGAAGGAGAGGATGGAGAGGATGGATAGGAGAGGGAGGAGAGGGTGGATAGGATGGAGAGGATGGAGAGGATGGAAAGGATGGAGAGGAGAGGGTGGAGAGGGAGGATAGGAGAGGAGAGGAAGGAGAGGATGGAGAGGAGAGGATGGAGAGGAGAGGGTGGAGAGGGAGGAGAGGGTGGATAGGAGAGGAGAGGAAGGAGAGGATGGAGAGGAGAGGGAGGAGAGGATGGAGAGGAGAGGAAGGAGAGGATGGAGAGGATGGATAGGAGAGGGAGGAGAGGGTGGATAGGAGAGGAGAGGAAGGAGAGGATGGAGAGGAGAGGGAGGAGAGGATGGAGAGGAGAGGGAGGAGAGGGTGGATAGGAGAGGAGAGGAAGGAGAGGATGGAGAGGATGGATAGGAGAGGAGAGGAAGGAGAGGATGGAGAGGAGAGGGAGGAGAGGATGGAGAGGAGAGGGAGGAGATGGTGGATAGGAGAGGAGAGGATGGAGAGGATGGAGAGGATGGATAGGAGAGGAAGGAGAGGATGGAGAGGAGAGGGAGGAGAGGGTGGATAGGAGAGGAAGGAGGGGACGGAGAGGAGAGGAAGGAGAGGGAGGAGAGGGTGGATAGGAGAGGAAGGAGAGGATGGAGAGGAGAGGGAGGAGAGGGTGGATAGGAGAGGAAGGAGGGGGTGGAGAGGAGAGGAAGGAGAGGGAGGAGAGGGTGGATAGGAGAGGAGAGGATGGAGAGGATGGAGAGGATGGATAGGAGGGGATGGAGAGGAGAGGAAGGAGAGGATGGAGAGGAGAGGGAGGAGAGGGTGGATAGGAGAGGAAGGAGGGGACGGAGAGGAGAGGAAGGAGAGGGAGGAGAGGGTGGATAGGAGAGGATGGAGGATGGAGAGGAGAGGGAGGAGAGGGTGGATAGGAGAGGAAGGAGGGGATGGATAGGATGGATAGGAGAGGAGAGGATGGAGAGAAAGGAGAGGGTGGAGAGGATGGAGAAGAGAGGAAGGAGAGTAGATTATATAATTACATCTATAACATCATCTATAACAAATATAACAACATCTATAACAACATCTATCACATCATCTCAGACCTATACAGCTATTCCATTCAATGGTGTTTGGAGTTGTCCCTGGGGCTGAAGTTCTCTTGTTAATTAAACCTGGAATTCTTAATCGTGAAACTGCCACGTCCATCTTAGTGGTGAAACTACCACGTCCATCTTAGTGGTGAAACTGCCACGTCCATCTTAGTGGTGAAACTGCCACGTCCATCTTAGTGGTGAAACTACCACGTCCATCTTAGTGGTGAAACTGCCACGTCCATCTTAGTGGTGAAACTACCACGTCCATCTTAGTGGTGAAACAGGCACGTCCATCTTAGTGGTGAAACTGCCACGTCCATTTTTAGTGGTGAAACTGCCACGTCCATCTTAGTGGTGAAACTGCCACGTCCATCTCAGTGGTGAAACTGCCACGTCCATTTTAGTGGTGAAACTGCCACGTCCATCTTAGTGGTGAAACTGCCACGTCCATCTTAGTGGTGAAACTGCCACGTCCATCTTAGTGGTAAAACAACCACGTCCATCTTAGTGGTGAAACTGCCACGTCCATTTTTAGTGGTGAAACTGCCACGTCCATTTTTAGTGGTGAAACTGCCACGTTCCATCTTAGTGGTGAAACTGCCACGTTCCATTTTAGTGGTGAAACTGCCACGTCCATTGTTTGTGGTGAAACTGCCACGTTCCATCTTAGTGGTGAAACTGCCACATTCCATTTTAGTGGTGAAACTGCCACGTCCATCTTAGTGGTGAAACTGCCACGTCCATCTTAGTGGTGAAACTGCCACGTCCATCTTAGTGGTGAAACAGGCACGTCCATCTTAGTGGTGAAACTGCCACGTCCATCTTAGTGGTGAAACTACCACGTCCATCTTAGTGGTGAAACTACCACGTCCATCTTAGTGGTGAAACTGCCACGTCCATTTTTAGTGGTGAAACTGCCACGTTCCATCTTAGTGGTGAAACTGCCACGTTCCATTTTAGTGGTGAAACTGCCACGTCCATCTTAGTGGTAAAACAACCACGTCCATCTTAGTGGTGAAACTGCCACGTCCATTTTTAGTGGTGAAACTGCCACGTCCATTTTTAGTGGTGAAACTGCCACGTTCCATCTTAGTGGTGAAACTGCCATGTTCCATTTTAGTGGTGAAACTGCCACGTCCATTTTTAGTGGTGAAACTGCCACGTTCCATCTTAGTGGTGAAACTGCCACATTCCATTTTAGTGGTGAAACTACCACGGCCATCTTAGTGGTGAAACTGCCACGTCCATCTTAGTGGTGAAACTGCCACGTTCCATTTTTAGTGGTGAAACTGCCACGTCCATCTTAGTGGTGAAACTGCCACGTCCATCTTAGTGGTGAAACTGCCACGTCCATCTTGGTGGTGAAACTACCACGTCCATCTTAGTGGTGAAACTGCCACGTCCATTTTTAGTGGTGAAACTGCCACGTTCCATCTTAGTGGTGAAACTGCCACGTTCCATTTTAGTGGTGAAACTACCACGGCTATCTTAGTGGTGAAACTGCCACGTCCATCTTAGTGGTGAAACTGCCACGTCCATCTTAGTGGTGAAACTGCCACGTCCATCTTAGTGGTGAAACAGGCACGTCCATCTTAGTGGTGAAACTGCCACGTCCATCTTAGTGGTGAAACTGCCACGTCCATTTTTAGTGGTGAAACTGCCACGTCCATCTTTAGTGGTGAAACTCACCACTAAAGATGGACGTGGCAAACTACCACGTCCACCTTAGTGGTGAAACTGCCACGTCCATTTTTAGTGGTGAAACTGCCACGTCCATTTTTAGTGGTGGAACAGGCACGTCCATCTTAGTGGTGAAACAGGCACGTCCATCTTAGTGGTGAAACAGGCACGTCCATCTTAGTGGTGAAACTGCCACGTTCCATTTTAGTGGTGAAACTGCCACGTTCAATCTTAGTGGTGAAACTGCCACGTTCCATCTTAGTGGTGAAACTGCTACGTTCCATCTTAGTGGTGAAACTGCTACGTTCCATCTTAGTGGTGAAACTGCCACGTCCGTTTGGGATGTTACAACAACAAAGAAGTTACCGCAAACAACCAACATTGTTTTTTTACCCCCCCATGGGCCAAGGTCCAGAGTAGTGCACTATATAGGGAATAGGGTGCCATAGGGCTCTGGTCTAAAGTAGTGCACTATATGAGGAATAGGATGCCATTTTCGACTTCAGCATAACCCTCCATGGTATCACAGTACAACTAACCAGTTTAATCCGTTATGCTGCCGCTGCTACCGCGTCGGTTTGTCGTACTTTAAGGTCTTACAGGATCCCGTTCTGTATCGGTCTAACGGAGTAAATCAAGTTTTCGCTGGAGTTACGTCTGTTGAAAGTTTTAAGGAGCTTAGTGCTAGACTGCTGCTGCCAAGCCCCTTCAGACCGTACAGGGCCCGGCGGGCGACTTCATAGGGGCTTAATGGAAATAAATGCAGGCAATTCTCCTCATCAGCATTTCAACACAAAGTAGCTATTCCTTAATGAGCAGCTGGACGGGGATAGAGAATAGGCCTGCTTGCCAAATGTCATCCTATTACCCTATGCCAGGGATCATCAACTAGGTTTTTTCTTGACCGGATGGTCAGGTGGCCAGAACATAATTTACAAAAAAATGTATAGACTGCAAATTCACCGCAAGAAGCCCAAAATATATGACATTTGACTCAAACATAATCATATCAAACCTTGTTTACATGTGTATACGATCACATATATTTCTCTATTATGCGTGGGTATACTTAAGAACAGATTCATCTTTTAAAAAAAAATAATAATCACTTTGAGTTGATTTGTTGGTGTTTTTACAGTCTTTTATGTCTCAAAAAACATGGGGGGGGGGTGCCAAATAAACCCACGGGTCGCCATTTTGGGAAACCGTGCATTGTGGGTCCTGATCAAAAGTATTGTACTATCTAGGGAAGAGGGTGCCGAAGGGGACACAGACTAGAAGTAAATCAAATGAAGAGTGATTGTCTGGATGGAGTAGAACATCGATAGTTAAAGATCTAATGTATATATTTAGATACAGACCTATGCTTATATGAATGGATGAAACGGTATCAAACATATGAAAACCAAGTTTGACCCTGATCATCAATAGGAAGATTGGGTATCTTGAGTCCTTACTAGATCAGAGTCCATTAGGTACAGGGGTGGCAGACAGGCTCGTGGTCAAGGCAGGCAGAATGGTTAGTCAGGCGGGTACAGAGTCCAGAAACAGGCAAGGGTTAAAACCGGGAGGACTAGAAAAAGAGAACGGGAAAAACACGCTGGTTGACTTGGAAACATACAAGACGAACTGGCACAGAGAGACAAGAAACACAGGGATAAATACACTGGGGAGAATAAGAGACACCTGGAGGGGGTGGAGACAATCACAGGAACAGGTGAAACAGATCAGAGCGTGACAATCTCTTTACAAAGAGCTGGATACATCATTAGAATGGGTAAATCATTGGAATGGGTAAATCATTGGAATGGGTAAACCATTGGAATGTATACATCATTGGAATGGGTAAACCATTGGAATGGGTAAACCATTGGAATGTATACATCATTAGAATGGGTAAACCATTGGAATGGGTAAACCATTGGAATGTATACATCATTGGAATGGGTAAACCATTGGAATGGGTAAACCATTGGAATGTATACATCATTGGAATGGGTAAACCATTGGAATGGGTAAACCATTGGAATTTGTACATCATTGGAATGGGTAAACCATTGGAATGGGTAAACCATTGGAATGTATACATCATTAGAATGGGTAAACCATTGGAATGGGTAAACCATTGGAATGTATACATCATTGGAATGTATACATCATTGGAATGGGTAAACCATTGGAATTTGTACATCATTGGAATTGTCACGTTCCTGACCTGTTTTCTGTTTAGTTTTGTGTGTTAGTTGGTCAGGACGTGAGTTTGGGTGGGCATTCTATGTTATCTGTTTCTATGTTGGTTTAGGGTTGCCTGGTATGGCTCTCAATTGGAGGCAGGTGTTTGGCGTTCCTCTAATTGAGAGTCATATTTAGGTAGGCTGTTCACAGTGTTTGTTTGTGGGTGGTTGTCTCCTGTGTCTGTGTCGATGTTTGCACCATACGGGACTGTTTACGGTTTGTTCATTTATGTAGTCTGTTCCTGTTCATTTCGTTCTTCACGTTGTATGTAAGTTCGTTGTTCAGGTCTGTCTACTTTCGTTTTGTTATTTTGTATCATTTTCAAGTATAGTTCGTTTTCGTGTTTTGTTCGTTTTGTTTATTTAAAATAAAATTCATCATGTATTCACAACCCGCTGCGCCTTGGTTCGATCACTACTCCTCCTCTTCTTATGAAGAGAGAGAGGAACGCCGTTACAGAACCACCCACCAATCCAGAGCCAAGCAGCGGTGTAAACGGAGTAAGGGACAGCGAAAGAAGGAGGAATGGACTTGGGACGATGTATTGGACGGTAAAGGTTGCTACACATGGGAGGAGATCCTGGCTGGAAGGGATCGCCTCCCATGGGAACAGGTGGAGGCACTGAGGAGAACAGAGGCAACCGGAGAAGGGAACCGGCGTTATGAGGGGATGCGTCTTGCACGGAAGCCCGAAAAGCCCGTGAGTAACTCCCAAAAATTTCTTGGGGGGGGGCTAAGGGGTTGTGGGCCAAGGGCAGGTAGGAGACCTGCGCCCACTTCCCAGGCTAACCGTGGAGAGCGGGAGTACGGGCAGACACCGTGTTACGCAGTAGAGCGCACGGTGTCTCCTGTACGTGTGCATAGCCCGGTGCGGGTTATTCCACCTCCCCGCACTGGTAGGGCTAGATTGGGCATTGAGCCAGGTGTCATGAGGCCGGCTCAACGCGTCTGGTCTCCAGTGCGTCTCCTCGGGCCGGCATACATGGCACCTGCCTTACGCATGGTTTCCCCGGTTCGCCTACACAGCCCGGTGCGGGTTATTCCACCTCCCCGCACTGGGCGGGCGACCGGGAGCATTCAACCAGGTAAGGTTGGGCAGGCTCAATGCTCAAGAGAGCCAGTACGCCTGCACGGTCCGGTATTTCCGGCGCCACCTCCCCGCCCCAGCCTAGTACCTACAGTGCCTACACTACGCACTAGGCTACCAGTGCGTCTCCTGAGCCCTGTTCCTCCTCCACGCACTCTCCCTATAGTGCGTGTATCCAGTTCGGTGCCTCCAGTTCCGGCCCCACGCACTAAGCCACCTGTGCGTCTCCTAAGTCCTGTACACACTGTCACTTCTCCCCGTACTAGTCCTGAGGTGCCACCAGTGCCGGTACCACGCACCAGGTATAGAGTACGCTTTGAGAGTTCAGTGTGCCCTGTCCCTGCTCCCCGCACTAGTATGAAGGTGCGTGTCCTTAGCCCCGTGCCTCCAGTTCCGGCACCACGCACCAGGTCTACAGTGCGCCTTATCCGGCCAGAGCCATCCGTCTCCCCAGCGCTATCTGAGCCATCCGTCTCCCCAGCGCCATCTGAGCCATCCGTCTCCCCAGCGCCATCTGAGCCATCCGTCTCCCCAGCGCCATCTGAGCCATCCGTCTCCCCAGCGCCGTCTGAGCCGCCCGTCTGCAATGAGCCTGCAAAGCCGCCCGTCTGCCATGAGCCTGCAAAGCCGCCCGTCTGCCATGAGCCTACAGAGCCGTCCGCCAGACAGGAGCCGCTAGAGCCGCCCGCCAGACAGGAGCCGCTAGAGCCGTCCGTCAGACAGGGTCTGCCAGAGCCGCCAACCAGACAGGATCTGCCAGAGCCGCCAACCAGACAGGATCTGCCAGAGCCGCCAGCCAGACAGGATCTGCCAGAGCCGCCAGCCAGACAGGATCTGCCAGAGCCGCCAGCCAGACAGGATCTGCCAGAGCCGTCAGCGAGCCATGAGCAGCCAGAGCCGTCAGCGAGCCATGAGCAGCCAGAGCCGTCAGCGAGCCATGAGCAGCCAGAGCCGTCAACCTGCCATGAGCGTCCAGAGCCGTCAGCGAGCCATGAGCAGCCAGAGCCGTCAGAGAGCCATGAGCAGCCAGAGCCGTCAGAGAGCCATGAGCAGCCAGAGCCGTCAGAGAGCCATGAGCAGCCAGAGCCGTCAGAGAGCCATGAGCGTCCAGAGCCGTCAGCCAGCCATGAGCGTCCAGAGCCGTCAGCCAGCCATGAGCGTCCAGAGCCGTCAGCCAGCCATGAGCGTCCAGAGCCGTCAGCCTGCCATGAGCGTCCAGAGCCGTCAGCCTGCCATGAGCGTCCAGAGCCGTCAGCCTGCCATGAGCGTCCAGAGCCGTCAGCCTGCCATGAGCGTCCAGAGCCGTCAGTCAGCCATGAGCTGTCCCTCAGCCAGAAGCGGCTAGTAATTCAGAACTGCCCCTCAGTCCAGAGCTGTCTCTCTGTCCGGAGCTGCCCTTCAGTCCGGAGTTGCCCCTCTATCCTGAGCTACCTCTTTATCCTGAGCTACCTCTCTCTCCTAAGCTATCCCTCTGTCCTGAGCTATCCCTATGTCCTGAACTACCTTGTCCCAGAGCTGTCCTTGATTCTGGTGTTGCCCCTAAATTTAGGTGGGGTTATTTGGAGGGTGGTCATTGTGGGGTGGCTAAGGAAGCGGGGATTGATTATGGTGGGGTGGGAACCACGCCCGGAGCCTAAGCCACCACCGTGGTCAGATGCCCACCCAGACCCTCCCCTGGACTTTTTGGTGATGCGTTCGGAGTACGCATCTTGAGGGGGGGGTTATGTCACGTTCCTGACCTGTTTTCTGTTTAGTTTTGTGTGTTAGTTGGTCAGGACGTGAGTTTGGGTGGGCATTCTATGTTATCTGTTTCTATGTTGGTTTAGGGTTGCCTGGTATGGCTCTCAATTGGAGGCAGGTGTTTGGCGTTCCTCTAATTGAGAGTCATATTTAGGTAGGCTGTTCACAGTGTTTGTTTGTGGGTGGTTGTCTCCTGTGTCTGTGTCGATGTTTGCACCATACGGGACTGTTTACGGTTTGTTCATTTATGTAGTCTGTTCCTGTTCATTTCGTTCTTCACGTTGTATGTAAGTTCGTTGTTCAGGTCTGTCTACTTTCGTTTTGTTATTTTGTATCATTTTCAAGTATAGTTCGTTTTCGTGTTTTGTTCGTTTTGTTTATTTAAAATAAAATTCATCATGTATTCACAACCCGCTGCGCCTTGGTTCGATCACTACTCCTCCTCTTCTTATGAAGAGAGAGAGGAACGCCGTTACAGGAATGGGTAAACCATTGGAATGGGTAAACCATTGGAATGTATACATCATTAGAATGGGTAAACCATTGGAATGGGTAAACCATTGGAATGTATACATCATTAGAATGGGTAAACCATTGGAATGGGTAAACCATTGGAATGGGTAAATCATTGGAATGGGTAAACCATTGGAATGTATACATCATTAGAATGGGTAAACCATTGGAATGGGTAAACCATTGGAATTTATACATCATTGGAATGGGTAAACCATTGGAATGGGTAAACCATTGGAATTTATACATCAGTGGAATATAGTCATACTGACTGGTTCTTTAGTCCTATCTAAAACGGTTCGAGGACAATTCTCATATTTAGTTTTTACTTAGTCACAGCTTTAATCAATTATATTTCTATCAACTAGCAAGGACAGACCAGTGAGTTATTTAAATATTGAACACACACACACACACACACACACACACACACACACACACACACACACACACACACACACTGCACACGTCCTTTAACCATTCAGCTCAGTTCAAGTAACTGAACTAAATGACTACCGCCCCGTAGCACTCACTTCTGTCATCATGAAGTGCTTTGAGAGACTAGTCAAGTATCATATCACCTCTACCTTACCTGACACCCTAGACCCACTTCAATTTGCCTACCGCGCCAATAGATCCACAGACGATGCAATCGCCATCTCACTTGCACACTGCCCTTTCCCATCTGGACAAGAGGAATACCCATGTGAGAATGCTGTTCATTGTCTACAGCTCAGCCTTCAACATCATAGTCCCCTCCAAGCTCATCGTGTTCACATTCTATCATCCAGAAGATGAGGTCAGTACAAATGCATCAAAGTTAGGACTGAGAGACTGAAAAAATAGCTTCTATCTCAAGGCCATCAGACTGTTAAACAGCCATCACTCGCCAGCCTCCACCCAGTACTCTGCCCTGAACTTAGTCACTGTCACTAGCTGGTTACCACCCAGTACCCTGTCCTGAACTTAGTCACTGTCACTAGCTGGTTACCACCCAGTACCCTGTCCTGAACTTAGTCACTGTCACTAGCCGGTTACCATCCAGTTACTGAACCCTGCACCTTAGAGGCATAGAAATACATAGTACATAGAAATTGAATCACTGGTCACTTTAATAATGTTTACATACTATTTCACTCATTTCATATGTATACTGAACAAAAATATAAATTAAATCGTTCAACAATTTCAATGATTTTACTTAGTTACAATTCATATAAGGAAATCAGTCAATTTAAATTAATGCCCTAATCTATGGATTTCACATGACTGGACAGGGGCGCAGTCATGGGTGGGTCTGGGAGGGCATAGGCCCACCCACTTGGGAGCCAGGCCCACCCACTGGGGAGCCAGGCCCAGCCAATCAGAATGAGTTTTCCCCCACAAAAGGCCTTTATTAAAGACATAAATACTCCTCAGTTTCACCAGCTGTCCAGGTGGCTGGTCTCAGATGATGCCGCAGGTGAAGAAGCCAAATGTGGAGGTCCTGGGCTGGCGTGGTTACACGGTCTGCGGTTGTGAGGCCGGGTTGGACGTACTGCTAAATTCTCTAAAACGGCGTTGAAGGCGGCTTAAGGTAGAGAAATTAACATTAAATTCTCTGGCAACAGCTCTGGTGGACATTCCTGCAGTCAGCATGTTAATTGCACACTCCCTCAAAACCTGAGACATCTGTGGCAGTGTTGTGTGACATAACTGCACATTTTAGAGTGGCCTTTTATTGTCCCCAGCACAAGGTGCACCTGTGTAACGAACATGCTGTTCTTGATATGCCACACCTGTCAGGTGGATGGATTATCTTGGTTAAGGGGAAATGCTCACTAACAGGGATGTAAACAAATGTGTGCACAACGTTTGAGGGAAAGAAGCTTTTTGTGCACGTGGAACATTTCTGGGATCTTTTATTTCAGCTCATGAAGCACGGGACCAAAACTTTACATGTTGCATTTAAATTTTTGTTCAGTATGTATACTGTATTCTAATCAATGCCATTCCTATTTGACTATTGCTGTACATACAGTCCATTCTAAAGTATTCAGACCCATTGACTTTTTCCACATTTTGTTACGTTACAGCCTTATTCTAAAATGAATTTAAATAAAATAATCTCATCAATCTATCTTTATTTTAAACAGAACTTTTAAATAAAAAACTGAAACACCTTATTTACATAAGTATTCAGATCTTTTTCTATGAGATTCGAAATTGAGCTCAGGTGCATCCTGTTTCCATTGATCATCCTTGAGATGTTTCTACAACTTGATTGGAGTTCACCTGTGGTAAATTCAATTGATTGGACATGATTTAGGAGGGCACACACCTGTCTATATACGGTCCCACAGTTGACAGTGCATGTCAGAGAAAAAAAAAACAAGAAGCACAGATCTGGGGAAGGACACCAAAACATTTCTGCAGCATTGAAGGTCACCAAGAACACAGTGGCCGCCATCATTCTTAAAATGGAATAAGTTTGTATTATTTTACTTTTAGAATTGTGTGTATTGTTGAGAATTGTTAGATATCACTGTTGGAGCTCGGGAACACAAGCATTTCGCTACACCCGCAATAACATCTGCTAAATATGTGTATGCGAACAATAAAAATGGATTTGATTTCATTCAACACAGACGTGGTGAATTGGTGAGCTGACTTATGTAGAGAGCGGGGTGGTATTATATTCACCGTTCGTGATTCTGTGGCCTATGTAACAGTATATAGCCAGTATATAACAGTATATAGCCTACTGTTAATACTGCTATGACAACCATTTGGACTTCTAGTAGACGCTACAATATTTCACTAACCATTCAATTAATTAATTGGTTGTCTGAATGATAACGTTGTCATTTATATAGATAAAGAGGCCAGCCCAACAAACTTCAAAGTTTACAACAATAAAACGTACTCGGGAATATTGAAGCCTATTGATGATCCAATGAATGCGCTGGATTATGACGTAATTAGCCTACACAGTCTTCGTTATGCCTGTGCGATCAGTCCTAGTCTTCATTAGACTACCCAATAGGAGTCCTTGAATGGCAAAGTATGATCTCCCGCATTGAAATAAATGATTGGCAAACGCTGTGTTATTCAATCAGACAATAATAAGCCTAGTAAGAATGTAATTACATATAATAGCCTAGCCATTGAAACGAGGAGCAGTTACTGCCTGTCTGAGTTCTCTCTCTCTCTCTCTCTCTCCCCCACGCGCTCACTCTCCCTTTCTCACACACGCCGACAGCCTCTTTCCCCCTCTCACTCTCACTCTCTCCCTCGCCCGATCCCGACTCTCTTTCCGACAATAAACATGGCTGCAAAATCGGACGGAGCAGCCCTGTCTGTGCAGACTACCGAGAACCCCGTACCACCACCACTCCGATGTATGGTCGCAGCCGAGCCCGACCAGGGTCCCTCGTCGTGCCGCTATGCTTCTAAGCCCTACTCGCTCCTGGATTGCTGCTGGGTGTTGTGCTCACTGCTCGTCTTCTTTTCAGACGGGGCCACCGACCTGTGGCTTGCCGCGGACTACTACCTGAGACGGGACTACTGGTGGTTCGGGCTAACACTGGTCTTCGTGGTGGTTCCCTCCGCCGTGGTTCAGGTGTTGAGTTTCAGGTGGATAGTCTACGACTACTCGGATATCAGCGGCAGCAGCAGCGGGGCAGTGGCGGCAGTCAGTGCGGCGGCAGAGTCTTCCAGGGGAGGCGAGTGTAATTTCAGCACCAAGGGCAGCATCAACACCAACAAACAGCACGGTGGCGGAGCGGCCAATGCTGCTACTGTTGCCGGGGTTGGATGCTCGTCGGCAGGGCAGAATGCGGCGGGGGCTGGGACTGAGAGCGGCACCCGGACATGCTGCAGAGTGTGTATGTGGCTGTTCCAGTCAATTCTTCACCTCCTACAACTGGGCCAGGTCTGGAGGTAAATACAGATATACATTTATTATGCAGCATACAGCAGCCGTCTGATCAATATGAGACACGTGCACTTGAGCGTGCAAGCAGGCAGCCGTGCTCTGCACGCTCTCCGTGGAGGAGCAACACCTCTCTGCTGTAGATACCGGTCAACCGGTCAGTCAGTCCACGCGGTAAAGATGTTTCAGCCCAGAGCCATGTTTAGAGAGGTTACATTTAAATATATGTCTCCTCTGTGTAGCCTATCAAAAATGTTCCGTTAGGATTGTGATGTTCTATGGCATACCATATGCTGGTTATGTGAATCTCTATAGGATCATGTGCTTATTTTTAGGGTTGTTTATGGTGTGAATATAAGGTTTGAGACTATGTTGGTCATGCCGAGCCTACCAGTAACCTCAACAGAAGGAAATGCATGCCTACTACTACCAGTCATGGTCGAGTGATTCTAGAATGTCTAGTGTGTGTGTGTGTGTGTGTGTGTGTGTGTGTGTGTGTGTGTGAGAGAGAGAGTGTGTGTGTGTAAGTGTATGTATGAATGTGCATGCATAAGAGAGGAGGATTGATGAAGGAGAGATAGCATGCAGGAGGAGGAGGATGATGATGAGGATGATGAGGAGGAGGATGATTATGAAGAGGATGATTAGGAGGAGGATGATGAGGAGGAG
Source organism: Salvelinus alpinus (assembly GCF_045679555.1). Classification (NCBI taxonomy): domain Eukaryota; kingdom Metazoa; phylum Chordata; class Actinopteri; order Salmoniformes; family Salmonidae; genus Salvelinus; species Salvelinus alpinus. The sequence continues at coordinate 42,167,231 of NC_092113.1, read as the reverse complement.
GATGAGGAGGAGGATGATGAGGAGGAGGAGGATAATGAGGAGGATGAGGATGAGGAGGATGATGAGGAGGAGGATGATTATGAAGAGGATGATGAGGAGGAGGATGATGAGGAGGATGATGATGAGGATGATGAGGATGAGGAGGATGAGGGTAATGGTGAGGATGAGGAGGAGGAGGATGGTGAGGAGGAGGAAAATTATGACGATGATGAGGATAATGGTGATGTAGATGATGAGGAGAAGGAGGAGGATGATAATGATGAGGAGGAGGTGGAGGAGGAGGAGGATGATGGAGGAGGAGGAGGATGATGGAGCCCACATATTAGCATTCTGTTAAGAGAGAAATGAAGTCCATTCATTGATAAAACTCTCCAAAAGCTAAACGGTATCCGCTGGGCTCACGCTCTGGAGCGCGTGGTGATATCTGTTTCATTGCACAAACTGCTTCATGAATATTTAATAACAGTAGACCAAGACTGTTTCATGTCTTTGTAAGACTGACTCAGCCTTACTTTCTGCCCAAATATACAGGAGGCCTACTTCCTGCCGTCTCGCCAGTTCAAAATTTGCTGAGTTGCCTTTTCGGGAAACACCACTCACTGGGCACAGACGTCACTTCAACGTTTGGTCTATATTCCCTGACGTTCATGACTTTGCAAATCCAATCCATTTTCCATGTTGATTCATTACTATTAACAAGCGTCAAAAGTCTCTTAGGAGGCTTTCAGGCAAGGGCAGATCAGGGCAGATCGGGATAGGGTTGGGCAGGACATGACAGGCCAGGCCATGGCAGATCAGGGCAGGCTAGGCCAGGCCAAGGCAGACCAGGATAGGACAGGCCAGGGCAGACCAGGGCAGGCCAGAGTAGGGCAGGGCCAGGCCAGAGTAGGGCAGGCCAGGGCCATGGCAGACCAGGGCAGGCCAGGGCCAGGGCAGGCCAGGCCAAAGTAGGGCAGGCCAAGGCAGGCCAGGGCCAGGGCAGACCAGGCCAGAGTAGGGCAGGCCAGGGCCAAGGCAGGCCAGGGGCAGGGGCAGGGCCAAGGCTGGGAAGGGCAGGGCAGGGCAGGCCAGGGCCAAGGCAGGCCAGGGGCAGGGCTGTGAAGGGCAGGGCAGGCCAGGGCCAAGGCAGGGCTGGGAAGGGCAGGGCAGGGCAGGGCCAAGGCAGGCCAGGGGCAGGGCTGGGAAGGGCAGGCCAGGGCCAAGGCAGGCCAGGGGCAGGGCTGGTAAGGGCAGGGCAGGCCAGGGCCAAGGCAGGCCAGGGGCAGGGCTGGGAAGGGCAGGCCAGGGCCAAGGCAGGGCTGGGAAGGGCTGGGAAGGGCAGGGCTGGTCATACGTAATAGTATCATCCGCATATAGATGAAGTTGACATTTTTTTTACAGATTGACCAATGGTGTTTATATAAATAGTGAAGAGATCAGGTCCCAGAATCCACCCCTGTGGTACACCTTTATGTACTTCCAGAAATGCAGACTGAACCCCATCAAGGACGATGGCTAAGCTCATCATGATACCATCAACAGTCCTATCAAGGACTTGTTCAATAAAATAGCAGGATCAACAGTATCAAAAGCTTTTGACAGGTCCACAAATAAAGCAGCACATTTCATTTTAGAGTCTAAAGTATCGACAAGATAATTAACAACTAAACTGGTTACTGTACATATTATATGCCCAGGACTAAACCCTGTGTCCTAAACCCTGTGTCCTAAACCCTGTGTCCTAAACCCTGTGTCCTAAACCCTGTGTCCTAAACGCTGTGTCCTAAACCCTGACTGTAGTGGTTGTTGTAATAGTCCCATGTCCTAAACCCTGACTGTAGTGGTTGTTGTAATAGTACTGTGTCCTAAACCCTGTGTCCTAAACCCTGTGTCCTAAACCCTGTGTCCTAAACCCTGACTGTAGTGGATGTTGTAATAGTACTGTGTCCTAAACCCTGTGTCCTAAACCCTGTGTCCTAAACCCTGTGTCCTAAACCCTGTTTCCTAAACCCTGACTGGTTTACTTTCTAAATGCATTTATCAGATACAAAACAAAATAGCTTCATTGTACATTTACCCAGGATTCTAGAATCTGAGCTCGACAAGGAAGCCTTGAAATGGGGCAATATTAATTAACTGCCGTCTCCCTTATGGAGACCTGATTTACATACTTTTGGAATATTTGAATTTATGTAACCTTTATTTAACTAGGCAAGACAGTTACGAACAAATTCTTATTTACAACGACGGCCTACCAAAAGGCAAAAGGCCTCCTGCGGGGACGGGGGCTGGGATTAAAAATATATTTTTTTATATATAAATATATGACCAAACACACATCACGACAAGAGAGACACCACAACATTACATAAAGGTAATAGACCTAACACATCAGCATAGCAAGGCAGCAACACATGACCATACAGCATGGTAGCAACACCACATGGCAGCAACACAACATGGTAGCAGCACAAAACATGGTGCAAACATTATTGGGCACAGACAACAGCACAAAGACAAGAAGGTAGAGACAACAATACATCACACAAAGCTGCCAAAACTGTCAGTAAGAGTGTCCATGATTGAGTCTTTGAATGAAGCGATTGAGATAAAACTGTCCAGTTTGAGTGTTTGTTGCAGCTCGTTCCAGTCGCTAGCTGCAGATAACTGAAAAGAGGAGCGACCCAGGGATGTGTGTGCTTTGGGGACCTTTAACAGAATGTGACTGGCAGAACGGGTGTTGTATGTGGAGGATGAGAGCAGCAGTAGATATCTCAGATAGGGGGGAGTGAGGCCTTAGAGGGTTTTATAAATAAGCATCAACCAGTGGGTCTTGTGACGGGTATACAAAGAGGATCAGTTTACAGAGGAGTATAGAGTGCAGTGATGTGTCCTATAAGGAGCATTGGTGGCAAATCTGATGGCCGAATGGTAAAGAACATCTAGCCGCTCGAGAGCACCCTTACCTGCCGATCTATAAATTACGTCTCCGTAATCTAGCATGGGTAGGATGGTCATCTGAATCAGGGTTAGTTTGGCAGCTGGGGTGAAAGAGGAGTGATTACGATAGAGGAAACCAAGTCTAGATGTAACTTTATCCTGCAGCTTTGATATGTGCTGAGAGAAGGACAGTGTACCATCTAGCCATACTCCCAAGTACTTGTATGAGGTGACTACGTCAAGCTCTAAACCCTCAGAGGTAGTAATAACATATGCAGGAAGAGGGGTGTTCTTCTTACCAAACCACATGACTTTTGTTTTGGAGGTGTTCAGAACAAGTTTAAGGGTAGAGAAAGCTTGTTGGACACTAAGAAATCTTTGTTGTAGATCATTTAACACTAAATCCAGCTGGGGCCAGCTGAGTATAAAACTGTAAAATCTGAAAGTAAATTCATGAGAGCGGAGGAAACCAAGATGGCGTAGCAGTCGGATGTGTCTTTGTCCTGTCTGTCCCGTGTAAATAGTATTCGTATTTTTCGTATACATTTCGTATATATTTTAATTTCACTTTCCATCTAGGAACTGAATATACATTCCTACATTCCGCCTCACCCAATGTGGTACGGACCTGCTATTTTTTTATACTTTAGAACCGTAACCCCAATCAGAAGCTAGCCAGATAACTAGCTACTAGCTAGTAGTCAGTTAGCCACTGCTGCGGTCTTCGCCCTTAACTCGGACACAGCCAGCTTCAATACCGGGCCAATACCTGCCAGTCTGCAAGCGCGATATCAACCCAGAGCATATAGGACTGCTTTTTCTCTACCACATCACCGGATTCCTGACGCAAGCTCTGGACAATTACACCGTATTATCACAGCTAGCTAGCTGCAACCGAGTGGCTACTACTGGCTACTACTGGCTAACACCTCTGTCCCGAAGCAAGCACCAGTTAGCCTTGAGCTAGCCTCGAGCTAGGCCCATCTGCCGGCTAGCCGAAGAGGTCTACCAGCGAACTCTTGGGCTACAATACCTCTTTTGCCAATTGGACTGGACCTTTTTTTTGCCGACACAGAGCCCTGCCAATCCATCACAACTGGTCTAAATCAGCTACAAGCTAATTTAGCCATTTTTTTTTGCCGCTGCTAGTAGCTTTTACCTTCTGCACAGACACCAGCCCTGTTATTAGCCTGGATATTACTCACCAATTTACCAGCATCGGACTGTCTCTCGACAACAACGCCGGATTCCTGCCGTAATCCCTGAGCCACTACTTCTGATCCTCACAGCTAGCTTGCAGCTAGCGCAGTTAGCGCCACTGCCACGAAGCTAGCACCAGTTAGCAAACACAATTCTACAATTCACAACCTCTCTTTCGCCATTCGGCTTGGATTCTCTGGATTCTCTGTCGACACGACCACGTCTGAGCAGACCCCCTCCGTCTGAGCAGACCACCCCCCGGGCTACTAACTTTAAACGCCGCGTGCTAGCTTAGTGGAGGCCTCCCTGCTCCATCTACGGCTGCCCCCTGGACACTATGATCACTTGGCTACATAGCTGATGCATGCTTGACTGTCCATTAATTCACGGTACTCCATTCTGTTTATTTGTGTTTTATCTGTCGGCTCTGTGCTTTAACTCAGGATCTGTGTGTAGTTAATCCGACCCTCTCTGCCTAGTCGTCGCCATTTTTACCTGTTGTTGCTGTGTTAGACTAGCACCCTGTTATTGCTGCTGTTATCTTACCTGTTGTTTTAGCTAGCTCTCCCAATCAAGACCTGCAATCACTTTATGCCTTATTGTATGTCTCTCTCAAATATCAATATGCCTTGCATACTGTTGTTCAGGCTAGTTTTCATTATCATTGTTTTGGTTTGCAATGGACCCTGTAGTTCCACTCTCCGTACCTCTGATACCCCCTTTGTCCCACCCCCCACACATGCGGTGACCTCACCCATTGAGACCAGCATGTCCAGAGATACAACCTCTCTTATCATCACCCAGTGCCTGGGCTTGCCTCCGCTGTACCCGCGCCCCTCCATACCCCTGTCTGCACATTATGCCCAGAATCTATTCTACCACGCCCATAAATCTGCTCCTTTTATTCTTTGTCCCCAACGCTCTAGGCGACCAGTTTTGATAGCCTTTAGCCGCACCCTCATCCTACTACTCCTCTGTTCCTCGGGTGATGTGGAGGTAAACCCAGGCCCTGCATGTCCCCAGTCACCCTCATTTGTTGACTTCTGTGATCGAAAAAGCCTTGGCCTCATGCATGTCAACATCAGAAGCCTCCTCCCTAAGTTTGCCTTACTCACCGCTTTAGCACACTCTGCCAATCCTGATGTCCTTGCCGTGTCCGAATCCTGGCTTAGGAAGGCCACCAAAAATTCTGAGATTTCCATACCCAACTATAACACTTTCCGTCAAGATAGAACTGCCAAAGGGGGAGGAGTTGCAATCTACTGCAGAGATAGCCTGCAAAGTTCTGTCATACTTTCCAGGTCTATGCCCAAACAGTTCGAACTTCTAATTTTAAAAATTAATCTCTCCAGAAATAAGTCTCTCACTGTTGCCGCCTGCTACCGACCCCCCTCAGCTCCCAGCTGTGCCCTGGACACCATCTGTGAATTGATCGCTCCCCATCTAGCTTCAGAGTTTGTTCTGTTAGGTGACCTAAACTGGGATATGCTTAACACCCCGGCAGTCCTACATTCCAAGCTTGATGCCCTCAATCTCACACAAATCATCAAGGAACCCACCAGGTACAACCCTAAATCCGTAAACATGGGCACCCTAATAGACATTATCCTGACCAACCTGCCCTCCAAATACACCTCTGCTGTCTTCAATCAAGATCTCAGCGATCACTGCCTCATTGCCTGTATCCGCCACGGGTCCGCGGTCAAACGACCACCCCTCATCACTGTCAAACGCTCCCTAAAACACTTCTGCGAGCAGGCCTTTCTAATCGACCTGGCCCGGGTACCCTGGAAGGATATTGACCTCATCCCGTCAGTTGAGGATGCCTGGTCATTCTTTAAATGTTACTTCCTCACCATATTAGACAAGCACGCTCCGTTCAAAAAATGCAGAACCAAGAACAGATATAGCCCTTGGTTCACTCCAGACCTGACTGCCCTCGACCAGCACAAAAACATCCTGTGGCGAACTGCAATAGCATCGAAGAGCCCCCGCGATATGCAACTGTTCAGGGAAGTCAGGAACCAATACACGCAGTCAGTCAGGAAAGCAAAGGCCAGCTTTTTCAAGCAGAAATTCGCATCCTGTAGCTCTAACTCCAAAAAGTTCTGGGATACTGTAAAGTCCATGGAGAACAAGAGCACCTCCTCCCAGCTGCCCACTGCACTGAGGCTAGGTAACACGGTCACCACCGATAAATCCGTGATAATCGAAGACTTCAACAAGCATTTCTCAATGGCTGGCCATGCCTTCCTCCTGGCGACTCCAACCTTGGCCAACAGCCCCGCCCCCCCCGCTGCTACTCGCCCAAGCCTCCCCAGCTTCTCCTTTACCCAAATCCAGATAGCAGATGTTCTGAAAGAGCTGGAAAACCTGGACCCATACAAATCAGCTGGGCTTGACAATCTGGACCCCCTATTTCTGAAACTGTCCGCCGCCATTGTCGCACCCCCTATTACCAGCCTGTTCAACCTCTCCTTCGTATCATCTGAGATCCCCAAGGATTGGAAAGCTGCCGCGGTCATCCCCCTCTTCAAAGGGGGAGACACCCTGGACCCAAACTGTTACAGACCTATATCCATCCTGCCCTGCCTATCTAAGGTCTTCGAAAGCCAAGTCAACAAACAGATCACTGACCATCTCGAATCCCACCGTACCTTCTCCGCTGTGCAATCCGGTTTCCGAGCCGGTCACGGGTGCACCTCAGCCACGCTCAAGGTACTAAACGATATCATAACCGCCATCGATAAAAGACATTACTGTGCAGCCGTCTTCATCGACCTGGCCAAGGCTTTCGACTCTGTCAATCACCATATTCTTATCGGCAGACTCAGTAGCCTCGGTTTTTCTAATGACTGCCTTGCCTGGTTCACCAACTACTTTGCAGACAGAGTTCAGTGTGTCAAATCGGAGGGCATGTTGTCCGGTCCTCTGGCAGTCTCTATGGGGGTACCACAGGGTTCAATTCTCGGGCCGACTCTTTTCTCTGTATACATCAATGATGTTGCTCTTGCTGCGGGCGATTCCCTGATCCACCTCTACGCAGACGACACCATTCTATATACTTCCGGCCCTTCCTTGGACACTGTGCTATCTAACCTCCAAACGAGCTTCAATGCCATACAACACTCCTTCCGTGGCCTCCAACTGCTCTTAAACGCTAGTAAAACCAAATGCATGCTTTTCAACCGTTCGCTGCCTGCACCCGCACGCCCGACTAGCATCACCACCCTGGACGGTTCCGACCTAGAATATGTGGACATCTATAAGTACCTAGGTGTCTGGCTAGACTGCAAACTCTCCTTCCAGACTCATATCAAACATCTCCAATCCAAAATCAAATCAAGAATCGGCTTTCTATTCCGCAACAAAGCCTCCTTCACTCACGCCGCCAAACTTACCCTAGTAAAACTGACTATCCTACCGATCCTCGACTTCGGCGATGTCATCTACAAAATAGCTTCTAACACTCTACTCAGCAAACTGGATGCAGTTTATCACAGTGCCATTCGTTTTGTTACTAAAGCACCTTATACGACCCACCACTGCGACCTGTATGCCCTAGTCGGCTGGCCCTCGCTACATGTTCGTCGTCAGACCCACTGGCTCCAGGTCATCTACAAGGCTATGCTAGGTAAAGTGCCGCCTTATCTCAGTTCACTGGTCACGATGGCTACACCCACCCGCAGCACGCGCTCCAGCAGGTGTATCTCACTGATCATCCCTAAAGCTAAAACCTCATTTGGACGCCTTTCCTTCCAGTTCTCTGCTGCCTGCGACTGGAACGAATTGCAAAAATCTCTGAAGTTGGAGACTTTTATCTCCCTCAACAACTTTAAAAATCTGCTATCCGAGCAGCTAACCGATCGCTGCAGCTGTACATAGTCCATCTGTAAACTACCCACCCAATTTACCTACCTCACCCCCCATACTGCTTTTATTTATTTACTTTTCTGCTCTTTTGCACACCAGTATCTCTTCTTGCACATGATCATCTGATGATTTATCACTCCAGTGTTAATCTGCTAAATTGTAATTATTAGATTTATTGCCTACCTCATGCCTTTTGCACACATTGTATATAGATTCTCTTTTTTTCTACCATGTTATTGACTTGTTTATTGTTTACTCCATGTGTAACTCTGTGTTGTCTGTTCACACTGCTATGCTTTATCTTGGCCAGGTCGCAGTTGCAAATGAGAACTTGTTCTCAACTAGCCTACCTGGTTAAATAAAGGTGAAATAAAAAATAAATAAAAAAAGAGAGCCTCCTACTGCCTGAGCTATGTGGTTGATGTAAATTTAGAACAGCGTGGGGCCTAGGATTGAGCCTTGGGGTGCTCCCTTGGTGACAGGCCGTGGCTCAGACAGCAGATGTTCTGACTTTATATACTGCGCTCTTTGGGAGAGGTAGTTAGTAAACCAGGCCAAAGACCCCTCAGAGACACCAACACTCCTTAGCCAGCCCATAAGAATGGAATGGTCTACCGTATCAAAAGCTTTGGCTAAGTCAATTAAAATAGCAGCACAACATTGCTTAGAATTAAGGGCAATGGTGACATCATAGAGGACCTTTAAGGTTGCAGTGACACATCCATGACCTGAGCTGAAACCTGATTGCATACCAGAGAATACTATAGACATCAATAAACCAAGTCAGTTGATTATTGACAAGTTTTTCCAACACTTTTTAATAACAGCGCAAAATAGAAATGGGTCTATAACAGTTAGGATCCGCTTGATCTCCCCCTTTAAATAAAGGATGCACCGTGGCTGCCTTCTAAGCCATGGGAACCTCCCCAGAGAGGAGAGACAGGTTAAAAAGGTCAGAGATGGGCTTGGTGATGATATGGGCAACAACCTTAAAGAAGAAAGGGTCTAAACCATCTGACCCATATGTTTTTTGGGGTCAAGTTTCAGGAGCTCCTTTAGCACCTCGGACTCAGTGACCGCCTGGAAGGAGAAACTTTGTAGCGGGGCAGGAGAAAAAGAGGGAGAAGCGTCGGGGCTAGTCGCATTAGAAGGTGGGGAGATGAGGAAATGTTGGACGGGCAATGAAGCATGACTGAGTCAAATAGGAATCCTGACTTAATGAAGTGGTGATTAAAGAGCTCAGCCATGTGCTCCTTGTCAGTAACAACCACATCATCAACATTAAGAGACATGGGCAGCTGTGGAGGAGGAGGGTTTATTCTCTAGGTCTTTAACTGTTTTCCAGAACTTCTTGGGGTTAGACCCACAGAGAGAGAACTGAGCCTTAAATTAACTAACTTTGGCCTTCCGGATAGCCTGAGTCCACTTATTTCTCATTTGCCTGAACGAGAGCCAGTCAGCCTGAGTATGCGTGTGCCGAGCCTTTCACCAAATGGAATTCTTGAGGTCGAGTAACTCTGCAAAATCACGGTTGAACCAGGGGCTGAACCTGTTTTTAATTCTCATTTTCTTTATGGGGGCGTGTTTGTTAACAATACCACTGAAAATATCAAAAAAGAAGGTCCAAGCGTCTTCGACAGAGGAGATCAAGCTGATTCTATACCAAGTTACAGAGGCCAGTTCATGAAGGAAGGCTTGCTCATTAAAGTTTTTTAGCAAGCGTCTCTGACAAATCAGGAAAGGTCGTTTCACCGAACAGCCATTACGAACACAGGGTGTAAAACAGTGATCACTAAGGCCATTACAGAAAACACCAGACTGATAACTATTAGGATTATTTGTGAGGATAACATCAAGGAGAGTAGCCTTTTCTGTGTGTTAGGAGTCATTCTTTGTGGGATTGGTAATAATCTCAGAAAGATTTAGGGAGTCTCATTTCTTTAAGACTTGCTCAGGTGGATTAAGCATGTCCCAGTTTAGGTCACCTAGCAGGACAAATTCAGACTTAGTGTAAGGGGCCAGGAAAGAGCTTAGGGCAGGCAGGGTACAGGCCGGTGCTGATGGTGACCAATAACACCCAGCATCAGTCAACAAAGAGTTATTTAAAAGGTTCATGCTTAAAACCAGCAAATCAAATTGTTTGGGAACAGACTTGGTGGAGACAACCGAGCACTGAAGGTGATCCTTGGTAAAGATTGCCACTCCACAACCTTTGGAAGATCCGTCTTGCCGAAAAAGGTTATAACTAGAAAGGTTAACATCAGTATTCAAAACACTGTTTCTTAATAAACACGTCTCAGTAATGAACAACACATGTGGATTAGAGCTGTGAATCCAAACTTTCAATTGACCAATTGTAATTAATAAGCTTCTAGTGTTAACGTGCAGAAAACCCAGGCTTTAACTTCTCTGGGATATGTGGGACGCTAACGTCCCACTTGGGCAAAAGCCAGTAAAAATGCAGAGCGCCAAATTCAAATAAATTACTATAAAAATCAAACTTTCATGAAATCACACATGCAATACACCAAATTAAAGCTACACTTGTTGTGAATCCAGCCAACATGTCAGATTTCAAATAGGCTTTTCGGCGAAAGCAAATTATCCTATTATTTGAGGATAGCACCATAGTAAACAAAGAGAGAGAAGCATATTTCAACCCTGCAGGCGCGACACAAAACGCAGAAATAAAAATATAATTCATGCCTTACCTTTGACGAGCTTCTGTTGTTGGCACTCCAATATGTCCCATAAACATCACAAATGGTCCTTTTGTTCGATTAATTCCGTCAATATATATCCAAAATGTCCATTTATTTGGCGCGTTTGATCCAGAAAAACACCGGTTCCAACTTGTGCAATGTGACTACAAAATATCTCAAAAGTTACCTGTAAACTTTGCCAAAACATTTCAAACTACTTTTGTAATACAACTTTAGGTCTTTTTTAACGTAAATAATCGATAAAATTGAAGACGGGATGATCTGTGTTCAATAAAGGATTAAAACAAACTGTAGCTAGCTTTCAGGTCATGCGCCTCTAACAGTACACTTCAAGTGACCCTCGTTCAAGATGGCGGTACTTCTTCATTACACAAAGGAAAAAACCTGAATCATTTTCTAAAGACTGTTGACATCCAGTGGAAGCGGTAGGAACTGCAAGAAGGTCCCTTAGAAATCTGGATTCCCAATTAAAATTAATTGAAAAGAGAGTGACCTCAAAATAAATAAAAATCAAAATGGTTTGTCCTCTGGGTTTCGCCTGCTAAATAAGTTAAGTTTGTTTTCTATCCAAATCTACTAATAATATGCATATCTTATCTTCTGGGGATGAGTAGCTGGCAGTTGAATTTGGGTATGCTTTTCATCCAAACGTGAAAATGCTGCCCCCTATCCTAGAGCAGTTAACGAGAGCAGAAATCAGTGAAGCAGATATCCGAGCACAAGTCATAATTGGGGCTAGCAACAGTAGGTGGGCCAGGGTGTACATGCACATTTCCAGATATCATCAACCGTAATACAATCAGGGCAAGGCAGAGGACAGGGAGAGCTCTGCAGTGTTGATTTTTTATGACATTTGAATGTGCATTAGATGGCAACAAGATCATATTATACAGCATTTTCATCGGGTAACATGAAAACAAAGCTGGCGAGAGGTGGTTAGAATAGGATGGGAGGCCAAGAGTCCGTGTAACCAATAGAGAGTCAGAGTCCCGAGTGTGGGAACGAACATAGTCTGTCCCACGGTCTGTTAAACAAGCAAGCTCATAGTCAACAAAGCACACAGGAATCATGAGGCAAATAGCATAAAGCACAATAAAAAAATATAACGACTTGGGGCTAGCCATTGTAAGTTCAGAGTTACTCGCCCCTGTCACGTTCCTGACCTTATTTCCTTTGTTTAGTCTTTGTTTTAGTGTTGGTCAGGACGTGAGCTGGGTGGGCATTCTATGTTTTATGTTGGGTTTGTTGTTTGGCCTAATATGGTTCTCAATCAGAGGCAGGTGTTTGTCATTGTCTCTGATTGGGAACCATATTAAGGTAGCCTGTGTTCAATGTTTGTTTGTGGGTGATTGTTCCTGTTCGTGCGTTCATGTGTTTTATGTTCTCAGGTTCAGGACTGTAGCTTCGTAGGTTTTCGTCTGTTTATTGTTTTTTGTTCGTATTGAAAAAAGTGTTCCAATATATATGGAAACGTACAACGCTGCGCTTTGGTCCTCCTCTCCTTCTACCGACAAAAGCCCTTACAGCCCCAACAAGATAACTTGAGAGAAAAGCTCTCTATAAGTCCAGTAGGCTACGAAAGTATGAGATTAAATACATTAATAGTAGGCCTATAATTCAGATCAGTACTAAGTGTATGGTGTATGTGTGTGTGTGTGTGCTGGAGGCAAGTGAAAGGTTGGGAGAGGACCTATACCTGCACCAGACGGGGGGAGACAGGACAGGGCAGACGGTGAAACAGATCGCCGGGTGGAATCCAAGCAGCAGTGCAGCAGGCAACGGGAGTAGGTGACCCACTTGGGAAAAGCTTTTTTCGTGAGGCAGATTCCTTGTAGAAAATCCTACCTAGCTAACGTAGCTAGCAAGTTTCTGTCCACCGTTTTTTTTTCTTTTCCCATGTGCAAAAGGAGGTCGTTAGCTAGCTATATCTCTTCAAAGTTGTCCTGTGGCTGTTGTATTTTGGAGATTGCAAGGAGGATACCTTCTGATGTGATCAAAGCAACAATATTGTTTCTTATTGAGGTCACAACTGAAGTGTCCTGGCTGCATACCAGTAAAAACAATACTTGAGAAACCTGCTTATTTTCCTCGAAAGTACGTAATGTCACATTTCCAAAAGCTATACAGTATTACAAAGAACAAGTTCATTATCCAACACCTTAAAAAATATTTTATGTTTTACTTCATGTTGATGAAATTCATGCTAATGTCGGGTCAAATTCATTCTGTGAAGGAGAGCTCTCCTTATCCCAGAATTGCCCAGAATCCCCGCAATGCCTAATGACGTCTCTGGCTGTGTATAGAGTAATCCACGTAGACTATGATAACAATGTTAAAAATGTTGGTCATTAAGCGCTGCATGCTTAAACAGACCAGGATCTAATTGGTCTGCCACTGTGGATTTCCTGTTGTCTAGCAAAGCATCCAGGACGTATTTTTCTGTAAACAGCCGAAAAGAAAAGCTCTGATTATAATTTCTTGGATCATTCAGTAAGTTTCCCCTATCACATCCATCCCACATCTCCTTGATGGTGTCATGCCCTGACCATAGAGAGCTTTTTATTCTCTATGTTGGTTAGGTCGGGGTGTGACTAGGGTGGGTTATCTAGGTGATTTATACATCTCTGTTGGCCTGGTATGGTTCCCAATCAGAGGCAGCTGTTTATCGTTGTCTCTGATTGGGGATCATATTTAGGCAGCCATTTCCCCTTTGTACTTTGTGGGATCTTGTCTATGTATAGTTGCCTGTCAGCACTATTGTTAGCTTCACGTTTCGTTTGGAGATTTATTGTTTTTTTTGTTTTGCTTTGAGTTTCACCTAGTAATAAAAAGATGTGGAATCCAGATCACGCTGCGCTTTGGTCCACTCATTATAACGATCGTGACAGATGGTAATAACACTGTTGTCCCAAGTGGCCGGTTTTGAAGACATTTCCCGACGTCCAAAGGACATGCAATTTCGACGCTCACCTTGAACAATCTCCCTGCATTTATGAGCGCATCCGATGCAGATTAGGCGAGACTATACCAGAGATATAGGGACAATCTCAATTGCATACTCCTCTCTCCTCGTCAATGGAGGAGAAGGTCAGAGGGGAGGGACCTCTGGCAACAGGATAGATAATAAACAAACAGTAAAATACCATATTTGGATAAGTGAACCCCCCCCCCCTCCCCCTTAGAATTGCAATGGCAAACTTGCTGAGGTTTAACCAATAACCTTCCAGATCACAAATCAAGCTAATTGGCTTCCATCTGTGATCAATTGTAGTGACTTTGATTAGTTCAGAATAAAAGCAGTTGTTTATAGAGGACTCCACTGCTTAGTAGTGCAATACAAAGCAAAAAAAATCCACCAAAATGTCCAAGGTATTTTCTATCCCTCGGAGGACAGTTAGGAGGACCGTTATTAAGAAGTGGAAGACATATGGCACCACCAAGACCCTGCATGGATCGTCCCTCCGAACTGGATGACCTGGCAAGGAGGAGACTGATCAGAGAGGCTACCGAGAAGCCAATGGCGACATTGAAGGAGCTCCAAGTCTTTATGGCAAAGACTGGTCAGTGTGTGGATGTGACCATAATAGTTCAAGCTCTCCACTGATATGGCCCCTATAGGAGGATGGCAAGAAAAGAAAAAACACTCCTCAAAAAAAGCCACATCAAGTGTCGTTTGAGCGTTCCCAACAAAGCGTTTTGTAGATTCCGAGGGGGAAAAAGGTGCTGTGGTCATGATGAGACCAAAATTGAACTTTTTGGGGTCTGAACGCAAAACGATATGTCTGGTGAAATCCCAATACATCTTACCACCCAAAGAACACCCTGTCTACAGTAAATAACACCCTGTCTACAGTAAATAACACCCTGTCTACAGTAAAGAACACCCTGTCTACAGTAAAGAACACCCTGTCTACAGTAAAGAACACAGTTTCTACAGTAAAGAACACCCTGTCTACAGTAAAGAACACCCTGTCTACAGTAAAGAACACAGTTTCTACAGTAAAGAACACCCTGTCTACAGTAAATAACACCCTGTCTACGGTAAAGAACACCCTGTCTACAGTAAAGAACACCCTGTCTACAGTAAAGAACACAGTTTCTACAGTAAAGAACACCCTGTCTACAGTAAAGAACACCCTGTCTACAGTAAAGAACACCATGTCTACAGTAAAGAACACCATGTCTACAGTAAAGAACACCCTGTCTACAGTAAAGAACACCATGTCTACAGTAAATAACACCCTGTCTACAGTAAAGAACACCCTGTCTACAGTAAAAAACACCCTGTCTACAGTAAATAACACCATGTCTACAGTAAATAACACCCTGTCTACAGTAAAGAACACCCTGTCTACAGTAAAGAACACCCTGTCTACAGTAAAGAACACCCTGTCTACAGTAAAGAACACCCTGTCTACAGTAAAGAACACCCTGTCTACAGTAAAGAACACCCTGTCTACAGTAAAGAACACCCTGTCTACAGTAAATAACACCCTGTCTACAGTAAAGAACACCCCGTCTACAGTAAATAACACCATGCCTACAGTAAATAACACCCTGTCTACAGTAAATAACACCATGTCTACAGTAAAGAACACCATGCCTACGGTAAATAACACCCTGTCTACAGTAAATAACACCATGTCTACAGTAAAGAACACCATGCCTACGGTAAAGAACACCCTGTCTACAGTAAAAAACACCCTGTCTACAGTAAAGAACACCCTGTCTACAGTAAAGAACACCCTGTCTACAGTAAAGAACACCCTGTCTACATTAAAGAACACAGTTTCTACAGTAAAGAACACCCTGTCTACAGTAAAGAACACAGTTTCTACAGTAAAGAACACCCTGTCTACAGTAAAAAACACCCTGTCTACAGTAAAGAACACCCTGTCTACAGTAAAGAACACCCTGTCTACAGTAAATAACACCCTGTCTACAGTAAAGAACACCCTGTCTACAGTAAAGAACACCCTGTCTACAGTAAAGAACACCCTGTCTACAGTAAAGAACACCCTGTCTACAGTAAAGAACACCCTGTCTACAGTAAAGAACACAGTTTCTACAGTAAAGAACACCATGTCTACAGTAAAGAACACCCTGTCTACAGTAAAGAACACCATGTCTACAGTAAAGAACACCATGTCTACAGTAAAGAACACCATGTCTACAGTAAAGAACACCCTGTCTACAGTAAAGAACACCATGTCTACAGTAAATAACACCCTGTCTACAGTAAAGAACACCCTGTCTACAGTAAAAAACACCCTGTCTACAGTAAATAACACCATGTCTACAGTAAAGAACACCCTGTCTAAAGTAAAGAACACTCTGTCTACAGTAAAGAACACCCTGTCTACAGTAAAGAACACCCTGTCTACAGTAAAGAACACAGTTTCTACAGTAAAGAACACCCTGTCTACAGTAAAGAACACCCTGTCTACAGTAAAGAACACAGTTTCTACAGTAAAGAACACCCTGTCTACAGTAAATAACACCCTGTCTACGGTAAAGAACACCCTGTCTACAGTAAAGAACACCCTGTCTACAGTAAAGAACACAGTTTCTACAGTAAAGAACACCATGTCTACAGTAAAGAACACCCTGTCTACAGTAAAGAACACCATGTCTACAGTAAAGAACACCATGTCTACAGTAAAGAACACCATGTCTACAGTAAAGAACACCCTGTCTACAGTAAAGAACACCATGTCTACAGTAAATAACACCCTGTCTACAGTAAAGAACACCCTGTCTACAGTAAAAAACACCCTGTCTACAGTAAATAACACCATGTCTACAGTAAATAACACCCTGTCTACAGTAAAGAACACCCTGTCTACAGTAAAGAACACCCTGTCTACAGTAAATAACACCCTGTCTACAGTAAAGAACACCCTGTCTACAGTAAAGAACACCCTGTCTACAGTAAAGAACACAGTTTCTACAGTAAAGAACACCCTGTCTACAGTAAAGAACACCCTGTCTACAGTAAATAACACCCTGTCTACAGTAAAGAACACAGTTTCTACAGTAAAGAACACCCTGTCTACAGTAAAGAACACAGTTTCTACAGTAAAGAACACAGTTTCTACAGTAAAGAACACAGTTTCTACAGTAAAGAACACCCTGTCTACAGTAAAGAACATCATGTCTACAGTAAAGAACACCCTGTCTACAGTAAATAACACCCTGCCTACAGTAAAGAACACAGTTTCTACAGTAAAGAACACCCTGTCTACAGTAAAGAACACCATGTCTACAGTAAAGAACACCATGTCTACAGTAAAGAACACCCTGTCTACAGTAAAGAACACCATGTCTACAGTAAAGAACACTCTGTCTACAGTAAATAACACCCTGTCTACAGTAAAGAACACCCTGTCTACAGTAAAGAACACCCTGTCTACAGTAAAGAACACCCTGTCTACAGTAAATAACATCATGTCTACAGTAAATAACACCCTGTCTACAGTAAATAACACCCTGTCTACAGTAAAGAACACCCTGTCTACAGTAAAGAACACCCTGTCTACAGTAAAGAACACCCTGTCTACAGTAAAGAACACCCTGTCTACAGTAAAGAACACCCTGTCTACAGTAAAGAACACCCTGTCTACAGTAAAGAACACCCTATCTACAGTAAAGAACACCCTGTCTACAGTAAATAACACCATGTCTACAGTAAAGAACACCCTGTCTACAGTAAATAACACTCTGTCTACAGTAAAGAACACCATGTCTACAGTAAAGAACACCATGCCTACGGTAAAGAACACCCTGTCTATAGTAAAGAACACCCCGTCTACAGTAAATAACACCATGCCTACAGTAAATAACACCCTGTCTACAGTAAATAACACCATGTCTACAGTAAAGAACACCATGCCTACGGTAAAGAACACCCTGTCTACAGTAAATAACACCATGTCTACAGTAAAGAACACCATGCCTACGGTAAAGAACACCCTGTCTACAGTAAAAAACACCCTGTCTACAGTAAAGAACACCCTGTCTACAGTAAAGAACACCCTGTCTACAGTAAAGAACACCCTGTCTACAGTAAAGAACACAGTTTCTACAGTAAAGAACACCCTGTCTACAGTAAAGAACACAGTTTCTACAGTAAAGAACACCCTGTCTACAGTAAATAACACCCTGTCTACAGTAAAGAACACCCTGTCTACAGTAAAGAACACCCTGTCTACAGTAAAGAACACCCTGTCTACAGTAAAGAACACCCTGTCTACAGTAAAGAACACCCTGTCTACAGTAAAGAACACCCTGTCTACAGTAAATAACACCCTGTCTACAGTAAAGAACACCCTGTCTACAGTAAAGAACACCCTGTCTACAGTAAAGAACACCCTGTCTACAGTAAAGAACACCCTGTCTACAGTAAAGAACACCCTGTCTACAGTAAAGAACACCATGTCTACAGTAAAGAACACCCTGTCTACAGTAAATAACACTCTGTCTACAGTAAAGAACACCATGTCTACAGTAAAGAACACCATGCCTACGGTAAAGAACACCCTGTCTACGGTAAAGAACACCCCGTCTACAGTAAATAACACCACGCCTACAGTAAATAACACCCTGTCTACAGTAAATAACACCATGTCTACGGTAAAGAACACCATGCCTACGGTAAATAACACCCTGTCTACAGTAAATAACACCCTGTCTACAGTAAAGAACACCATGTCTACGGTAAAGAACACCATGCCTACGGTAAAGAACACCCTGTCTACAGTAAAAAACACCCTGTCTACAGTAAAGAACACCCTGTCTACAGTAAAGAACACCCTGTCTACAGTAAAGAACACCCTGTCTACAGTAAAGAACACCATGCCTACGGTAAATAACACCCTGTCTACAGTAAATAACACCCTGTCTACAGTAAATAACACCATGTCTACAGTAAAGAACACCATGCCTACGGTAAATAACACCCTGTCTACAGTAAATAACACCATGTCTACGGTAAAGAACACCATGCCTACGGTAAAGAACACCCTGTCTACAGTAAAAAACACCCTGTCTACAGTAAAGAACACCCTGTCTACAGTAAAGAACACCCTGTCTACAGTAAAGAACACCCTGTCTACAGTAAAGAACACCCTGTCTACAGTAAAGAACACCCCGTCTACAGTAAAGAACACCCTGTCTACAGTAAAGAACACCCTGTCTACAGTAAAGAACACCCTGTCTATAGTAAATAACACCATGCCTACAGTAAAGAACACCCTGTCTACAGTAAAGAACACCCTGTCTATAGTAAATAACACCATGCCTACAGTAAAGAACACCCTGTCTACAGTAAAGAACACCATGTCTACAGTAAATAACACCCTGTCTACAGTAAATAACACCCTGTCTACAGTAAAGAACACCATGTCTACAGTAAAGAACACCATGTCTACAGTAAATAACACCATGTCTACAGTAAAGAACACCCTGTCTACAGTAAAGAACACCCTGCCTACAGTAAAGAACACCCTGTCTACAGTAAAGAACACCCTGTCTACAGTAAAGAACACCCTGTCTACAGTAAATGACACCCTGTCTACAGTAAATAACACCATGTCTACAGTAAATGACACCCTGTCTACTGTAAAGGACACCCTGTCTACAGTAAAGAACACCATGTCTACAGTAAAGAACACAGTTTCTACAGTAAAGAACACCATGTCTATAGTAAATAACACAGTTTCTACAGTAAAGAACACCATGTCTATAGTAAATAACACCCTGTCTACAGTAAATAACACCATGTCTACAGTAAAGAACACAGTTTCTACAGTAAAGAACACCCTGTCTACAGTAAAGAACACTCTGTCTACAGTAAATAACACCCTGTCTACAGTAAAGAACACCATGTTTACAGTAAAGAACACCCTGTCTACAGTAAAGAACACCCTGTCTACAGTAAAGAACACCCAGTCTACAGTAAAGAACACCCTGTCTACAGTAAAGAACACCCTGTCTACAATAAAGAACACCCTGTCTACAGTAAAGAACACCCTGTCTACAGTAAATAACACCCTGTCTACAGTAAATAACACAGTTTCTACAGTAAAGAACACCCTGTCTACAGTAAAGAACACTCTGTCTACAGTAAAGAACACAGTTTCTACAGTAAAGAACACCATGTTTACAGTAAATAACACCCTGTCTACAGTAAAGAACACAGTTTCTACAGTAAAGAACACGTTGTCTACAGTAAAGAACACAGTTTCTACAGTAAAGAACACCCTGTCTACAGTAAAGAACACCCTGCCTACAGTAAAGAACACCCTGTCTACAGTAAAGAACACCCTGTCTACAGTAAAGAACACCCTGTCTACAGTAAATGACACCCTGTCTACAGTAAATAACACCATGTCTACAGTAAATGACACCCTGTCTACTGTAAAGGACACCCTGTCTACAGTAAAGAACACCATGTCTACAGTAAAGAACACAGTTTCTACAGTAAAGAACACCATGTCTACAGTAAAGAACACCCTGTCTACAGTAAAGAACACAGTTTCTACAGTAAAGAACACCCTGTCTACAGTAAATAACACCATGTCTACAGTAAAGAACACAGTTTCTACAGTAAAGAACACCCTGTCTAAAGTAAAGAACACTCTGTCTACAGTAAAGAACACCCTGTCTACAGTAAAGAACACCCTGTCTACAGTAAAGAACACAGTTTCTACAGTAAAGAACACCCTGTCTACAGTAAAGAACACCCTGTCTACAGTAAAGAACACAGTTTCTACAGTAAAGAACACCCTGTCTACAGTAAATAACACCCTGTCTACGGTAAAGAACACCCTGTCTACAGTAAAGAATACCCTGTCATAAAGAACACCCTGTCTATAGTAAAGAACACAGTTTCTACAGTAAAGAACACCATGTCTACAGTAAAGAACACCCTGTCTACAGTAAAGAACACCATGTCTACAGTAAAGAACACCATGTCTACAGTAAAGAACACCATGTCTACAGTAAAGAACACCCTGTCTACAGTAAAGAACACCATGTCTACAGTAAATAACACCCTGTCTACAGTAAAGAACACCCTGTCTACAGTAGAAAACACCCTGTCTACAGTAAATAACACCATGTCTACAGTAAATAACACCCTGTCTACAGTAAATAACA
Source organism: Salvelinus alpinus (assembly GCF_045679555.1). Lineage (NCBI taxonomy): Eukaryota > Metazoa > Chordata > Actinopteri > Salmoniformes > Salmonidae > Salvelinus > Salvelinus alpinus. The sequence continues at coordinate 42,146,358 of NC_092113.1, read as the reverse complement.
CCCTGTCTACAGTAAAGAACACCCTGTCTACAGTAAAGAACACCCTGTCTACAGTAAATAACACCCTGTCTACAGTAAAGAACACCCTGTCTACAGTAAAGAACACCCTGTCTACAGTAAAGAACACAGTTTCTACAGTAAAGAACACCATGTCTACAGTAAAGAACACCCTGTCTACAGTAAATAACACCCTGTCTACAGTAAAGAACACAGTTTCTACAGTAAAGAACACCCTGTCTACAGTAAAGAACACAGTTTCTACAGTAAAGAACACAGTTTCTACAGTAAAGAACACCCTGTCTACAGTAAAGAACATCATGTCTACAGTAAAGAACACACTGTCTACAGTAAATAACACCCTGCCTACAGTAAAGAACACAGTTTCTACAGTAAAGAACACCCTGTCTACAGTAAATAACACCCTGTCTACGGTAAAGAACACCCTGTCTACAGTAAAGAACACCCTGTCTATAGTAAAGAACACAGTTTCTACAGTAAAGAACACCATGTCTACAGTAAAGAACACCCTGTCTACAGTAAAGAACACCATGTCTACAGTAAAGAACACCATGTCTACAGTAAAGAACACCATGTCTACAGTAAAGAACACCCTGTCTACAGTAAAGAACACCATGTCTACAGTAAATAACACCCTGTCTACAGTAAAGAACACCCTGTCTACAGTAAAAAACACCCTGTCTACAGTAAAGAACACCATGCCTACGGTAAAGAACACCCTGTCTATAGTAAATAACACCCTGTCTACAGTAAAGAACACCCCATCTACAGTAAATGACACCATGCCTACAGTAAATAACACCCTGTCTACAGTAAATAACACCATGTCTACAGTAAAGAACACCATGCCTACGGTAAATAACACCCTGTCTACAGTAAATAACACCATGTCTACAGTAAATGACACCCTGTCTACTGTAAAGGACACCCTGTCTACAGTAAAGAACACCATGTCTACAGTAAAGAACACAGTTTCTACAGTAAAGAACACCATGTCTACAGTAAATAACACCCTGTCTACAGTAAATAACACCATGTCTACAGTAAAGAACACAGTTTCTACAGTAAAGAACACCCTGTCTAAAGTAAAGAACACTCTGTCTACAGTAAAGAACACCCTGTCTACAGTAAAGAACACCCTGTCTACAGTAAAGAACACAGTTTCTACAGTAAAGAACACCCTGTCTACAGTAAAGAACACCCTGTCTACAGTAAAGAACACAGTTTCTACAGTAAAGAACACCCTGTCTACAGTAAATAACACCCTGTCTACGGTAAAGAACACCCTGTCTACAGTAAAGAATACCCTGTCTATAGTAAAGAACACCCTGTCTATAGTAAAGAACACAGTTTCTACAGTAAAGAACACCATGTCTACAGTAAAGAACACCCTGTCTACAGTAAAGAACACCATGTCTACAGTAAAGAACACCATGTCTACAGTAAAGAACACCATGTCTACAGTAAAGAACACCCTGTCTACAGTAAAGAACACCATGTCTACAGTAAATAACACCCTGTCTACAGTAAAGAACACCCTGTCTACAGTAAAAAACACCCTGTCTACAGTAAATAACACCATGTCTACAGTAAATAACACCCTGTCTACAGTAAAGAACACCCTGTCTACAGTAAAGAACACCCTGTCTACAGTAAAGAACACCCTGTCTACAGTAAAGAACACCCTGTCTACAGTAAAGAACACCCTGTCTACAGTAAAGAACACCATTTCTACAGTAAAGAACACCATGTCTACAGTAAATAACACCCTGTCTACAGTAAATAACACCCTGTCTACAGTAAAGAACACAGTTTCTACAGTAAAGAACACCCTGTCTACAGTAAAGAACACAGTTTCTACAGTACAGAACACAGTTTCTACAGTAAAGAACACCCTGTCTACAGTAAAGAACATCATGTCTACAGTAAAGAACACCCTGTCTACAGTAAATAACACCCTGCCTACAGTAAAGAACACAGTTTCTACAGTAAAGAACACCCTGTCTACAGTAAAGAACACCATGTCTACAGTAAAGAACACCATGTCTACAGTAAAGAACACCCTGTCTACAGTAAAGAACACCATGTCTACAGTAAAGAACACTCTGTCTACAGTAAAGAACACCCTGTCTACAGTAAAGAACACCCTGTCTACAGTAAAGAACACCCTGTCTACAGTAAAGAACACCCTGTCTACAGTAAATAACATCATGTCTACAGTAAATAACACCCTGTCTACAGTAAATAACACCCTGTCTACAGTAAATAACACCCTGTCTACAGTAAAGAACACCCTGTCTACAGTAAAGAACACCCTGTCTACAGTAAAGAACACCCTGTCTACAGTAAAGAACACCCTGTCTACAGTAAAGAACACCCTGTCTACAGTAAAGAACACCCTGTCTACAGTAAAGAACACCCTGTCTACAGTAAATAACACCATGTCTACAGTAAAGAACACCCTGTCTACAGTAAATAACACTCTGTCTACAGTAAAGAACACCATGTCTACAGTAAAGAACACCATGCCTACGGTAAAGAACACCCTGTCTATAGTAAATAACACCCTGTCTACAGTAAAGAACACCCCATCTACAGTAAATAACACCATGCCTACAGTAAATAACACCCTGTCTACAGTAAAGAACACCATGTCTACAGTAAAGAACACCATGCCTACGGTAAATAACACCCTGTCTACAGTAAATAACACCATGTCTACAGTAAAGAACACCATGCCTACGGTAAAGAACACCCTGTCTACAGTAAAAAACACCCTGTCTACAGTAAAGAACACCCTGTCTACAGTAAAGAACACCCTGTCTACAGTAAAGAACACCCTGTCTACAGTAAAGAACACCCTGTCTACAGTAAAGAACACCCTGTCTACAGTAAATAACACCCTGTCTACAGTAAAGAACACCCTGTCTACAGTAAAGAACACCCTGTCTACAGTAAAGAACACCCTGTCTACAGTAAAGAACACCCTGTCTACAGTAAAGAACACCCTGTCTACAGTAAAGAACACCCTGTCTACAGTAAATAACACCATGTCTACAGTAAAGAACACCCTGTCTACAGTAAATAACACTCTGTCTACAGTAAAGAACACCATGTCTACAGTAAAGAACACCATGCCTACGGTAAAGAACACCCTGTCTATAGTAAATAACACCCTGTCTACAGTAAAGAACACCCCATCTACAGTAAATAACACCATGCCTACAGTAAATAACACCCTGTCTACAGTAAATAACACCATGTCTACAGTAAAGAACACCATGCCTACGGTAAATAACACCCTGTCTACAGTAAATAACACCATGTCTACAGTAAAGAACACCATGCCTACGGTAAAGAACACCCTGTCTACAGTAAAAAACACCCTGTCTACAGTAAAGAACACCCTGTCTACAGTAGAGAACACAGTTTCTACAGTAAAGAACACCCTGTCTACAGTAAAGAACACAGTTTCTACAGTAATGAACACCCTGTCTACAGTAAATAACACCCTGTCTACAGTAAAGAACACCCTGTCTACAGTAGAGAACACAGTTTCTACAGTAAAGAACACCCTGTCTACAGTAAAGAACACAGTTTCTACAGTAAAGAACACCCTGTCTACAGTAAAGAACACCCTGTCTACAGTAAAGAACACCCTGTCTACAGTAAAGAACACCCTGTCTACAGTAAAGAACACCCTGTCTACAGTAAAGAACACCCTGTCTACAGTAAAGAACACCCTGTCTACAGTAAAGAACACCCTGTCTACAGTAAAGAACACCCTGTCTACAGTAAAGAACACCCTGTCTACAGTAAAGAACACCCTGTCTACAGTAAAGAACACCCTGTCTACAGTAAATAACACCATGTCTACAGTAAAGAACACCCTGTCTACAGTAAATAACACTCTGTCTACAGTAAAGAACACCATGTCTACAGTAAAGAACACCATGCCTACGGTAAAGAACACCCTGTCTATAGTAAATAACACCCTGTCTACAGTAAAGAACACCCCATCTACAGTAAAGAACACCATGTCTACAGTAAATAACACCCTGTCTACAGTAAATAACACCATGTCTACAGTAAAGAACACAGTTTCTACAGTAAAGAACACCCTGTCTACGGTAAAGAACACCCTGTCTACAGTAAATAACACCCTGTCTACAGTAAAGAACACCATGCCTACGGTAAAGAACACCCTGTCTACAGTAAAGAACACCCAGTCTACAGTAAAGAACACCCTGTCTACAGTAGAGAACACCGCTGTCTACAGTAAAGAACACCCTGTCTACAGTAAAGAACACCCTGTCTACAGTAAAGAACACCCTGTCTACAGTAGAGAACACAGTTTCTACAGTAAAGAACACCCTGTCTACAGTAAAGAACACAGTTTCTACAGTAAAGAACACCCTGTCTACAGTAAAGAACACCCTGTCTACAGTAAAGAACACCCTGTCTACAGTAAAGAACACCCTGTCTACAGTAAAGAACACCCTGTCTACAGTAAAGAACACCCTGTCTACAGTAAAGAACACCCTGTCTACAGTAAAGAACACCCTGTCTACAGTAAAGAACACCCTGTCTACAGTAAAGAACACCCTGTCTACAGTAAAGAACACCCTGTCTACAGTAAAGAACACCCTGTCTACAGTAAAGAACACCCTGTCTACAGTAAAGAACACCCTGTCTACAGTAAAGAACACCCTGTCTACAGTAAATAACACTCTGTCTACAGTAAAGAACACCATGTCTACAGTAAAGAACACCATGCCTACGGTAAAGAACACCCTGTCTACAGTAAAGAACACCCCGTCTACAGTAAATAACACCAAGCCTACAGTAAATAACACCCTGTCTACAGTAAATAACACCATGTCTACGGTAAAGAACACCATGCCTACGGTAAATAACACCCTGTCTACAGTAAATAACACCATGTCTACGGTAAAGAACACCATGCCTACGGTAAAGAACACCCTGTCTACAGTAAAGAACACCCTGTCTACAGTAAAGAACACCCTGTCTACAGTAAAGAACACCCTGTCTACAGTAAAGAACACCCTGTCTACAGTAAAGAACACCCTGTCTACAGTAAAGAACACCCTGTCTACAGTAAAGAACACCCTGTCTACAGTAAAGAACACCCTGTCTACAGTAAATAACACCCTGTCTACAGTAAAGAACACCCTGTCTACAGTAAAGAACACCCTGTCTATAGTAAATAACACCATGCCTACAGTAAAGAACACCCTGTCTACAGTAAAGAACACCATGTCTACAGTAAATAACACCCTGTCTACAGTAAATAACACCCTGTCTACAGTAAAGAACACCATGTCTACAGTAAAGAACACCCTGTCTACAGTAAAGAACACCATGTCTACAGTAAAGAACACCCTGTCTACAGTAAAGAACACCCTGTCTACAGTAAAGAACACCCTGTCTACAGTAAATGACACCCTGTCTACAGTAAATAACACCATGTCTACAGTAAATGACACCCTGTCTACTGTAAAGGACACCCTGTCTACAGTAAAGAACACCATGTCTACAGTAAAGAACACAGTTTCTACAGTAAAGAACACCATGTCTACAGTAAATAACACCCTGTCTACAGTAAATAACACCATGTCTACAGTAAAGAACACAGTTTCTACAGTAAAGAACACCCTGTCTACAGTAAAGAACACTCTGTCTACAGTAAATAACACCCTGTCTACAGTAAAGAACACCATGTTTACAGTAAAGAACACCCTGTCTACAGTAAAGAACACCCTGTCTACAGTAAAGAACACCCAGTCTACAGTAAAGAACACCCTGTCTACAGTAAAGAACACCCTGTCTACAGTAAAGAACACCCTGTCTACAGTAAAGAACACCCTGTCTACTGTAAATAACACCCTGTCTACAGTAAATAACACTCTGTCTACAGTAAAGAACACTCTGTCTACAGTAAAGAACACAGTTTCTACAGTAAAGAACACCATGTTTACAGTAAATAACACCCTGTCTACAGTAAAGAACACAGTTTCTACAGTAAAGAACACTCTGTCTACAGTAAAGAACACAGTTTCTACAGTAAAGAACACCCTGTCTACAGTAAAGAACACCCTGCCTACAGTAAAGAACACCCTGTCTACAGTAAAGAACACCCTGTCTACAGTAAAGAACACCCTGCCTACAGTAAAGAACACCCTGTCTACAGTAAAGAACACCCTGTCTACAGTAAAGAACACCCTGTCTACAGTAAAGAACACCCTGTCTACAGTAAATGACACCCTGTCTACAGTAAATAACACCATGTCTACAGTAAATGACACCCTGTCTACTGTAAAGGACACCCTGTCTACAGTAAAGAACACCATGTCTACAGTAAAGAACACAGTTTCTACAGTAAAGAACACCATGTCTACAGTAAATAACACCCTGTCTACAGTAAATAACACCATGTCTACAGTAAAGAACACAGTTTCTACAGTAAAGAACACCCTGTCTACAGTAAAGAACACTCTGTCTACAGTAAATAACACCCTGTCTACAGTAAAGAACACCATGTTTACAGTAAAGAACACCCTGTCTACAGTAAAGAACACCCTGTCTACAGTAAAGAACACCCAGTCTACAGTAAAGAACACCCTGTCTACAGTAAAGAACACCCTGTCTACAATAAAGAACACCCTGTCTACAGTAAAGAACACCCTGTCTACAGTAAATAACACCCTGTCTACAGTAAATAACACAGTTTCTACAGTAAAGAACACCCTGTCTACAGTAAAGAACACTCTGTCTACAGTAAAGAACACAGTTTCTACAGTAAAGAACACCATGTTTACATTAAATAACACCCTGTCTACAGTAAAGAACACAGTTTCTACTGTAAAGAACACTCTGTCTAAAGTAAAGAACACAGTTTCTACAGTAAAGAACACCCTGTCTACAGTAAAGAACACCCTGCCTACAGTAAAGAACACCCTGTCTACAGTAAATAACACCCTGTCTACAGTAAAGAACACCCTGTCTACAGTAAATGACACCCTGTCTACAGTAAATAACACCATGTCTACAGTAAATGACACCCTGTCTACTGTAAAGGACACCCTGTCTACAGTAAAGAACACCATGTCTACAGTAAAGAACACAGTTTCTACAGTAAAGAACACCATGTCTACAGTAAATAACACCCTGTCTACAGTAAATAACACCATGTCTACAGTAAAGAACACAGTTTCTACAGTAAAGAACACCCTGTCTACAGTAAAGAACACTCTGTCTACAGTAAATAACACCCTGTCTACAGTAAAGAACACCATGTTTACAGTAAAGAACACCCTGTCTACAGTAAAGAACACCCTGTCTACAGTAAAGAACACCCTGTCTACAGTAAAGAACACCCTGTCTACAGTAAAGAACACCCTGTCTACAGTAAAGAACACCCTGTCTACAGTAAATAACACAGTTTCTACAGTAAAGAACACCCTGTCTACAGTAAATAACACCCTGTCTACAGTAAATAACACAGTTTCTACAGTAAAGAACACCATGTTTACAGTAAATACACCGTCTACAGTAAAGAACACTCTGTCTACAGTAAAGAACACAGTTTCTACAGTAAAGAACACCATGTTTACAGTAAATAACACCCTGTCTACAGTAAAGAACACCCTGTCTACAGTAAAGAACACCCTGTCTACAATAAAGAACACCCTGTCTACAGTAAAGAACACCCTGTCTACAGTAAATAACACCCTGTCTACAGTAAATAACACAGTTTCTACAGTAAAGAACACCCTGTCTACAGTAAAGAACACTCTGTCTACAGTAAAGAACACAGTTTCTACAGTAAAGAACACCATGTTTACAGTAAATAACACCCTGTCTACAGTAAAGAACACAGTTTCTACAGTAAAGAACACTCTGTCTACAGTAAAGAACACAGTTTCTACAGTAAAGAACACCCTGTCTACAGTAAAGAACACCCTGCCTACAGTAAAGAACACCCTGTCTACAGTAAAGAACACCCTGTCTACAGTAAAGAACACCCTGCCTACAGTAAAGAACACCCTGTCTACAGTAAAGAACACCCTGTCTACAGTAAAGAACACCCTGTCTACAGTAAAGAACACCCTGTCTACAGTAAATGACACCCTGTCTACAGTAAATAACACCATGTCTACAGTAAATGACACCCTGTCTACTGTAAAGGACACCCTGTCTACAGTAAAGAACACCATGTCTACAGTAAAGAACACAGTTTCTACAGTAAAGAACACCATGTCTACAGTAAATAACACCCTGTCTACAGTAAATAACACCATGTCTACAGTAAAGAACACAGTTTCTGCAGTAAAGAACACCCTGTCTACAGTAAAGAACACTCTGTCTACAGTAAATAACACCCTGTCTACAGTAAAGAACACCATGTTTACAGTAAAGAACACCCTGTCTACAGTAAAGAACACCCTGTCTACAGTAAAGAACACCCAGTCTACAGTAAATAACACCCTGTCTACAGTAAAGAACACCCTGTCTACAATAAAGAACACCCTGTCTACAGTAAAGAACACCCTGTCTACAGTAAATAACACCCTGTCTACAGTAAATAACACAGTTTCTACAGTAAAGAACACCCTGTCTACAGTAAAGAACACTCTGTCTACAGTAAAGAACACAGTTTCTACAGTAAAGAACACCATGTTTACAGTAAATAACACCCTGTCTACAGTAAAGAACACAGTTTCTACAGTAAAGAACACTCTGTCTACAGTAAAGAACACAGTTTCTACAGTAAAGAACACCCTGTCTACAGTAAAGAACACCCTGTCTACAGTAAAGAACACCCTGTCTACAGTAAAGAACACCCTGTCTACAGTAAATGACACCCTGTCTACAGTAAATAACACCATGTCTACAGTAAATGACACCCTGTCTACTGTAAAGGACATCCTGTCTACAGTAAAGAACACCATGTCTACAGTAAAGAACACAGTTTCTACAGTAAAGAACACCATGTCTACAGTAAATAACACCCTGTCTACAGTAAATAACACCATGTCTACAGTAAAGAACACAGTTTCTACAGTAAAGAACACCCTGTCTACAGTAAAGAACACTCTGTCTACAGTAAATAACACCCTGTCTACAGTAAAGAACACCATGTTTACAGTAAAGAACACCCTGTCTACAGTAAAGAACACCCTGTCTACAGTAAAGAACACCCTGTCTACAATAAAGAACACCTTGTCTACAGTAAAGAACACCCTGTCTACAGTAAATAACACCCTGTCTACAGTAAATAACACAGTTTCTACAGTAAAGAACACCCTGTCTACAGTAAAGAACACTCTGTCTACAGTAAAGAACACAGTTTCTACAGTAAAGAACACCATGTTTACAGTAAATAACACCCTGTCTACAGTAAAGAACACAGTTTCTACAGTAAAGAACACCATGTTTACAGTAAATAACACCCAGTCTACAGTAAATAACACTCTGTCTACAGTAAAGAACACAGTTTCTACAGTAAAGAACACCCTGTCTACAGTAAATACAGTAAAGAACACCCTGTCTACAGTAAATAACACCCTGTCTACAGTAAAGAACACAGTTTCTACAGTAAAGAACACCCTGTCTACAGTAAAGAACACCCCGTCTACAGTAAAGAACACCCTGTCTACAGTAAATAACACCCTGTCTACAGTAAAGAACACAGTTTCTACAGTAAAGAACACCCTGTCTACAGTAAAGAACACCCTGTCTAGAGTAAAGAACACTCTGTCTACAGTAAAGAACACAGTTTCTACAGTAAAGAACACCCTGTCTACAGTAAATAACACCCTGTCTACAGTAAAGAACACAGTTTCTACAGTAAAGAACACCCTGTCTACAGTAAAGAACACCCTGTCTACAGTAAAGAACACCATGTTTACAGTAAATAACACCCAGTCTACAGTAAATAACACTCTGTCTACAGTAAAGAACACCCTGTCTACAGTAAATAACACCCTGTCTACAGTAAAGAACACCCTGTCTACAGTAAAGAACACCCTGTCTACAGTAAAGAACACTCTGTCTACAGTAAAGAACACAGTTTCTACAGTAAAGAACACCCTGTCTACAGTAAATAACACCCTGTCTACAGTAAAGAACACAGTTTCTACAGTAAAGAACACCCTGTCTACAGTAAAGAACACCCTGTCTACAGTAAAGAACACCATGTTTACAGTAAATAACACCCAGTCTACAGTAAATAACACTCTGTCTACAGTAAAGAACACTCTGTCTACAGTAAAGAACACAGTTTCTACAGTAAAGAACACCCTGTATACAGTAAATAACACCCTGTCTACAGTAAAGAACACAGTTTCTACAGTAAAGAACACCCTGTCTACAGTAAAGAACACTCTGTCTACAGTAAAGAACACAGTTTCTACAGTAAAGAACACCCAGTCTACAGTAAAGAACACCCTGTCTACAGTAAAGAACACCCTGTCTACAGTAAAGAACACAGTTTCTACAGTAAAGGACACCCAGTCTACAGTAAAGAACACCCAGTCTACAGTATATAACAACCAGTCTACAGTAAATAACACCCTGTCTACAGTAAATAACACCATGTCTACAGTAAATAACACTCTGTCTACAGTAAAGAACACAGTTTCTACAGTAAAGAACACCCTGTCTACAGTAAATAACACCCAGTCTACAGTAAATAACACCCAGTCTACAGTAAATAACACCCTGTCTACAGTAAATAACACCATGTCTACAGTAAAGAACACAGTTTCTACAGTAAAGAACACAGTTTCTACAGTAAAGAACACCCAGTCTACAGTAAATAACACCCAGTCTACAGTAAATAACACCCAGTCTACAGTAAATAACACCCTGTCTACAGTAAATAACACCATGTCTACAGTAAAGAACACCCTGTCTACAGTAAAGAACACGGCGGTGGCAGCATCCTGTTGTGGGGGTGTTTCTCTTCAGCAGGGACTGGAGCGCTTGTCACGATAGAAGGGAAAATGGACAGTGCAAAATACCAACAGATTCTTGAGGAGAACCTGCAGCCCTCTGAAAGGAAGTAGAAAATGGGAAGATGGTTCACGTTTCAATGTGGCAATGACCCAAGGCACACCGGCAAAGCAACCGTACAGTGGCTGAAGAACAAGAAGGTGAATGTCCTTGAGTGCAGTCCACGAGCGGTTAATTTACTGTTTTAATTGTAATTCATTTTCAGTGATATTTTTTTTTTTTTATTAATTTGGATATTGTGCGTTACTGTGTGTTACATGAAGTCGGATAAAAGTCAGATTTTATGTGTTTTCATTTCAGACTGTAAGGCAATAAAAGGTGAGCATTTTGAAAAGCATAGAATGGTGGATATTCAGTATTCTATTTAAAACACACTGTTTACTGTTTACTCAAGAGGCTTCAACAGGCAACAACACAGTCGGTATAGGCGTGTGTGTGTGTGTGAAACGGTGTGTGTGTGTGTGTGTGCAACGGCGTGTGTGTGTGTGCAACGGTGTGTGTGTGTGTGTGTAGTGAGAGCCTTCTATTCTCAAAAGCATATCCCTACTGTATTTATAGCCTGGGTGGTTATTTGCTTAAATCACTGAACACAACCGATGCTTATTAGAGAAAGACTTCTGTTTGAGCCAAGCATATATTTCCTTAAAGGGACATTTAAAAAAAAACTTCAAATTCATCATCTCCAGCACCACTCCAACATTGCACGTTTCTATGTTTTGTGTGTGTGTGTGTGTGTGTGTGTGTGTGTGTGTGTGTGTGTGTGTGTGTGTGTGTGTGTGTGTGTGTGTGTGTGTGTGTGTGTGTGTGTGTGTGTGTGTGTGTGTGTGTGTGTGTGAGTGTGTGTGAGGGGGGATAGAGGAAGATAACTGTTTCCAATGACATCATCGGTGTGCATCATGTGATTTTAGCCAATTATTGTAGGCACCCCCTTCTAACTATTTCAGCCACACTCGTTGCTTGACAGGTGTATATAATCGAGCACACAGCCATGTGCACACATTTCAAAATCGAGCACACATCTCCATAGACTAACATTGGCAGTAGAATGGGCATAGGGAAGAGCTCGGTGACTTTCAACGTTGCGCCGTCATAGGATGCCACTTTTCCAACAATTCAATTCGTCAAATTTCTGACCTGCTAGAGCGGGGGCAGCCCCCGGTCAACTGTTAAGTGCTGTTATTGTGAAGTGGAAAGATCTAAGAGCAAAAGTGGTAGGCCACACAAGCTCACAGAACAGTACCGGAAGAGTGCTTAAGCGGTTGCAATACTCACTACCGAGTCCGAGGTCCAAAACTGTCTCTGGAAGCAACGTCACACAAGAACTGGTCGTCAGGGAGCGAGAATTGAGATTGTCTCAGTGAGATGGAAATATGTTCTCTGGAGTGATGAATCACGCTTCACCATCTGGCTGTCCGACGGATGAATCTGGGTTTGACGGATGCAAAGAAAACGTCACTTTCCCCAAATGAATAGTGCCAACTGTAAAGTTTGGTGGAGGAGGAATAATGGTCTGGGGCTGTTTGACCTAGGCCCCTTAGTTCCAGTGAAGGGAAATCTTAGCGCTACAGCATACAATGACATTCTAGATGATTCTGTGCTTCCAACTTTGTGGCAACAGTTTGGGGAAGGCTCTTTCCTGTTTCAGCATGACAATGAAGTTACATTTTTGAAAAACATTTTCCTTCAATGCCTTAATAACACACACCTGCAGGGTGTACAGCAACTTTTTCTTATTTGCATCACCCGGAGGTTGGTGCCACCTTAATTGGGTAGGACAAGCTCGTGGTAATGGCCGGAGCGGATTAGGTGGAACGGTATCAAATACATCAAATTCATGGTTTCTATGGTGTTTAATGCCGTTCCATTTGCTCCGTTTCAGCCATTATTATGAGCCGTCCTCCCCTCAGCAGCCTCCACCGATTTGCATAGTTAATGGTTTGACTTGCAGCATTTTTATACATTTCTTAATTTCCTGCACTAATTTGTTATAATTTACACACTGTGTCACGTTTCTTTTGTCTTAATAGTTATTCTCCTATTTTGATTTAGCATTTTCGGGGGGTCTGTACTGCCGATCAGACGATTACTAAGGTGTCTGTACTGCCGATCAGACGATTTCTAAGGGCGTCTGTACTGCCGATCAGACGATTTCTAAGGTGTCTGTACTGCCGATCAGACGATTTCTAAGGGCGTCTGTACTGCCATTCAGACGATTTCTAAGGGCGTCTGTACTGCCGATCAGACGATTTCTAAGGGCGTCTGTACTGCCATTCAGACGATTTCTAAGGGCGTCTGTACTGCCGATCAGACGATTTCTAAGGGCGTCTGTACTGCCGATCAGACGATTTCTAAGGGCGTCTGTACTGCCATTCAGACGATTTCTAAGGGCGTCTGTACTGCCGATCAGATGATTTCTAAGGTGTCTGTACTGCCGATCAGACGATTTCTAAGGGCGTCTGTACTGCCATTCAGACGATTTCTAAGGGCGTCTGTACTGCCGATCAGACGATTTCTAAGGGCGTCTGTACTGCCATTCAGACGATTTCTAAGGGCGTCTGTACTGCCGATCAGACGATTTCTAAGGGCGTCTGTACTGCCGATCAGACGATTTCTAAGGGCGTCTGTACTGCCGATCAGACGATTTCTAAGGCGTCTGTACTGCCGATCAGACGATTTCTAAGGGCGTCTGTACTGCCATTCAGACGATTTCTAAGGCGTCTGTACTGCCGATCAGACGATTTCTAAGGGCGTCTGTACTGCCGATCAGACGATTTCTAAGGGCGTCTGTACTACCAAAGTTGTTGACTGCTTTTCTGCTTGCTCGTTAGCTAACACTTCTCAGCCAATGGCTAGCAGTTTCTTTCTGGCGATAAAAACTGATAATTGCTATTGAAAGTTTTAGGGTACTTCAAAATGGAGACTGCCTCAATGAGATGGAGAGAGACTGAGGTCTTACTCTGTCTGCACAACATGCCAAAGCTACTTGACCATGAAATACTGTAAGCAACTCTCTCTCTCTCTCCCTCTCTTGTGTGTGTGTGTGTGTGTGTGTGTGTGTGTGTGTGTGTGTGTGTGTGTGTGTGTGTGTGTGTGTGTGTGTGTGTGTGTGCGCACGTGTGTGTGTGTGTTCTAGATGAGCCTCTGATCTCATATCCTGCCAGGTCACCTGGGACTCACCAAGGTCTCCGTGCTATGGATCTATACAACACGCACACACATGCATACGCACACGCACACACACACACGCACACATACACTGACTGCCTGTTGGCTGCTGAATTATTAACAGTAGGGCCTTGAGGAATCTTCTGCTCAGCGATTGTGTGTGTGTGTGCGTGTGCGTGTGCGTGTGCGTGTGTGTGTGTGTGTGTGTGTGTGTGTGTGTGTGTGTGTGCGTGTGTGTGTGTGTGTGCGTGCGTGCGTGCGTGCGTCCGTGTGTGGGTGGTAGGGGATCTAGTGTTTCCTGCCATACAGCCAGTCATCTGATTGATCCTCTCTGTCACTTTCTCTCCTTCCTCTCTCTCTCTCTCTGTCACTTTCTCTCCTTCCTCTCTCTCTCTCTCTCTGTCACTCTAATAGTCTGTTGTTGCCACCAACTTGCTAATAAAATAATGTTTGCCATTATGCTACAACATGGCCATGATGCAGGTCAGATCAGACTAGACCAGACCAATAGAATGAGTTCATTCTCTTTATTTGGGTCAGACCAAGGCCATGTTTGTCTATTTGCTCCATTGGTGTGTGTTATTAATGTTAACCCTGCAGGTGTGTGTTATTAATGTGGAGCCTGCAGGTGTGTGTTATTAATGTGGAGCCTGCAGGTGTGTGTGATTAATGTGGATCCTGCAGGTGTGTGTTATTAATGTGGACTCTGCAGGTGTGTGTTATTAATGTGGACCCTGCAGGTGTGTGTTATTAATGTGGAGCCTGCAGGTGTGTGTTATTAATGTGGAGCCTGCAGGTGTGTGTTATTAATGTGGACCCTGCAGGTGTGTGTTATTAATGTGGACCCTGCAGGTGTGTGTTATTAATGTGGACCCTGCAGGTGTGTGTTATTAATGTGGAGCCTGCAGGTGTGTGTTATTAATGTGGACCCTGCAGGTGTGTGTTATTAATGTGGACCCTTCAGGTGTGTGTTATTAATGTGGAGCCTGCAGGTGTGTGTTATTAATGTGGACCCTGCAGGTGTGTGTTATTAATGTGGAGCCTGCAGGTGTGTGTTATTAATGTGGAGCCTGCAGGTGTGTGTTATTAATGTTAACCCTGCAGGTGTGTGTTATTAATGTGGAGCCTGCAGGTGTGTGTTATTAATGTGGACCCTGCAGGTGTGTGTTATTAATGTGGACCCTGCAGGTGTGTGTTATTAATGTGGACTCTGCAGGTGTGTGTTATTAATGTGGACTCTGCAGGTGTATGTTTGAGTCATTGTCCTGTTGAAAAACAAATTATAGTCCCACTAAACCCAAACCAGATGGGATGACGTATCGCTGCAGAATGCTGTGTGCCTTGAATTCTAAATATATCACAGACATTGTCACCAGCAAAACACCCCCACACCATCACACCTCCTCCTCCATGCTTCACGGTGGGAACAACACCTCCTCCTCCGTGCTTCACGGTGGGAACCACACATGCGGAGATCATCCGTTCACTTACTCTGCGTCTCACAAAGAAACTGCAGTTGGAACCAAAAAATCTCAAATTTGGACACATCAGACCAAAGGATTTCCACTGGTCTAATGTCAATTGCTTGTGTTTCTTGGCACAAGCAAGTCTCTTCTTATTTTTGGTGTCCAGTTGATGTTGCGATGTGTCTGTTACTTGAACTCTGTGAAGCATTTATTTGGGCTGCAATCTGATTTGGGTTTTTATCTGAGCTGCAGTTATTCTCATGAACGGATCCTCTGCAGTAGAGGTAACTCTTGGTATTCCTTTCCTGTGGAGGTCCTCATGAGAGCCAGTTTCATCATAGCACTTGATGGTTTTTGCGACTGCACTTGAAGAAACTTTCAAAGTTCTTGAAATTTTCCAAATTTGACTGACATTAATGTCTTAAAGTAATGATGGACTGTCGTTTCTCTTTTCTTCTTTGAGCTGTTCTTGCCATAAAATGGACTTGGTCTTTAACCAAATAGGGCTATCTTCTGTATACCACCCCTATTTAACCTTTAACATTTACAATGGTGGCCTACCCCGTCCAAACCCTAAACCGGACGACGCTGGGCCAATTGTAGAGAATTGAGAGAATGCCAAGAGTGTGCAAAGCTGTCATCAAGGGAAAGGGTGGCTACTTTGAAGAATCTCAAATATAAAATATATTTTGATTTGTTTAACTCTTTTTTGTTACTACACGATTCCATTCGTGTTATTTCATAGTTTTGATGTCTGTACTATTATTCTACAATGTAGAAAATAGTAAAAAAATTAAGAAAACCCTGGAATGAGTAGGTGTGTCCAAACTTTTGACTGGTACTGTACATGTGTGGATCTGGAGACAACAGACCCAAAGACAGACCTAGAGATACAGATCCAGAGACACAGACCCAGAGACACAGACACAGACCCAGAGACACAGACACAGAGACCCAGAGACACAGACACAGACCCAGAGACACAGAGACAGACCCAGAGACACAGACAGACCCAGAGACACAGACACAGACCCAGAGACACAGACACAGACCCAGAGACACAGACACAGACACAGACCCAGAGACACAGACACAGACCCAGAGACACAGACCCAGAGACCCAGACCCAGAGACCCAGAGACACAGACACAGACCCAGAGACACAGACCCAGAGACACAGACACAGACCCAGAGACACAGACAGACCCAGAGACACAGACACAGACACAGACCCAGAGACACAGACACAGACCCAGAGACACAGACACAGACCCATAGACACAGACACAGACATAGACACAGACACAGACACAGACCCAGAGACACAGACACAGACCCAGAGACACAGACCCAGAGACCCAGAGACACAGACCCAGAGACCCAGAGACACAGACCCAGAGACACAGACACAGACCCAGAGACACAGACACAGACCCAGAGACACAGACAGACCCAGAGACACAGACACAGACCCAGAGACACAGACACAGACCCAGAGACACAGACACAGACCCATAGACACAGACACAGACACAGACATAGACACAGACACAGACACAGACACAGACCCAGAGACACAGACACAGACCCAGAGACACAGACTCTCTCTCTCTCTCTCTCTCTCTCTCTCTCTCTTTCTCTCTCTCTCTCTCGAAAAGCCTGTGCTGTGTGTTTCTGTGTATATATTCTCTGTGAATGAGACTGTCTGATCTCAGACTCATGGGAGAGATGACGAATGAAGCACATAAACAGACAGAACAGTCGGAACATCTGAGAGCCTGGTGTTCTGTGATGGTTCTGTTGTGTTGGGTTCCCTGGGGCTGTTCCAGGTCATATGGTTCTGCTGTGTTGGGTTCCCTGGTGCTGTTCCATGTCGTATATTTCTGCTGTGTTGTGTTCCCTGGGGCTGTTCCATGTCGTATATTTCTGCTGTGTTG
Source organism: Salvelinus alpinus (assembly GCF_045679555.1). Lineage (NCBI taxonomy): Eukaryota > Metazoa > Chordata > Actinopteri > Salmoniformes > Salmonidae > Salvelinus > Salvelinus alpinus. The sequence goes on along the minus strand of NC_092113.1, from coordinate 42,128,735 downwards.
GGTTCCCTGGGGCTGTTCCAGGTCGTATGTTTCTGCTGTGTTGGGTTCCCTGGGGCTGTTCCAGGTCGTATGGTTCTGCTGTGTTGGGTTACCTGGGGCTGTTCAAGGTCGTATGGTTCTGCTGTGTTGGATTCCCTGGGGCTGTTCCAGGTCGTACGATTCTGCTGTGTTGGGTTCCCTGGGGCTGTTCCAGATCGTATGGTTCTACTGTGTTGGATTCCCTGGGGCTGTTCCATGTCGTATATTTCTGCTGTGTTGGGTTCCCTGGGGCTGTTCCAGATCGTATGGTTCTACTGTGTTGGGTTCCCTGGGGCTGTTCCAGGTAGTAACTCTCTGTCTGTAGAGAGGCTA
>NC_092113.1:42118384-42123384 GCF_045679555.1 Salvelinus alpinus | reverse complement strand
AAAAAATGCGTAAGAAATACACTATTTAGCTAATTTGTTTTCATATTTCAAATCTCATCCAAAAACTCATAGCAAAAATATATTAAAATATATTTTAAATGTATATTTTTCTGTATGGGTGTTACTGCTACTGCTAGAGAGATTGATGCTGGATATTTTAGCTGGCTGTGGGTTGCTGTGTGATACTTTTGTTGGCGTTGTGTTTCCCTGAGTATCTGGCTATGAGCTAAGGCCGTGTGTTGCTAATGCTAGACGAGCTAAAGCTAGGTGGTGCTGCTACTGCTGCTAGACGAAGGTAGGAGGAGGGTGGAAAAGGATGGAGGGATGAGGAGGATGGATGGAGGGAGGAGGAGGATGGTGGAGGTGGGTGGAGAAGGATGGATGTATGAGGAGGTTGGAGGAGGGTGGAGGGTGGAGGAAGATGGAGGAGGGTGGAGGATGGAGGGATGAGTCGGATGGAGGGAGGAGGAGGATGGAGGAGGAAGGAGGAGAATGGAGGGATGAGGAGGATGGAGGAGGTTGGAGAAGGATGGAGGGATGAGAAGGATGGTGGAGGGAGGAGGAGGATGGAGGGAGGAGGAGGATGGAGGGAGGTGGATGGAGGAGGATGGAGGGATGAGGAGGATGGAGGGAGGAGGAGGAGGATGGAGGGAGGAGGAGGATGGAGGGAGAAGGAGGATGGAGGGATGAGTCGGATGGAGGGAGGAGGAGGATGGAGGAGGAAGGAGGAGAATGGAGGGATGAGGAGGATGGAGGAGGTTGGAGAAGGATGGAGGGATGAGAAGGATGGTGGAGGGAGGAGGAGGATGGAGGGAGGAGGAGGATGGAGGGAGGTGGATGGAGGAGGATGGCGGGATGAGGAGGATGGAGGGAGGAGGAGGAGGATGGAGGGAGGAGGAGGATGGAGGGAGAAGGAGGATGGAGGAGGTTGGAGAAGGATGGAGGGATGAGAAGGATGGTGGAGGGAGGAGGAGGATGGAGGGAGGAGGAGGATGGAGGGAGGTGGATGGAGGAGGATGGAGGGATGAGGAGGATGGAGGGAGGAGGAGGAGGATGGAGGGAGGAGGAGGATGGAGGGAGAAGGATGAAGGAGGTTGGAGAAGGATGGAGGGATGAGAAGGATGGTGGAGGGAGGAGGAGGATGGAGGGAGGAGGAGGATGGAGGGAGGTGGATGGAGGAGGATGGAGGGATGAGGAGGATGGAGGGAGGAGGAGGAGGATGGAGGGAGGAGGAGGATGGAAGGAGAAGGAGGATGGAGGAGGCTGGAGGAGGGTGGAGGAAGATGGAGGAGGACCAGAGGGATGAGGAGGATGGAGGGAGCAGGATGTGGTAGAGGAGGGAGCAGGATGTGGTAGAGGAGGGAGCAGGATGTGGTAGAGGAGGGAGCAGGATGTGGTGGAGGAGGGAGCAGGATGTGGTAGAGGAGGGAGCAGGATGTGGTGGAGGAGGGAGCAGGATGTGGTAGAGGAGGGAGCAGGATGTGGTAGAGGAGGGAGCAGGATGTGGTAGAGGAGGGAGCAGGATGTGGTGGAGGAGGGAGCAGGATGTGGTAGAGGAGGGAGCAGGATGTGGTAGAGGAGGGAGCAGGATATGGTAGAGGAGGGAGCAGGATGTGGTAGAGGAGGGAGCAGGATGTGGTAGAGGAGGGAGCAGTATGTGGTAGAGGAGGGAGCAGTATGTGGTAGAGGAGGGAGCAGGATGTGGTAGAGGAGGGAGCAGGATGTGGTAGAGGAGGGAGCAGGATGTGGTAGAGGAGGGAGCAGGATGTGGTAGAGGAGGGAGCAGGATGTGGTGGAGGAGGGAGCAGGATGTGGTAGAGGAGGGAGCAGGATGTGGTAGAGGAGGGAGCAGGATGTGGTAGAGGAGGGAGCAGGATGTGGTAGAGGAGGGAGCAGGATGTGGTAGAGGAGGGAGCAGTATGTGGTAGAGGAGGGAGCAGTATGTGGTAGAGGAGGGAGCAGGATGTGGTAGAGGAGGGAGCAGGATGTGGTGGAGGAGGGAGCAGGATATGGTAGAGGAGGGAGCAGGATATGGTAGAGGAGGGAGCAGGATGTGGTAGAGGAGGGAGCAGGCTGTGGTAGAGGAGGGAGCAGGCTGTGGTAGAGGAGGGAGCAGGCTGTGGTAGAGGAGGGAGCAGGCTGTGGTAGAGGAGGGAGCAGGATGTGGTAGAGAAGGGAGCAGGATGTGGTAGAGGAGGGAGCAGGATGTGGTAGAGGAGGGAGCAGGATGTGGTAGAGGAGGGAGCAGGATGTGGTAGAGAAGGGAGCAGGATGTGGTAGAGGAGGGAGCAGGATGTGGTAGAAGAGGGAGCAGGATGTGGTAGATGAGGGAGCAGGATGTGGTAGAGGAGGGAGCAGGATGTGGTAGAGGAGGGAGCAGGATGTGGTAGAGAAGGGAGCAGGATGTGGTAGAGGAGGGAGCAGGATGTGGTAGAGGAGGGAGCAGGGAGTGGTAGAGGAGGGAGCAGGATGTGGTAGAGGAGGGAGCAGGATGTGGTAGAGGAGGGAGCAGGATGTGGTAGAGAAGGGAGCAGGATGTGGTAGAGGAGGGAGCAGGATGTGGTAGAGAAGGGAGCAGGGTGTGGTAGAGGAGGGAGCAGGATGTGGTAGAGGAGGGAGCAGGATGTGGTAGAGGAGGGAGCAGGCTGTGGTAGAGGAGGGAGCAGGATGTGGTAGAGGAGGGAGCAGGATGTGGTAGAGAAGGGAGCAGGATGTGGTAGAGGAGGGGCAGGGAGGGAGCAGGATGTGGTAGAGGAGGGAGCAGGGAGGGAGCAGGATGTGGTAGAGGAGGGAGCAGGATGTCGTAGAGGAATGGATAAGTTTCCTTACTGCTCTCTCATTGGTAGTGCCAGTTTCCATAGTTTCCGTCTCTCTTCTGAATACCTGGGTCCAATTATCTCTGGAGAACACACACACACAGCCACACACACACACGCTAACTCACTAACACGAACACAGCCACACACACACACACACACAGCCACACACACACACACACACATACACACACACACATTAACTCACTAACACGAACACAGCCACACACACACACACACACACTAACTCACTAACACGAACACAGCCACATACACACACAGCCACACACACTAACTCACTAACACAAACACAGCCACACACACACACACACACACACACACACACACACACACACACACACACACACACACACACACACACACACACACACACACACACACACACACGTTGTTCTGACTGATGTTGTTATACTGAACAAAAATATAAAACGCAACATGTAAAGTGTTGGTCCCATGTTTCATGAGCTGAAATAAAAGATCACAGACATTTTCTATATGTACAAAAAGCTTATTCTCTCAAATGTTTACATCCCTGTTAGTGAGCATTTCTCCTTTGCCAAGATAATCCATCCACCTGACAGGTGTGGCATATCAAGAAGCTGATTAAACAGCATGATCATTACAAAGGTGCACCTTGTGCTGGGGACAATAAAAGGCCACTCTAAAATGTGCAGTTTTGACACACAACACAATGCCACAGATGTCTACATTTTTTAGGGAGTGTGCAATTGGCATGCTGACCTGGGGGAATGTCCACCAGAGCTGCTGCCAGAGAATTGAATGTTCATTTCTCTACCATAAGCCGCCTCCAACCCGGCCAGCTGATGAAACTGTAAGGAAACCATCTCAGGGTATCTCATCTGGGTGTTCGTCGTCCTCACCAGGGTCTTGACCTGACTGCAGTGTGGCGTCGTCCTCACCAGGGTCTTGACCTGACTGCAGTGTGGCGTCGTCCTCACCAGGGTCTTGACCTGACTGCAGTGCGGCGTCGTAACCGACTTCAGTGGGGCAAATGCTCACCTTCGATGGTCACTGGTACGCTGGAGAAGTGTACTCTTCATGGATGAATCCCAGTTTCAACTGTACCGGGCAGATGGTAGACAGCGTGTATGGCGTCGTGTGGGTGAGCGGTTTGCTGATGTCAACGTTGTGAACAGAGTGCCCCGTGGTGGCAGTGGGGTTATGGGATGGTGCAGGCATAAGCTACAGACAATGAACACCATTGCATTTTATTGATGGCAATTTGAATGCACAGAGTTACCGTGAAGAGATTCTGAGGCCCGTTGTCGTGCCATTCATCCACCGTCACCTCATGTTTCTGCATGATAATACACGGCCCCGTGTCACAAGGATCTGTACACAATTCCTGGAAGCTGAAAATGTCCCAGTTCCATGGCCTGCATTCTCACCAGACATGTCACCCATTGAGCATGTTTGGGATGCTCTGGATCGACGTGTACGACAGCATGTTCCAGTTCCCGCCAATATCCAGTAACTTCTCACAGCCATTGAAGAGGAGTGGGACAACATTCCACAGGCCACAATAAACAGCCTGATCAGCTCTATGTGAAGGAGATGTGTCACGCTGCATGAGGCAAATGGTGGTCACACCAGATACTGACTGGTTTTCTGATCCACGTCCAACCTTTGTTTTAAGGTATCTGTGACCAACAGCTGCACATCTGTATTCCCAGTCATGTGAAATCCATAGATTAGGGCCTATTGTATTTATTTAAATTGACTGATTTCCTTATATGAACTTTAACTCTGTAAAATCTCTGAAATTGTTGCATGTTGCGTTTATATTTTTGTTCAGTTTACAAAGAACCCATCAACCCATTACCATTTGTTGTCTCCCTCACTTTAAAAAAAAAGAAAGCAATGTTCCTTCCATCCCAATTCAATGATGAGAGACAGACACTTCTTTTGTTATGATCACAAACACACAAACACACACACACACACACACACACACACACACACACACACACACACACACACACACACACACACACACACACACACACACACACACACACACACACACACACACACACACACACACACACACACACATTTTAGAAAAGAACGTGTATAGGATGACTCATACTAGAGAGGCTGACAGGAAGAGAGCATGTGTGTGTGTGTGTGTGTGTGTGTGTG
>NC_092113.1:42073384-42113384 GCF_045679555.1 Salvelinus alpinus | reverse complement strand
ATATTCAGAATGTGTGGTGTTTCTACTGTTGAGTGGTAGACAGTCCTGTATATTCAGAATGTGTGGTGTTTCTACTGTTGAGTGGTAGACAGTCCTGTATATTCAGAATGTGTGGTGTTTCTACTGTTGAATGGTAGACAGTCCTGTATATTCAGAATGTGTGGTGTTTCTACTGTTGAATGGTAGACGGTCCTGTATATTCAGAATGTGTGGTGTTTCTACTGTTGAATGGTAGACAGTCCTGTATATTCAGAATGTGTGGTGTTTCTACTGTTGAGTGGTAGACAGTCCTGTATATTCAGAATGTGTGGTGTTTCTACTGTTGAATGGTAGACGGTCCTGTATATTCAGAATGTGTGGTGTTTCTACTGTTGAATGGTAGACGGTCCTGTATATTCAGAATGTGTGGTGTTTCTACTGTTGAGTGGTAGACGGTCCTGTATATTCAGAATGTGTGGTGTTTCTACTGTTGAGTGGTCTCACATTCTCACTGCAAAATAGACGCTTTTGCACTTTTCTCCAAACGTCAAATTTTGTAGTTGCTCCAAACTTCAAATTTCTAATTGAATGGTTAAGGATTAAGGTTTCCGATAGGGTTAAAATATTAAGTTTAGGCAATCATTCAGATTGGTTAAGTTAAGGGTTAACATTTTTAAAAAGTGAGTCATGGGATAAAGGTTTGCAATAAAAATATATAATATATACATATATATATATTTTTTTTTTAAGTCTTTGACTTGTCTTGTACACGCAACTTTTCGATCTGGAGTCAGAGAATTACACCCACCCACCAACAAACCGTCCACACCACCATATCAAAACTGAAGACGGAGTGATGGTTATAGAGCTCACGGTCGCCCCCTAATGGACAGTTTTATATAGGCACAGACCGTATGCGCACCGCCCCAAAAATTCTCAACCTGCGTAAGTCATTTGAATGTGTTGACAGTGAGAGAAATGCATGCAGGTTTTGGACTCTTATAGGGACTTAAGGTCTCCTGTCTCACTAGCAGTGGGAGTCTGTGTAAGGTGTCCTGTCTCTCTAGCAGAGGGAGTCTGTGTAAGGTGTCCTGTCTCTCTAGCAGTGGGAGTCTGTGTAAGGTCTGCTGTCTCTAGCAGTGAGAGTCTGTGTAAGGTGTCCTGTCTCTCTAGCAGTGAGAGTCTGTGTAAGGTGTCCTGTCTCTCTAGCAGTGGGAGTCTGTGTAAGGTCTGCTGTCTCTAGCAGTGAGAGTCTGTGTAAGGTGTCCTGTCTCTCTAGCAGTGAGAGTCTGTGTAAGGTGTCCTGTCTCTCTAGCAGTGGGAGTCTGTGTAAGGTCTGCTGTCTCTAGCAGTGAGAGTCTGTGTAAGGTGTCCTGTCTCTCTAGCAGTGGGAGTCTGTGTAAGGTCTGCTGTCTCTAGCAGTGAGAGTCTGTGTAAGGTGTCCTGTCTCTCTAGCAGAGGGAGTCTGTGTAAGGTGTCCTGTCTCTCTAGCAGAGGGAGTCTGTGTAAGGTGTCCTGTCTCTCTAGCAGTGATAGTCTGTGTAAGGTGTCCTGTCTCTCTAGCAGTGAAAGTCTGTGTAAGGTGTCCTGTCTCTCTAGCAGTGAGAGTCTGTGTAAGGTGTCCTGTCTCTCTAGCAGTGGGAGTCTGTGTAAGGTGTCCTGTCTCTCTAGCAGTGGGAGTCTGTGTAAGGTGTCCTGTCTCTCTAGCAGTGGGAGTCTGTGTAAGGTGTCCTGTTTCTCTAGCAGTGAGAGTCTGTGTAAGGTGTCCTGTCTCTCTAGCAGTGGGAATCTGTGTAAGGTGTCCTGTCTCTCTAGCAGTGAGAGTCTGTGTAAGGTGTCCTGTCTCTCTAGCAGTGGGAGTCTGTGTAAGGTGTCCTGTCTCTCTAGCAGTGAGAGTCTGTGTAAGGTCTGCTGTCTCTAGCAGTGAGAGTCTGTGTAAGGTGTCCTGTCTCTCTAGCAGTGAGAGTCTGTGTAAGGTGTCCTGTCTCTCTAGCAGTGGGAGTCTGTGTAAGGTCTGCTGTCTCTAGCAGTGGGAGGTCTGTGTAAGGTGTCCTGTCTCTCTAGCAGTGGGAGTCTGTGTAAGGTGTCCTGTCTCTCTAGCAGTGGGAGTCTGTGTAAGGTGTCCTGTGTCTCTAGCAGTGGGAGTCTGTGTAAGGTGTCCTGTCTCTCTAGTCACTGACAGGAGCCCTGTAGTCACTGACTGGAGCCCTGTAGTCACTGACTGGAGCCCTGTAGTCACTGACTGGAGCCCTGTAGTCACTGACTGGAGCACTATAGTCACTGACTGGAGCCCTGTAGTCACTGACTGGAGCACTATAGTCACTGACTGGAGCACTATAGTCACTGACTGGAGTCCTGTAGTCACTGACAGAAGCCCTGTAGTCACTGACTGGAGCCCCGTAGTCACTGACTGGAGCCCTGTAGTCACTGACACGAGCCCTGTAGTCACTGACTGGAGCCCTATAGTCACTGACTGGAGCCCTGTAGTCACTGACTGGAGCCCTGTAGTCACTGACTGGAGCCCTGTAGTCACTGACTGGGTAACCGAGATTACAGGAAAAGTTGAAGGAAATGTGAATTATTATGTGGATTATAATTAACGGACAGTTAAATTACCCAATAGATTTGAGAGTTTGTTTTCAAATTCTTTGTGGGTCTGTGTAATCTGAGGGAAATACGTGTCTCTGATATGGTCACACATTTGGCAGGAGGTTAGGAAGTGCAGAGCATTTTCCACATACCCCTGCATATCAACTCAGTACTGATACCCCCTGTATATAGCCATGTTATTACCTCATACCCCTGATCATCGACTCGGTACTGATAATCCCTGTATATAGCCATGTTATTACCTCGTACCCCTGATCATTGACTCGGTACTCGTACTCCCTGTATATAGCCATGTTATTACCTCGTACCCCTGATCATTGACTCGGTACTCGTACTCCCTGTATATAGCCATGTTATTACCTCGTACCCCTGATCATTGACTCGGTACTGCTAATCCCTGTATATAGCCATGTTATTACCTCGTACCCCTGCATATCAACTCAGTACTCGTACTCCCTGTATATAGCCATGTTATTACCTCGTACCCCTGATCATTGACTCGGTACTCGTACTCCCTGTATATAGCCATGTTATTACCTCGTACCCCTGATCATTGACTCGGTACTCGTACTCCCTGTATATAGCCATGTTATTACCTCGTACCCCTGATCATTGACTCGGTACTCGTACTCCCTGTATATAGCCATGTTATTACCTCGTACCCCTGATCATTGACTCGGTACTCGTACTCCCTGTATATAGCCATGTTATTACCTCGTACCCCTGATCATTGACTCGGTACTCGTACTCCCTGTATATAGCCATGTTATTACCTCATACCCCTGATCATTGACTCGGTACTCGTACTCCCTGTATATAGCCATGTTATTACCTCGTACCCCTGATCATTGACTCGGTACTCGTACTCCCTGTATATAGCCATGTTATTACCTCGTACCCCTGATCATTGACTCGGTACTCGTACTCCCTGTATATAGCCATGTTATTACCTCGTACCCCTGATCATTGACTCGGTACTCGTACTCCCTGTATATAGCCATGTTATTACCTCGTACCACTGATCATTGACTCGGTACTCGTACTCCCTGTATATAGCCATGTTATTACCTCGTACCCCTGATCATTGACTCGGTACTCGTACTCCCTGTATATAGCCATGTTATTACCTCGTACCCCTGATCATTGACTCGGTACTCGTACTCCCTGTATATAGCCATGTTATTACCTCGTACCCCTGATCATTGACTCGGTACTCGTACTCCCTGTATATAGCCATGTTATTACCTCGTACCCCTGATCATTGACTCGGTACTCGTACTCCCTGTATATAGCCATGTTATTACCTAGTACCCCTGATCATTGACTCGGTACTCGTACTCCCTGTATATAGCCATGTTATTACCTCGTACCCCTGATCATTGACTCGGTACTCGTACTCCCTGTATATAGCCATGTTATTACCTCGTACCCCTGATCATTGACTCGGTACTCGTACTCCCTGTATATAGCCATGTTATTACCTAGTACCCCTGATCATTGACTCGGTACTCGTACTCCCTGTATATAGCCATGTTATTACCTCGTACCCCTGATCATTGACTCGGTACTCGTACTCCCTGTATATAGCCATGTTATTACCTCGTACCCCTGATCATTGACTCGGTACTCGTACTCCCTGTATATAGCCATGTTATTACCTCGTACCCCTGATCATTGACTCGGTACTCGTACTCCCTGTATATAGCCATGTTATTACCTCGTACCCCTGATCATTGACTCGGTACTGCTACTCCCTGTATATAGCCATGTTATTACCTCGTACCCCTGCATATCAACTCAGTACTCGTACTCCCTGTATATAGCCATGTTATTACCTCGTACCCCTGATCATTGACTCGGTACTCGTACTCCCTGTATATAGCCATGTTATTACCTCGTACCCCTGATCATTGACTCGGTACTGCTACTCCCTGTATATAGCCATGTTATTACCTCGTACCCCTGATCATTGACTCGGTACTCGTACTCCCTGTATATAGCCATGTTATTACCTCGTACACCTGATCATTGACTCGGTACTCGTACTCCCTGTATATAGCCATGTTATTACCTCGTACCCCTGATCATTGACTCGGTACTCGTACTCCCTGTATATAGCCATGTTATTACCTCGTACCCCTGATCATTGACTCGGTACTGCTACTCCCTGTATATAGCCATGTTATTACCTCGTACCCCTGATCATTGACTCAGTACTCGTACTCCCTGTATATAGCCATGTTATTACCTCGTACCCCTGATCATTGACTCGGTACTCGTACTCCCTGTATATAGCCATGTTATTACCTAGTACCCCTGATCATTGACTCGGTACTCGTACTCCCTGTATATAGCCATGTTATTACCTCGTACCCCTGATCATTGACTCGGTACTCATACTCCCTGTATATAGCCATGTTATTACCTCGTACCCCTGATCATTGACTCGGTACTCGTACTCCCTGTATATAGCCATGTTATTTCCTCGTACCCCTGATCATTGACTCGGTACTCGTACTCCCTGTATATAGCCATGTTATTACCTCGTACCCCTGATCATTGACTCGGTACTCGTACTCCCTGTATATAGCCATGTTATTACCTCGTACCCATGATCATTGACTCAGTACTCGTACTCCCTGTATATAGCCATGTTATTACCTCGTACCCCTGATCATTGACTCGGTACTCGTACTCCCTGTATATAGCCATGTTATTACCTCGTACCCCTGATCATTGACTCGGTACTCGTACTCCCTGTATATAGCCATGTTATTACCTCGTACCCATGATCATTGACTCGGTACTCGTACTCCCTGTATATAGCCATGTTATTACCTCGTACCCCTGATCATTGACTCGGTACTCGTACTCCCTGTATATAGCCATGTTATTACCTCGTACCCCTGATCATTGACTCGGTACTCGTACTCCCTGTATATAGCCATGTTATTACCTCGTACCCCTGATCATTGACTCGGTACTCATACTCCCTGTATATAGCCATGTTATTACCTCGTACCCCTGATCATTGACTCGGTACTCGTACTCCCTGTATATAGCCATGTTATTACCTCGTACCCCTGATCATTGACTCGGTACTCGTACTCCCTGTATATAGCCATGTTATTACCTCGTACCCCTGATCATTGACTCGGTACTGCTACTCCCTGTATATAGCCATGTTATTACCTCGTACCCCTGATCATTGACTCGGTACTCGTACTCCCTGTATATAGCCATGTTATTACCTCGTACCCCTGATCATTGACTCGGTACTCGTACTCCCTGTATATAGCCATGTTATTACCTCGTACCCCTGATCATTGACTCGGTACTCGTACTCCCTGTATATAGCCATGTTATTACCTCGTACCCCTGATCATTGACTCGGTACTCGTACTCCCTGTATATAGCCATGTTATTACCTCGTACCCCTGATCATTGACTCGGTACTCGTACTCCCTGTATATAGCCATGTTATTACCTCGTACCCCTGATCATTGACTCGGTACTCGTACTCCCTGTATATAGCCATGTTATTACCTCGTACCACTGATCATTGACTCGGTACTCGTACTCCCTGTATATAGCCATGTTATTACCTCGTACCCCTGATCATTGACTCGGTACTCGTACTCCCTGTATATAGCCATGTTATTACCTCGTACCACTGATCATTGACTCGGTACTCGTACTCCCTGTATATAGCCATGTTATTACCTCGTACCCCTGATCATTGACTCGGTACTCGTACTCCCTGTATATAGCCATGTTATTACCTCGTACCACTGATCATTGACTCGGTACTCGTACTCCCTGTATATAGCCATGTTATTACCTCGTACCCCTGATCATTGACTCGGTACTCGTACTCCCTGTATATAGCCATGTTATTACCTCGTACCACTGATCATTGACTCGGTACTCGTACTCCCTGTATATAGCCATGTTATTACCTCGTACCCCTGATCATTGACTCGGTACTCGTACTCCCTGTATATAGCCATGTTATTACCTCGTACCACTGATCATCGACTCAGTACTGATACTCCCTGTATATAGCCATGTTATTACCTCGTACCCCTGATCATTGACTCGGTACTCGTACTCCCTGTATATAGCCATGTTATTACCTCGTACCCCTGATCATTGACTCGGTACTCGTACTCCCTGTATATAGCCATGTTATTACCTCGTACCCATGTCGGTACTGCGACACCAGGCAGGACCAGAGCCGAGCTGAGATATACAGTAATTCAGGCCCTGACTATAGAGAGCCCTTGTTTCTCTACGGTGTAGTAGGTCAGGGCGTGACTAGGGGGTATTCTAGTTTATCATTTCTATGTTGTGTTCTAGTTTATATTTTCTATGTTGGTGTTTTGTATGATTCCCAATTAGAGGCAGCAGGGAATCGTTGTCTCTAATTGGGGATCATATTTAAGTAGTTATTTTTTCCCACCTGTGTTTGTGGGATATTGTTTTGTGTTTGTGCACCATGTAGTCACGTTCTGTTGTTTGTTTATTTGATTTATCTGTTTTTGGCTTAAGTTTCACTTTGGAATAAATATGTGGAACTCAATATCTGCTGCGCCTTGGTCCCGTTCTTACGAAAACCGTGACACTTAGACATATAGTGATTGATAATGAATGGTTAACTGTATTATAGCGAGGAGGGGGAGAGAAGAGGACTGAGGAGAAGAGGACTGAGGAGGGGAGGAGAGGACTGAGGAGGGGAGGACTGAGGAGGAGAGGACTGAGGAGAAGAGGGCTGAGGAGGAGGAGATTATAGGGGGGGAGGAGGGGAGGGGAGGAGAGGAGAGAACTGAGGTGGAGGGGAGGAGGTCTGTGGGGGCACTAGACACATTACAGATGGCAGAATATTTTTTGCCCCTGGGAACTCTTGTCTTTCACGCTAAAGTACTTAACGAACAGAGAGCTTGCAGTCAGTGTCTGTGTGGTTGTGTTTCTGAATCACCACCAGTGAGACGACACATTGGAAAAGCCAGGTAAGTGTTAGTTCTCCCAAACAGGAAAACCCTAAAAGCTTTCTCAAATACCCAAAGATCCCTCCTTTCACACACTGGCAGGAAACGACAGCTTTTCATTCATTATTAGTTAGATGAGGAGGGGACACAGATGAAAGGAAGGAGAAGGGAGAGGGAAGATGAAAGAAGAGAAGAGAAGAGAAGAGAAGAGAGAAGAGAGAGAGAGAGGAAACAAGGTGAAGAGTCTCCTATGTCTAGGACTGCGCTGTTTATTTGTAACAGTTAGTCTCCTATGTCTAGGACTGCGCTGTTTATTTGTAACAGTTAGTCTCCTATGTCTAGGACTGCGCTGTTTATTTGTAACAGTTAGTCTCCTATGTCTAGGACTGCGCTGTTTATTTGTAACAGTTAGTCTCCTATGTCTAGGACTGCGCTGTTTATTTGTAACAGTTAGTCTCCTATGTCTAGGACTGCGCTGTTTATTTGTAACAGTTAGTCTCCTATGTCTAGGACTGCGCTGTTTATTTGTAACAGTTAGTCTCCTATGTCTAGGACTGCGCTGTTTATTTGTAACAGTTAGTCTCCTATGTCTAGGACTGCGCTGTTTATTTGTAACAGTTAGTCTCCTATGTCTAGGACTGCGCTGTTTATTTGTAACAGTTAGTCTCCTATGTCTAGGACTGCGCTGTTTATTTGTAACAGTTAGTCTCCTATGTCTAGGACTGCGCTGTTTATTTGTAACAGTTAGTCTCCTATGTCTAGGACTGCGCTGTTTATTTGTAACAGTTAGTCTCCTATGTCTAGGACTGCGCTGTTTATTTGTAACAGTTAGTCTCCTATGTCTAGGACTGCGCTGTTTATTTGTAACAGTTAGTCTCCTATGTCTAGGACTGCGCTGTTTATTTGTAACAGTTAGTCTCCTATGTCTAGGACTGCGCTGTTTATTTGTAACAGTTAGTCTCCTATGTCTAGGACTGCGCTGTTTATTTGTAACAGTTAGTCTCCTATGTCTAGGACTGCGCTGTTTATTTGTAACAGTTAGTCTCCTATGTCTAGGACTGCGCTGTTTATTTGTAACAGTTAGTCTCCTATGTCTAGGACTGCGCTGTTTATTTGTAACAGTTAGTCTCCTATGTCTAGGACTGCGCTGTTTATTTGTAACAGTTAGTCTCCTATGTCTAGGACTGCGCTGTTTATGTGCTGTGATTAAGGGAAAAGACCTGGAGTGATCACAGACAGGCTTCAATAGTGGCGTGTGTGTGTGTGTGTGTGTGTGTGTGTGTGTGTGTGTGTGTGTGTGTGTGTGTGTGTGTGTGTGTGTGTGTGTGTGTGTGTGTGTGTGTGTGTGTGTGTGTGTGTGTGTGTGTGTGTGTGTGTGTGTGTGTGTGTGTGTGTGTGTGTGTGTGTGTGTGTGTGTGTGTGTGTGTGCGCGTGCGACTGTACTGCACCACAACAGACGTCAACGTAATAATATTGAATGTTTCACCGAGTCGTGACTGAATGACGATGCGGATAATATAGAGCTGGAGGGGTTTCCATGCAACGGCAGGACAAAGACGTCTGGTAAGAAGAGGGGCGTGTCTATTTGTCAATTACAGCTGTTGCGCGATGTCTAATATTAAAGAAGTCTCGAGGAATTGCTCGCCTGAGGTAGAGGACCGCATGATAAGTTGTAGACCACACTATCTACCAAGAGATTTCTCATCTATATTATTCGTAGCCGTCTATTTACCACCGACTCTAAGACCGCTCTCAACCACTTGGGAGCCCTAAGGCCATAAGCAAACAAGATAATGCTCATCCAGAAGTGGCGCTCCTAGTGGCCGGGGACTTTAATGCAGGGAAACTTTAATCCGTTTGACCTCATTTCTACCAGCATGTCACATGTGTAACCAGAGGGAAAAAAACTCTAGACCACCTTTATTCCACACACAGAGATGCATACAAAGCTCTCCCTCGCCCTCCATTTGGAAAATCTGACCATATTTCTATCCTCCAAATTCCTGCTTACAAGCAAAAACTAAAGCAGGAAGTACCAGTGACTAGCTCAATCCAGAAGTTGTCAGATGACGCAGATGCTACACTACAGGACTGTTTTTCTAGCACAGACTGGAATATGTTCCGGGATTCATCCAATGGCATTGAGGAGTTCACCACCTCAGTCATCTGCTTCATCAATAAGTGCATCGATGACGTCGTCCCCACAGTGACCGTACGTACATATCCCAACCAGAAGCCATGGATTACAGACAACATCCACATCGAGCTAAAGGCTAGAGCTGCCGCTTTCAAAGAGCGGGACAATAATCCGGACGCTTATAAGAAATCCCGCTATGCCCTCAGACGAACCATCAAACAGGCAAAGCGTTAATACAGGATTAAGATTGAATCCTACTACACCGGCTCTGACGCTCGTCAGATGTGGCAGGGCTTGAAAACTATTACGGACTACAAAGGGAAACCCAGCTGCGAGTTGCCCTGTGACTCGAGACTACCAGACGAGCTAAATGCCTTTTATGCTTGCTTCGAGGCAAGCAACACTGAAGCATTCGTGAGAGCACCAGCTGTTCCGGACGACTGTGTCATAACGCTCTCGGTAGCTGATGTGAGCAACATTCACAAAGCTGCGGGGCCAGACAAATTACCAGGACCTCTACTCAAAGTATGTTCGGACCAACTGTCAAGTGTCTTTACTGACATTTTCAACCTCTCGCTGACCGAGTCTACATGTTTCAAGCAGACCACCATAGTCCCTGTGCCTAAGGAAGCGAAGGTAACCTGCCCTAGATGCATTCCAATTCGCATACCGCCCCAACAGAGCCAAAGATGACGCAATCTCAATCGCACTCCACACTGCCCTTTCCCACATGGAACACCTAAACTCAGCAAAAAAAGAAACGTCCTCTCACTGTCAACTGCATTTATTTTCAGCAAAGTTGTGTAAATATTTGTATGAACAAAACAAGATTCAACAACTGAAACATAAACTGAACAAGTTCCACAGACTAACAGAAATGTAATAATGTGTCCCTGAACAAAGGGGGGGGGGTCAAAATCAAAAGTAACAGTCAGTATCTGCTGTGGCCACCAGCTGCATTAAGTACTTCAGTGTATCTCCTCCTCATGGACTGCACCAGATTTGCCAGTTCTTGCTGTGAGATGTTACCCCACTCTTCCACCAAGGCACCTGCAGGTTCCTGGGGGGAATGGCATTTCTGGGGGGAATGGCCATAGCCCTCACCCTCTGATCCAAGAGGTCCCAGACGTGCTCAATGGGATTGAGATCCGGGCTCTTCGCTGGCCATGGCAGAACACTGACATTCCTGTCTTATAGGAAATCACGCACAGAAAGAGCAGTATGGCTGGCGGCATTGTCGTGCTGGAGGGTCATGTCAGGATGAGCCTGTAGGAAGGGTACGACATGAGGGAGTAGGATGTCTTCCCTGTAACGCAGTGTTGAGATTGCCTGCAATGACAACAAGCTCAGTCCGATGATGCTGTGACATACCGCCCCAGACTATGACGGACCCTCCACCTCCAAATCATTCCCGCTCCAGAGTACAGGCCTCGGTGTAACGCTCATTCCTTTGACAATAAACGCGAATCCGACCATCACCCCTGGTGAGACAAAACCGCGACTCGTCAGTGAAGAGCACTTTTTGCCAGTCCTGTCTGGTCCAGCGATGGACCTTAACATCGATGGGGCTGTTGGGGAGCGGGTCGAGAGTTTCAAGTTCCTTGTTGTCCACATCACCACCAATATATCATGGTCCAAACACACCAAGACAGTCATGAAGAGGTCACAGACAACGCCTTTCCCCCCTAATGAGACTGAAAAGATTTGGCATGGGTCCCCAGATCCTCAAAAAGGTATACAGCTGCACCATCGAGAGCATCTGACTGTAAGGCATTACAGAGCATCACTGCCGTCCAGGACCCATATACTAGGCGTGTCAGAGAAAAGCCCCAAAAATTGTCAAAGAATCCAGTCACCCAAGTCATAGACTGTTCTCTCTGCTACCGCACGGCAAGCGGTACCGGAGAGCCAAGTCTAGGACCAAAAGGCTCCTTAACAGCTTCTACCCCCAAACCATAAGACTGCTGAACAATTCATCAAATGGGCACACTGACTATTTACATTGACCCCCCCCCCCCCCCCACCAATTTGTTTTTACACAGCTGCTTCCCTCATTATTGTTATTTAATTGTGTTACTTTTTATTATTTTTTACTTTAGTTTATTTGTTAAATATTTTCTTAACTCTTTGTTGAACTGCATTGTTTGTTAAGAGCTTGTAAGTAAGCATTTCACGGTACGGTCTACACCTTTTGTATTCGGCGTAATGACAAAGTTTAATTTGATTTGATAACAGACGTTTAACATACTGCACCATAACAGACACCATCATTTACTCCCTTTTAACGATTATTTTACGATTTTGGGTTGCCGAGACTCCTCATCTACCGAGGCATGACCAAAATCCGTTACCCAAAAACCAGTTTCCATGCCAACTACGGCTACAGGGGTAGTAGTTGCATAACTTTTGATTCTCCTAGTCGGTGCTCAAATATGACTGATTGCTTACAACGCACATTATTAGCAGTATTGAATACCAACATTTTCTTTTATTGCATTCTTTTATCTTCTCCAGAACGTTCTCCAGGCAACTTTCTATCACCATACACATGACCACTTACTGACAATGTCTCATCCTTGACAGACATTACCGCTGGAATACTCCTATATCCCACGCCGGGGTATTAATACATCAGGTAATACGACAGAGACTTTTAACATGGACTATTTCTCCACAACCAACCAAGTATACGGATGTGCCAATGTCTCCATATACCACACAGACAATAGAGACAATTAAACAGAGTTTTTTTATTTTTAAATATTTTTTTTTTTTTACCTTTATTTAACCAATAGTGGTAGGCCAATTGAGAACAAGTTCTCATTTACAACTGCGACCTGGCCAAGATAAAGCAAAGCAGTGCGACAAAAAAACAGCAACACAGAGTTACACGTGGGATAGACAAAAGTACAGTCAATAACAATCTAAAAATCTTTATACAGTGTGTGCAAATGGAGTAAGGAGGTAAGGCAACAAATAGGCTGAAGTAATTAGATTTAGCAAATTAACAAATTAACACATGTGCAGATGATGATGTGCAAGTAGAAATACTGGTGTGCAAAATAACAAAAAAGTAAATAAAAACAATATGGGGATGAAGTAGGTAGTTGGATGGGCTATTTACAGATGGACTATGTACAGCTGCAGCGATCGGTTAGCTGCTCAGATAACTGATGCTTAAAGTTAGTGAGGGAGATATACGTCTCCAACTTCAGCGATTTTTTGCAATTCGTTCCAGTCACTGGCAGCAGAGAACTGGAAGGAAAGGCGGCCAAAAGAGGTGTTGGCTTTGGGGATGACCAGTGAGATGTACCTGCTGCAGCGCGTGCTACGGGTGGGTGTTGTTGTGGTGACCAGTGAGCTGAGATAAGGCGGAGCTTTACCTAGCAAAGACTTATAGATGACCTGGAGCCAGTGGGTCTGGCGACGAATATGTAGCGAGGGCCAGCCGACGAGAGCATACAGGTCGCAGTGGTGGGTGGTATATGGGGCTTTGGTGACAAAACGGATGGCACTGTGATAGACTGCATCCAGTTTGCTGAGTGTTGGAGGCTATTTTGTAAATGACATCGCCGAAGTCGAGAATCGGTAGGATAGTCAGTTTTACGAGGGTATGTTTGGCAGCATGATTGAAGGATGCTTTGTTTGCGAAATAGGAAGCTGATTCTAGATTTAATTTGGATTGGAGATGCTTAATATGAGTCTGAAAGGAGAGTTTACAGTCTAGCCGGACTCCTAGGTATTTGTAGTCCACATATTCTAAGTCAGAACCGTCCAGAGTAGTGATGTTAGTCGGGCAGGCGGGTGCAGGCAGCGATCGTTTGAAGAGCATGCATTTGGTTGTACTAGCGTTTACATGTCTTAGGTACAGCCACTCCCCTCAACCCTCTCAGGGGACTCCAACCCCTAGTCTAACCTATAAGGAGGTTAAACCCTCAGAGGGGACTCCAACCCCTAGTCTAACCTATAAGGAGGTTAAACCCTCAGAGGGGACTCCAACCCCTAGTCTAACCTATAAGGAGGTTAAACCCTCAGAGGGGACTCCAACCCCTAGTCTAACCTATAAGGAGGTTAAACCCTCAGAGGGGACTCCAACCCCTAGTCTAACCTATAAGGAGGTTAAACCCTCTCAGGGGACTCCAACCCCTAGTCTAACCTATAAGGAGGTTAAACCCTCTCAGGGGACTCCAACCCCTAGTCTAACCTATAAGGAGGTTAAACCCTCAGAGGGGACTCCAACCCCTAGTCTAACCTATAAGGAGGTTAAACCCTCAGAGGGGACTCCAACCCCTAGTCTAACCTATAAGGAGGTTAAACCCTCAGAGGGGACTCCAACCCCTAGTCTAACCTATAAGGAGGTTAAACCCTCAGAGGGGACTCCAACCCCTAGTCTAACCTATAAGGAGGTTAAACCCTCAGAGGGGACTCCAACCCCTAGTCTAACCTATAAGGAGGTTAAACCCTCAGAGGGGACTCCAACCCCTAGTCTAACCTATAAGGAGGTTAAACCCTCAGAGGGGACTCCAACCCCTAGTCTAACCTATAAGGAGGTTAAACCCTCAGAGGGGACTCCAACCCCTAGTCTAACCTATAAGGAGGTTAAACCCTCAGAGGGGACTCCAACCCCTAGTCTAACCTATAAGGAGGTTAAACCCTCTCAGGGGACTCCAACCCCTAGTCTAACCTATAAGGAGGTTAAACCCTCTCAGGGGACTCCAACCCCTAGTCTAACCTATAAGGAGGTTAAACCCTCAGAGGGGACTCCAACCCCTAGTCTAACCTATAAGGAGGTTAAACCCTCAGAGGGGACTCCAACCCCTAGTCTAACCTATAAGGAGGTTAAACCCTCAGAGGGGACTCCAACCCCTAGTCTAACCTATAAGGAGGTTAAACCCTCAGAGGGGACTCCAACCCCTAGTCTAACCTATAAGGAGGTTAAACCCTCAGAGGGGACTCCAACCCCTAGTCTAACCTATAAGGAGGTTAAACCCTCAGAGGGGACTCCAACCCCTAGTCTAACCTATAAGGAGGTTAAACCCTCAGAGGGGACTCCAACCCCTAGTCTAACCTATAAGGAGGTTAAACCCTCAGAGGGGACTCCAACCCCTAGTCTAACCTATAAGGAGGTTAAACCCTCAGAGGGGACTCCAACCCCTAGTCTAACCTATAAGGAGGTTAAACCCTCTCAGGGGACTCCAACACCTAGTCTAACCTATAAGGAGGTTAAACCCTCTCAGGGGACTCCAACCCCTAGTCTAACCTATAAGGAGGTTAAACCCTCTCAGGGGACTCCAACCCCTAGTCTAACCTATAAGGAGGTTAAACTCTCAGAGGGGACTCCAACCCCTAGTCTAACCTATAAGGAGGTTAAACCCTCAGAGGGGACTCCAACCCCTAGTCTAACCTATAAGGAGGTTAAACCCTCAGAGGGGACTCCAACCCCTAGTCTAACCTATAAGGAGGTTAAACCCTCTCAGGGGACTCCAACCCCTAGTCTAACCTATAAGGAGGTTAAACCCTCTCAGGGGACTCCAACCCCTAGTCTAACCTATAAGGAGGTTAAACCCTCAGAGGGGACTCCAACCCCTAGTCTAACCTATAAGGAGGTTAAACCCTCTCAGGGGACTCCAACCCCTAGTCTAACCTATAAGGAGGTTAAACCCTCAGAGGGGACTCCAACCCCTAGTCTAACCTATAAGGAGGTTAAACCCTCAGAGGGGACTCCAACCCCTAGTCTAACCTATAAGGAGGTTAAACCCTCTCAGGGGACTCCAACCCCTAGTCTAACCTATAAGGAGGTTAAACCCTCAGAGGGGACTCCAACCCCTAGTCTAACCTATAAGGAGGTTAAACCCTCTCAGGGGACTCCAACCCCTAGTCTAACCTATAAGGAGGTTAAACCCTCAGAGGGGACTCCAACCCCTAGTCTCAATCAATCAATTTTATTTTATATAGCCCTTCGTACATCAGCTAATATCTCGAAGTGCTGTACAGACACCCAGCCTAAAACCCCAAACAGCTAGTAATGCAGGTGTAGAAGCACGGTGGCTAGGAAAAACTCCCTAGAAAGGCCAAAACCTAGGAAGAAACCTAGAGAGGAACCAGGCTATGAGGGGTGGCCAGTCCTCTTCTGGCTGTGCCGGGTGGAGATTATAACAGAACTATGCCAAGATGTTCAAAAATGTTCATAAGTGACAAGCATGGTCAAATAATAATCATGAATAATTTTCAGTTGGCTTTTCATAGCCGATCATCAAGAGTTGAAAAACAACAGGTCTGGGACAGGTGGCGGTTCCATAACCGCAGGCAGAACAGCTGAAACTGGAATAGCAGCAAGGCCAGGCGGACTGGGGACAGCAAGGAGTCACCACGGCCGGTAGTCCCGACGTATGGTCCTAGGGCTCAGGTCCTCCGAGAGAAAGAAAGAGAGAAGGAGAAAATTAGAGAGCGCCAAGATTTTCAAAATGTTCATAAATGACAAGCATGGTCAAATAATAATCAGGAATAAATCTCAGTTGGCTTTTCATAGCCGATCATTAAGAGTTGAAAACAGCAGGTCTGGGACAGGTAGGGGTTCCGTAACCGCAGGCAGAACAGTTGAAACTGGAATAGCAGCAAGGCCAGGCGGACTGGGGACAGCAAGGTGTCATCATGCCCGGTAGTCCTGACGTATGGTCCTAGGGCTCAGGTTCTCAGAGAGAAAGAGAGAACGAGAGAATTAGAGAGAGCATACTTAAATTCACACAGGACACTGGATAAGACAGGAGAAGTACTCCAGGTAACCAACTGACCCTAGCCCCCCGACACAAACTACTGCAGCATAAATACTGGAGGCTGAGACAGGAGCGGTCAGGAGACACTGTGGCCCCATCCGAAGAAACCCCCAGACAGTCTAACCTATAAGGGGGCTAAACCCTCTCAGGGGACTCCAACCCCTAGTCTAATCTATACGGGGGTTCAACCCTCTCAGGGGACAAATAAATCCAGGCAGTACCACACAGTGAAATAAATCCAGGCAGTACCACACAGTGGAATATATCCAGGCCGTACCACACAGTGGAATAAATCCAGGCCGTACCACACAGTGGAATGCATCCAGGCAGTACCACACAGTGGAATAAATCCAGGCCGTACCACACAGTGGAATGAATCCAGGCCGTACCACACAGTGGAATAAATCCAGGCCGTACCACACAGTGGAATGAATCCAGGCCGTACCACACAGTGGAATAAATCCAGGCCGTACCACACAGTGGAATACATCCAGGCCGTACCACACAGTGGAATAAATCCAGGCAGTACTACACAGTGGAATACATCCAGGCAGTACCACACAGTGGAATATATCCAGGCAGTACCACACAGTAGAATAAATCCAGGCCGTACCACACAGTGGAATAAATCCAGGCCGTACCACACAGTGGAATACATCCAGGCAGTACCACACAGTGGAATAAATCCAGGCCGTACCACACAGTGGAATACATCCAGGCGGTACCACACAGTGGAATACATCCAGGCGGTACCACACAGTGGAATACATCCAGGCCGTACCACACAGTGGAATAAATCCAGGCCGTACCACACAGTGGAATACATCCAGGCCGTACCACACAGTGGAATACATCCAGGCCGTACCACACAGTGAAATAAATCCAGGCGGTACCACACAGTGGAATACATCTAGGCCGTACCACACAGTGGAATAAATCCAGGCCGTACCACACAGTGGAATGCATCCAGGCAGTACCACACAGTGGAATAAATCCAGGCCGTACCACACAGTGGAATGAATCCAGGCCGTACCACACAGTGGAATAAATCCAGGCCGTACCACACAGTGGAATGAATCCAGGCCGTACCACACAGTGGAATAAATCCAGGCCGTACCACACAGTGGAATACATCCAGGCCGTACCACACAGTGGAATGCATCCAGGCAGTACAACACAGTGGAATGAATCCAGGCCGTACCACACAGTGGAATAAATCCAGGCAGTACCACACAGTGGAATACATCCAGGCAGTACCACACAGTGGAATATATCCAGGCAGTACCACACAGTAGAATAAATCCAGGCCGTACCACACAGTGGAATAAATCCAGGCCGTACCACACAGTGGAATACATCCAGGCAGTACCACACAGTGGAATAAATCCAGGCCGTACCACACAGTGGAATACATCCAGGCGGTACCACACAGTGGAATACATCCAGGCGGTACCACACAGTGGAATACATCCAGGCCGTACCACACAGTGGAATAAATCCAGGCCGTACCACACAGTGGAATACATCCAGGCCGTACCACACAGTGGAATACATCCAGGCCGTACCACACAGTGGAATAAATCCAGGCGGTACCACAAAGTGGAATACATCTAGGCCGTACCACACAGTGGAATAAATCCAGGCCGTACCACACAGTGGAATGCATCCAGGCAGTACCACACAGTGGAATAAATCCAGGCCGTACCACACAGTGGAATGAATCCAGGCCGTACCACACAGTGGAATAAATCCAGGCCGTACCACACAGTGGAATACATCCAGGCCGTACCACACAGTGGAATGCATCCAGGCAGTACCACACAGTGGAATGAATCCAGGCCGTACCACACAGTGGAATAAATCCAGGCAGTACCACACAGTGGAATACATCCAGGCAGTACCACACAGTGGAATATATCCAGGCAGTACCACACAGTAGAATAAATCCAGGCCGTACCACACAGTGGAATAAATCCAGGCCGTACCACACAGTGGAATACATCCAGGCAGTACCACACAGTGGAATAAATCCAGGCCGTACCACACAGTGGAATACATCCAGGCGGTACCACACAGTGGAATACATCCAGGCGGTACCACACAGTGGAATACATCCAGGCCGTACCACACAGTGGAATAAATCCAGGCCGTACCACACAGTGGAATACATCCAGGCCGTACCACACAGTGGAATACATCCAGGCCGTACCACACAGTGGAATAAATCCAGGCGGTACCACACAGTGGAATACATCCAGGCCGTACCACACAGTGGAATAAATCCAGGCCGTACCACACAGTGGAATACATCCAGACTTTCTAGGTTCATTTCCCATCTTTTTATATTCAGACCCTCGTCTGACCGAGCTGTCAGAATGAGTGGTAAACATTTGTAGGAACTTTACCTGCCTTGTTTTGTGTGCCGGCTCCTGCTCAACTAATTCGGACTCTTTAGTTCGATGACAGATTGTGGTGAATCCTGCCAACAAAGCCAACTGTTAGGCTCTAATTTCTGGTACAATAATATAGACGGATTCTGAGAAAAATTCTAACTAGGTGATGCAGCTGCATAGCGCCCATACAGGTCACACAAGCACATGTATTTATACCTTCCGACTAGGAGGAGTCACCTCCTTGTATTTCTTGGATAAACAATCATTCTCTGTTGCTGGGCAACAGCTGATTCTATTCCTCCGATTGGTCTTGTCGTGGCCCAGCCTGAGTCGTGAACCTCTGGGCTCCTCTCTGCCTTTTCATAGGACTTCAGCCTTGAGTTATTGGGGAGTACACATTCCCACAGTCTACTGCAGTCCACGAAATAATTACACCTTTCATACACAAATAACTTAAACCTAACACTCCTTTCAATTTCTAAGAGTATATAAAATGTGTATATTCATACGAGGAGTATGTGATGATATTAAAACCATAAAGATATAAGATAGTGTTATAGAACAGTGTTTTATGATCTATCAGCTCTAACCCCAGACACATGGCTCCTATTCAACCTTTATGGAATGATTTTTGCACTCAGAGACAGGCTCCCGTTGTACTTTCACTCTGCCCAATTCGCATAGATCATTCCATCAAACCCATAACACAATAATTACTACTGCTAGGCTAATTATACAATTATAAACAGATGAAACCAGGCTAACGGGTCCTTTGTGATGCTGCGCGACAATCCTCGGGCACCGTTTCAAGTACATGTCCTGGATGGGGTGGGAACACAGCCCCAGTGTTTCAAGTACATGTCCTGGATGGGGTGGGAACACAGCCCCAGTGTTTCAAGTACATGTCCTGGATGGGGTGGGAACACAGCCCCAGTGTTTCAAGTACATGTCCTGGATGGGGTGGGAACACAGCCCCAGTGATGTACTAAGTAGTGGACGGAGCAATTCCCTTACAAGGTCATGATGCAATTGGTCGGAACGCCCCCCGGGACACTGGGGCGGCATGCCGTATTTCTTCAGCCGCCGTAGGAAGTAGAGACGCTGTTGTGGCCTCCTGACCTGAGTGTTGGAGGTGTTGGTCCATGTCAAGTCCTCGGTGCTGTGGACGCAGAGGAACTTAAAACTGCTGACTCTCTCTACTGCAGTCCTCGGTGATGTGGACGCTGAGGAACTGACTCTCTCTACTGCAGTCCTCGGTGATGTGGACGCAGAGGAACTTAAAACTGCTCACTCTCTCTACTACAGTCCCGTTGATGTGGATGGGGGTGTGATCCTTCCTCTACTTCCTGAAGTAAACAATCAACTCCTTTGTTTTGCTGACATTGAGGGAGAGGTTGTTGTCCTGGCATGACATTACCAGTTCACTTACCTCTTCCCTATAGGCTGACTCGTCGTTGTTGGTTATCAGGCCTGGTGTCATCAGCAAATTGTGCAATGCCACACAGTCATGGGTGAACAGCGAGCAGAGGGCGGAGGTGTTGTTACCAATCCTCACACCCACCCACCCACACACCCACCCACCCACCCACACACACACACACACACACACACACACACACACACACACACACACACACACACACACACACACACACACACACACACACACACACACACACACACACACACACACACACACACACACACACACACACACACACACAGCAGACCAAACAGCAGCACCAGGGACTGATCTGAAAAGGATCTTAAGGATTAGCCCGATTCTAAAATAACATAACCAAGTCTAACTGCCTGTAGCTCAGGCCCTGAAGCAAGGATATGCATATTCTTGGTATTATTTGAAAGGAAACACTTTGAAGTTTATGGAAATGTGAAAGGAATGCAGTAGAATATAACACAATAGATCTGGTAAAAGATAATACAAAGAAAAAAACAACCGTTCTTTTATATATTTTTTGTTCCATCATCTTTGAAATGCAAGAGAATGGCCAGAATGTATTATTCCAGCCCAGGTGCAATTTAGATTTTTGCCACTAGATGGCATCAGTGCATGTGCAAATTGTTAGACTGATCCAATGAAACATCGCATTTCTGTTCAAAATGTTGTATCAAGACCGCCAAAATGTGCCAAATTTGTTCATTAATAACTTTTCATGTTCAAAATTGTGCCCTCTCCTCAAACAATAGCATGCTATTCTTTCACTGTAATAGCTACTGTACATCACAGCCGGATATGATGCAGCCTGAATTCAAACCAGGTACTGCAGTAACGCCTCTTGCAGTGAGAGGCAGTGTCTTAGAACTGAACTGGTGGGAGGAGCAACAAGACGCTGCACTTGACGCATTTACGAAACTACTTATTCCAGTTACTAATAAGCACGCACCCTTTAAGAAAAGAACTGTAAAAACTGTTAAATCCCCATGGATTGATGAGGAATTGAAAAATTGTATGGTTGAGAGGGATGAGGCAAAAGGTATGGCAATTAAGTCTGGCAGCACAACAGACTGGCAAACGTACTACAAATTAAGAAATCATGTGACTAAACTAAATAAAAAGAAGAAGAAACTACACTATGAAACAAATATAAATTATATAAAGAATGATAGTAAAGCTTTGGAGCAGCTTAAATGAAATGTTGGGAAAAAAGCAAACTCAGCCCCTTCATTCATTGAATCAGATGGCTCATTCATCACAAAACCCACTGATATTGCAAACTACTTTAATGACTTTGTCATTGGCAAGATAAGCAAACTTAGGGATGACATGCCAGCAACAAACGCTGACACTACACATCCAAGTATATCGGACCAAATTATGAAAGACAAGAATTGTACTTTGAATTCCGTAAAGTCAGCTTGGAAGAGGTGAAAAAAGTATTGTTGTCTATCAACAATGACAAGACACCAGGGTCTGACAATCTAGATGAAAATTACTGAGGATAAGAGCAGACGATAGTGTCGCTCCTATTTGCCACATCTTCAATTTAAGTCTACTAGAGACCGTGTGCCCTCAGGCCTGGAGGGAAGCTAAAGTCATTCCGCTACCCAAGAATAGTAAAGCCCACTTTACTGGCTAAAATAGCCGACCAATCAGCCTGTTACCAACACTTAGTCAACTTTTGGAAAAAATTATGTTTGACCAGATACAATGCTATTTTACAGTAAACAAATTGACAACAGAATTTCAGCATGCTTATAGGGAAGGACACTCAAAAATTACAGCATTTACACAAAGGACTGATGATTGGCTGAGAGAAATTGATGATAAAATGATTATGGGGGCTGTCTTGTTAGACTTCAGTGCATCTTTTGACATTATCAATCATAGTCTGCTGCTGGAAAAACGTATGTGTTATGGCCTTACACCCCCTGGATAAAGAGTTACTTGTCTAACAGAAAACAAAGGGTGATCTTTAATGGAAGCCAATCAAATATAATCCAGTTAGAATCAGGAATTCCCCAGGGTAGCTGTTTAGGCCCATTGCTTTTTTCAATTTTTACTAACAACATGCCACTGACTTTGAGTAAAGCCAGAGTTTATATGTATGCGGATGACTCAACACTATACACGTCAGCTACTACAGAGACTGAAATGACTGCAACACTCAACAAAGAGCTGCAGTTAGTTTCAGAGTGGGTGGCAAGGAATAAATTAGCCCTAAATATTTCTAAAACTAAAAGCATTGTATTTGGAACAAAACACTTACTAAACCCTAAACCTCAACTAAATCCTGTAATAAATAATGTGGAAATTGTGCAAGTTGAGAGGACTAAACTGCTTGGAGTAACCCTAGATTGTAAACTGTCATGGTCAAAACATATTGATGCAGTAATAGCTAAGATGGGGAGAAGTCTGTCTATAATAAAGCGATGCTCTGCCTTAACAACACTATCAACGAGGCAGGTCCTACAGGCTCTAGTTTTGTCGCACCTTGACTACCTTTCAGTCGTGTGGTCAGGTTCCACAAAAAAGGACGAAGGAAAATTACAATTGGCTCAGAACAGGGCAGCACGGCTGGCTCTTGGATGTACACAGAGAGCTAATAATAATATGCAAGTCAATCTCTCCTGGCTGAAAGTGGAGAGATTGACTTCATCACTACTTGTATTTATGAGAGGTATTGACATGTTGAATGCACCGAGCTGTCTGTCTAAACTACTGGCGCACAGCTCTGACACCCCTTCATACCCCACAAGACATGCCACAAGAGGTCTCTTCACAGTCCCCAAATCCAGAACAGACTATGGGAGGCACACAGTACTACATAGAGCCATGACTACATGGAACTCTATTCCATATCAAGTAACTGACGCAAGCAGTAAAATTAGATTTAAAAAACAGATTAAAAAAACACCTTATGGAACAGCAGGGACTGTGAAGCAACACAAACATTGACACAGACACACACACACACACACACACACACACACACACACACACACACACACACACACACACACACACACACACACACACACACACACACACACACACACACACACACACACACACACACACACACACACACACACACACACACACACACACTAGCTGCTGCTTTGGCAGCAGCTAATGGGGATCCATAACAAATACAAAGCAGTCATTTGGACTGCTCATTAATAAAATAGAAAAACATTACTCTGCCATTGCCCCCCCTCCATCCTTGACTTTTCCTAAATAAGTTAAAATATAATAAAACACAGTGTCAATGCTAGAATCACAAACAGAACCTGAGATAAAACAGTAGGGTCTGCTCCCATCCTCCTCCCAACAGTAGGGCCAGCTCCCATCCTCCTCTCAACAGTAGGGTCTGCTCCCATCCTCCTCTCAACAGTAGGGCCTTCTCCCATCCTCCTCCCAACAGTAGGGCCAGCTCCCATCCTCCTCTCAACAGTAGGGCCTGCTCCCATCCTTCTCCAACAGTAGGGTCTGCTCCCATCCTTCTCCAACAGTAGGGTCTGCTCCCCTCCTTCTCCAACAGTAGGGCCTGCTCCCCTCCTTCTCCAACAGTAGGGCCTGCTCCCATCCTCCTCTCAACAGTAGGGTCTGCTCCCATCCTTCTCCAACAGTAGGGTCTGCTCCCATCCTTCTCCAACAGTAGGGTCTGCTCCCCTCCTTCTCCAACAGTAGGGTCTGCTCCCATCCTTCTCCAACAGTAGGGTCTGCTCCCATCCTTCTCCAACAGTAGGGTCTGCTCCCATCCTTCTCCAACAGTAGGGCCTGCTCCCATCCTTCTCCAACAGTAGGGTCTGCTCCCATCCTCCTCCCAACAGTAGGGTCTGCTCCCCTCCTTCTCCAACAGTAGGGTCTGCTCCCATCCTTCTCCAACAGTAGGGCCTGCTCCCATCCTTCACCCAACAGTAGGGTCTGCTCCCATCCTCCTCCCAACAGTAGGGCCTGCTCCCATCCTTCTCCAACAGTAGGGTCTGCTCCCGTACTTCTCCAACAGTAGGGTCTGCTCCCGTCCTTCTCCAACAGTAGGGTCTGCTCCCGTCCTTCTCCAACAGTAGGGTCTGCTCCCATCCTTCTCCAACAGTAGGGCCTGCTCCCATCCTTCTCCAACAGTAGGGCCTGCTCCCATCCTTCTCCAACAGTAGGGCCTGCTCCCATCCTTCTCCAACAGTAGGGTCTGCTCCCATCCTTCTCCAACAGTAGGGTCTGCTCCCATCCTTCTCCAACAGTAGGGTCTGCTCCCATCCTCCTCTCAACAGTAGGGTCTGCTCCCATCCTTCTCCAACAGTAGGGTCTGCTCCCGTCCTTCTCCAACAGTAGGGTCTGCTCCCGTCCTTCTCCAACAGTAGGGCCTGCTCCCATCCTTCTCCAACAGTAGGGTCTGCTCCCATCCTTCTCCAACAGTAGGGTCTGCTCCCATCCTTCTCCAACAGTAGGGCCTGCTCCCATCCTTCTCCAACAGTAGGGTCTGCTCCCATCCTTCTCCAACAGTAGGGTCTGCTCCCATCCTTCTCCAACAGTAGGGTCTGCTCCCATCCTTCTCCAACAGTAGGGTCTGCTCCCATCCTTCTCCAACAGTAGGGCCTGCTCCCATCCTTCTCCAACAGTAGGGCCTGCTCCCATCCTCCTCCCAACAGTAGGGCCTGCTCCCGTCCTTCTCCAACAGTAGGGTCTGCTCCCATCCTTCTCCAACAGTAGGGTCTGCTCCCGTCCTTCTCCAACAGTAGGGTCTGCTCCCATCCTTCTCCAACAGTAGGGCCTGCTCCCATCCTCCTCCCAACAGTAGGGTCTGCTCCCATCCTTCTCCAACAGTAGGGTCTGCTCCCATCCTTATCAAACAGTAGGGTCTGCTCCCATCCTCCTCCCAACAGTAGGGTCTGCTCCCATCCTCCTCCCAACAGTAGGGCCTGCTCCCATCCTCCTCCCAACAGTAGGGTCTGCTCCCGTCCTTCTCCAACAGTAGGGTCTGCTCCCATCCTTATCAAACAGTAGGGTCTGCTCCCATCCTCCTCCCAACAGTAGGGTCTGCTCCCATCCTCCTCCCAACAGTAGGGTCTGCTCCCATCCTCCTCCCAACAGTAGGGCCAGCTCCCATCCTCTTCCCAACAGTAGGGTCTGCTCCTATCCTCCTCCCAACAGTAGGGCCTGCTCCCATCCATCTCCAACAGTAGGGTCTGCTCCCATCCTCCTCCCAACAGTAGGTTCTGCTCCCATCCTTCTCCAACAGTAGGGTCTGCTCCCATCCTTCTCCAACAGTAGGGTCTGCTCCCATCCTCCTCTCAACAGTAGGGCCTGCTCCCATCCTTCTCCAACAGTAGGGTCTGCTCCCATCCTTCTCCAACAGTAGGGTCTGCTCCCATCCTTCTCCAACAGTAGGGTCTGCTCCCATCCTCCTCTCAACAGTAGGGCCTGCTCCCATCCTCCTCCCAACAGTAGGGTCTGCTCCCATCCTTCTCCAACAGTAGGGCCTGCTCCCATCCTTCTCCAACAGTAGGGTCTGCTCCCATCCTTCTCCCAACAGTAGGGCCTGCTCCCCTCCTCCTCCAACAGTAGGGTCTGCTCCCATCCTCCTCCCAACAGTAGGGCCTGCTCCCATCCTTCTCCCAACAGTAGGGTCTGCTCCCATCCTTCTCCAACAGTAGGGTCTGCTCCCATCCTCCTCTCAACAGTAGGGCCTGCTCCCATCCTCCTCCCAACAGTAGGGTCTGCTCCCATCCTTCTCCAACAGTAGGGCCTGCTCCCATCCTTCTCCAACAGTAGGGTCTGCTCCCATCCTTCTCCCAACAGTAGGGCCTGCTCCACTCCTTCTCCAACAGTAGGGTATGCTCCCATCCTTCTCCAACAGTAGGGCCTGCTCCCATCCTTCTCCAACAGTAGGGCCTGCTCCCATCCTTCTCCCAACAGTAGGGCCTGCTCCCATCCTTCTCCAACAGTAGGGCCTGCTCCCATCCTCCTCCCAACAGTAGGGTCTGCTCCCATCCTTCTCCAACAGTAGGGCCTGCTCCCATCCTTCTCCAACAGTAGGGTCTGCTCCCATCCTTCTCCAACAGTAGGGCCTGCTCCACTCCTTCTCCAACAGTAGGGCCTGCTCCCATCCTTCTCCAACAGTAGAGCCTGCTCCCATCCTTCTCCCAACAGTAGGGCCTGCTCCACTCCTTCTCCAACAGTAGGGTCTGCTCCCGTCCTTCTCCAACAGTAGGGCCTGCTCCCATCCTCCTCCCAACAGTAGGGCCTGCTCCCATCCTCCTCCCAACAGTAGGGTCTGCTCCCATCCTCCTCCCAACAGTAGGGTCTGCTCCCATCCTCCTCCCAACAGTAGTGCCTGCTCCCATCCTTCTCCAACAGTAGGGCCTGCTCCCATCCTCCTCCCAACAGTAGGGCCTGCTCCCATCCTTCTCCAACAGTAGGGTCTGCTCCCATCCTTCTCCAACAGTAGGGCCTGTTCCCATCCTCCTCCAACAGTAGGGCCTGCTCCCATCCTTCTCCAACAGTAGGGCCTGCTCCCATCCTTCTCCAACAGTAGGGTCTGCTCCCATCCTTCACCCAACAGTAGGGTCTGCTCCCATCCTTCTCCAACAGTAGGTTCTGCTCCGCTCCTTCACCAGCAGTAGGGCCTGCTCCCCTCCTTCACCCAACATTAGGGCCTGCTCCCCTTCTTCTCCAACAGTAGGGCCTGCTCCCATCCTTCACCCAACAGTAGGGCCTGCTTCCCTCCTTCACCCAACAGTAGGGCCTGCTCCCCTCCTTCACCCAACAGAAGGGCCTGCTCCCCTCCTTCACCCAACAGTAGGGCCTGCTCCCCTCCTTCACCCAACAGTAGGGCCTGCTTCCCTCCTTCACCCAACAGAAGGGCCTGCTCCCCTCCTTCACCCAACAGAAGGGCCTGCTCCCCTCCTTCACCCAACAGTAGGGCCTGCTCCCATCCTTAACCCAACAGTAGGGCCTGCTCCCCTCCTTCACCCAACAGTAGGGCCTGCTCCCCTCCTTCACCCAACAGAAGGGCCTGCTCCCCTCCTTCACCCAACAGTAGGGCCTGCTCCCCTCCTTCACCCAACAGAAGGGCCTGCTCCCCTCCTTCACCCAACAGTAGGGTCTGCTCCCATCCTCCTCCCAACAGTAGTGCCTGCTCCCATCCTTCTCCAACAGTAGGGCCTGCTCCCATCCTCCTCCCAACAGTAGGGCCTGCTCCCATCCTTCTCCAACAGTAGGGTCTGCTCCCATCCTTCTCCAACAGTAGGGCCTGTTCCCATCCTCCTCCAACAGTAGGGCCTGCTCCCATCCTTCTCCAACAGTAGGGCCTGCTCCCATCCTTCTCCAACAGTAGGGTCTGCTCCCATCCTTCACCCAACAGTAGGGTCTGCTCCCATCCTTCTCCAACAGTAGGTTCTGCTCCGCTCCTTCACCAGCAGTAGGGCCTGCTCCCCTCCTTCACCCAACATTAGGGCCTGCTCCCCTTCTTCTCCAACAGTAGGGCCTGCTCCCCTCCTTCACCCAACATTAGGGTCTGCTCCCATCCTTCTCCAACAGTAGGTTCTGCTCCGCTCCTTCACCAGCAGTAGGGCCTGCTCCCCTCCTTCACCCAACATTAGGGCCTGCTCCCATCCTTCACCCAACAGTAGGGCCTGCTTCCCTCCTTCACCCAACAGTAGGGCCTGCTCCCCTCCTTCACCCAACAGAAGGGCCTGCTCCCCTCCTTCACCCAACAGTAGGGCCTGCTCCCCTCCTTCACCCAACAGTAGGGCCTGCTTCCCTCCTTCACCCAACAGAAGGGCCTGCTCCCCTCCTTCACCCAACAGAAGGGCCTGCTCCCCTCCTTCACCCAACAGTAGGGCCTGCTCCCATCCTTAACCCAACAGTAGGGCCTGCTCCCCTCCTTCACCCAACAGTAGGGCCTGCTCCCCTCCTTCACCCAACAGAAGGGCCTGCTCCCCTCCTTCACCCAACAGTAGGGCCTGCTCCCCTCCTTCACCCAACAGAAGGGCCTGCTCCCCTCCTTCACCCAACAGTAGGGCCTGCTTCCCTCCTTCACCCAACAGAAGGGCCTGCTCCCCTCCTTCACCCAACAGTAGGGCCTACTCCCCTCCTTCACCCAACAGTAGGGACTGCTCCCCTCCTTCACCCAACAGTAGGGCCTGCTCCCCTCCTTCACCCAACAGTAGGGCCTGCTCCCCTCCTTCACCCAACAGTAGGGCCTGCTCCCCTCCTTCACCCAACAGTAGGGCCTGCTCCCCTCCTTCACCCAACAGTAGGGCCTGCTCCCCTCCTTCACCCAAGATTAGGGCCCGCACCGTTCCTTTTCCTGACGTTTGAAAGTGCCTTAAAACTGAACCTAAACTATACTAAAAC
The DNA here is from genome assembly GCF_045679555.1 of Salvelinus alpinus. Classification (NCBI taxonomy): domain Eukaryota; kingdom Metazoa; phylum Chordata; class Actinopteri; order Salmoniformes; family Salmonidae; genus Salvelinus; species Salvelinus alpinus. The sequence continues at coordinate 42,084,684 of NC_092113.1, read as the reverse complement.
TAATTTGACATCTATAACAACAGATGAAATAGGTGAAGTAGTATGATTGGGTAGAACGGGTGAGTCGAGCGAGGGGAAGCGGGTGAGTGGAGCGAGGGGAAGCGGGTGAGTGGAGCGAGGGGAAGCGGGTGAGTCGAGCGAGGGGAAGCGGGCGAGTCGAGCGAGGGGAAGCGGGTGAGTGGAGCGAGGGGAAGCGGGTGAGTCGAGCGAGGGGAAGCGGGTGAGTCGAGCGAGGGGAAGCGGGCGAGTCGAGCGAGGGGAAGCGGGCGAGTCGAGCGAGGGGAAGCGGGCGAGTCGAGCGAGGGGAAGCGGGCGAGTCGAGCGAGGGGAAGCGGGCGAGTCGAGCGAGGGGAAGCGGGCGAGTCGAGCGAGGGGAAGCGGGCGAGTCGAGCGAGGGGAAGCGGGCGAGTCGAGCGAGGGGAAGCGGGCGAGTCGAGCGAGGGGAAGCGGGCGAGTCGAGCGAGGGGAAGCGGGCGAGTCGAGCGAGGGGAAGCGGGCGAGTCGAGCGAGGGGAAGCGGGCGAGTCGAGCGAGGGGAAGCGGGCGAGTCGAGCGAGGGGAAGCGGGCGAGTCGAGCGATGGGAAGCGGGCGAGTCGAGCGAGGGGAAGCGGGCGAGTCGAGCGAGGGGAAGCGGGCGAGTCGAGCGAGGGGAAGCGGGCGAGTCGAGCGATGGGAAGCGGGCGAGTCGAGCGAGGGGAAGCGGGCGAGTCGAGCGAGGGGAAGCGGGCGAGTCGAGCGAGGGGAAGCGGGCGAGTCGAGCGATGGGAAGCGGGCGAGTCGAGCGAGGGGAAGCGGGCGAGTCGAGCGAGGGGAAGCGGGCGAGTCGAGCGAGGGGAAGCGGGCGAGTCGAGCGAGGGGATGCGGGCGAGTCGAGCGAGGGGAAGCGGGCGAGTCGAGCGAGGGGAAGCGGGCGAGTCGAGCGAGGGGAAGCGGGCGAGTCGAGCGAGGGGAAGCGGGCGAGTCGAGCGAGGGGAAGCGGGCGAGTCGAGCGAGGGGAAGCGGGCGAGTCGAGCGAGGGGAAGCGGGCGAGTCGAGCGAGGGGAAGCGGGCGAGTCGAGCGAGGGGAAGCGGGCGAGTCGAGCGAGGGGAAGCGGGCGAGTCGAGCGAGGGGAAGCGGGCAATGCATAATTAGCTCCGTTTTGATGACAAAGAAATGAGAAGGCGCGCCTGGAAACAGACACGTTCGCCATTCCAACACATGGAAGAAGTTTGTACAGAACAGCAAGCACTGACAATAATTGACCATTTCTGCTCGCTGTCATATCGACACTTATATTCATTATAATGCCATTATTGCTTTTGTGCTGATTTTCACTATTTATCAAGCACACTTGATGCTTATAATGATGTTTAGGCTACTGATGTTTTTATCATCTGTCACGGCTGTTGAAATGACGGGACCAAGGTGCAGCGTGGTGAGCGTACATGTTCTTTATTAAATCAAAATGACGCCGAACAAAACAATAAACACTACCAAAACAAACCGTGAAGCTCAAAGGCAATGTGCCCTAAACAAGGTCAACTTCCCACAAAAGACAGGTGGGGGAAAAAAGGGCTACCTAAGTATGGTTCCCAATCAGAGACAACGATAGACAGCTGTCCCTGATTGAGAACCACACCCGGCCAAAACACAAAGAAATACACAACATAGTACATAGAATACCCACCCCAACTCACGCCCTGACCAAACCAACATAGAGACATAGAAAGTATCTCTAAGGTCAGGGCGTGACATCTGACTGGGCGTCTTGCTGACCGTGGGTCTTTGTGGTCGGTGCATTTTATTTTGTGTCCTTATAGAAAGAAGCTGTTGCCGCGTTCCAACACATACGCTTTCTCTTTCATAGTTGTAACTAAGGCACCCGGCGACTGTAATGTATTGAACACTTTCATGTTTTGTACATATCCTACAGTAAAATAAAACTAATGAGCTGGCACACACCCGGAAAAAAGTTTGTGTTGAGGTGCTGACTGACGGCGAATAAACTATAAACTATCAAAATTAAGAAGGTCGCACACTGCATGTATAAAACTCCCAGTAATTTAATGGGTATTTACCAACGTTTAGGCATCACTGTGCTTTCCTCAGGGTGATGTCATGAATACTTGAACCAGGTTATGTAGACAAACAGTGCAATTATTGCAACCAATGACAATAGTGAGGGGTGTGTCATAATGATTAAGTTAATTAAAAATAATAAGTGAAACTGTTAAAAAAAAATATGTACATGGCATATTAAATATATTATGCTATTGTTATCATAGGTCATGGCAGGCAGACTGATCAGGCAGGTGGGTACAGAGTCCAGACAGGCAAGGGTCAAAACCGGGAGGACTAGATCCTGATCAAAAGTATTGTACTATCTAGGGAAGAGGGTGCCGAAGGGGACACAGACTAGAAGTAAATCAAATGAAGAGTGATTGTCTGGATGGAGTAGAACATCGATAGTTAAAGATCTAATGTATATATTTAGATACAGACCTATGCTTATATGAATGGATGAAACGGTATCAAACATATGAAAACCAAGTTTGACCCTGATCATCAATAGGAAGATTGGGTATCTTGAGTCCTTACTAGATCACCAGCACAGGGCGAGACCCAGATACACAGGAGGCAGATGGTTGGAGTCTTACAATGTTTATTAATCCAAAGGAGTAGGCAAGAGAACGGTCGTGGACAGGCAAAAAGGTCAAAACCAGATCAGAGTCCAGGAGGTACAGAGTGGCAGACAGGCTCTTGGTCAAGGCAGGCAGAATGGTCAGGCAGGCGGGTACAGAGTCCAGAAACAGGCAAGGGTTAAAATCGGGAGGACTAGAAAAAGAGAATAGCAAAAGGTGAACGGGAAAAACACGCTGATTGACTTGACTAACATACAAGACGAACTGGCACAGAGAGACAAGAAACACAGGGATAAATATACTGGGGAAAATAAGCGACACCTGGAGGGGGTGGAGACAATCACAGGAACAGGTGAAACAGATCAGGGCGTGACATATATATATATTTTTTCTTCAAATCACACCCGAAGACCTTCATAAAAACAACCAAATTATTATTTTTGCGATAGCGTATATGAAATGTATTAATTACACTGTTAGAATGTCCATTGGCTTAAAGGGGGGGGGGTCCTTCGAGACCCAGAGGCATTAGTGTTAACCGGTTCCCAAGCTATTTAAAATAACAATTCTGTTCACTTTCGTTCCTCTGTTTCCTGAACAAGGTTCCAACCCATAATTTAACTTTTTTTTTTTTTTTTTTTTTTTTTAACCCCTTTTCTCCCCAATTTTCGTGGTATCCAATCGCTAGTAATTACTATCTTGTCTCATCGCTACAACTCCCGTACGGGCTCGGGAGAGACGAAGGTCGAAAGTCATGCGTCCTCCGAAGCACAACCCAACCAAGCCGCACTGCTTCTTAACACAGCGCGCCTCCAACCCGGAAGCCAGCCGCACCAATGTGTCGGAGGAAACACCGTGCACCCGCCCCCCTCAGTTAGCGCGCACTGCGCCCGGCCCGCCACAGGAGTCGCTGGAGCGCGATGAGACAAGGATATCCCTACCGGCCAAACCCTCCCTAACCCGGACGACGCTAAGCCAATTGTGCGTCGCCCCACGGACCTCCCGGTCGCGGCCGGCTGCGACAGAGCCTGGGCGCGAACCCAGACTCTGGTGGCGCAGCATAGCACTGCGATGCAGTGCTCTAGACCACTGCGCCACCCGGGAGGCATAATTTGACTTTTTATGGCTGCATCCGGGATCGATATGACAGCAGCCAGTGAAAGTGCAGGGCGCCAAATTCAAACAGAAATCTCATAATTAAAATTCCTCAAACATACATGTGTTTTATATCATTTTAAAGGTAATCTTGTTCTTAATCCCACCAAAGTGTCCGATTTCAAATATGCTTTTCAGCGAAAGCACTACAAACGATTATATTATGTCACCACCAAACCACAATAAGCACAGCCATTTTTCCAGCGAAAGATAGCTTTCACAAAAAGCAGAAATAGAGATAAAATGAATCACGAACTTTTGATGATCTTCATCATTTGACACTCATAGGACTTCATGTTACAAAATACATGTATGTTTTGTTTGATAAAGTTCATATTTATAACAAAAAATCTGAGTTTACATTGGCGCGTTACATTCACTAGTTCCAAAAACATCAAGTTATTTTGCATAGCCACATCGTTTCAACAGAAATACTCATCATAAATGTAGATGATAATACAAGTTATACACATGGAATTATAGATATACCTCTCCTTAATGCAACCGCTGTGTCAGATTTCAAAAAAACTTAAACCATGCAATAATCTGAGGCGGAGCTCAGAACAATAGCCAAATTAGCCGCCATGTTGGACTCAACAGAAACCAGAAAATACATGATAAATGTTTCCTTACCTTTGATGAACTTCATCAGAATGCAGTCCTAGGAATCCCAGGTCCACAATAAATGCTTGATTTATTTGATAATGTCTGTTATTTATGTCCAATTAGCTACTTTGGTTAGCGCGTTAGCGGTAAACAATTCCAAAGTCACAAAGCGCATCCACTATAACGTGACGAAATGTCCAAACGTTCCGTAACAGTCAGTAGAAACATGTCAAACGATGTATTGAATCAATCTTTTGAATGTTGTTAACATACATCTTGAATAACGTTCCAACCGGAGAATTAGATTGACTTAAGAAGAGCGGTGGAACGGAGGTCCTCCTCATGTGAAGGCGCATGGTGAAAGCATGGTCAGCTCGTGGCAGTGATTAGTCATTCCTGTCTCCTTCGGCCCCCCTTCACATTAGAGTCATCAGACAAAGTTCTATTGACTGTTGACATCTAGTGGAAGCCGTAGGAAGTTAAAACTCATCAATATCTCGCTGTAATTTCAATGAGAGCTTGGTTGAAAATCTGCCACCTCAGAAACAATTCAAACAGGAAGTGGAACTTCTCAGGTTTTTGCCTGCCATATGAGTTCTGTTATACTCACAGACATAATTCAAACAGTTTTAGAAACTTCAGAGTGTTTTCTATCCAATACGAATAATAATATGCATATATTAGCAACTGGGACTGAGGAGCAGGCAGTTTACTATGGGCACCTCTGTGCACCTTTCATCCAAGCTACTCAATACTGCCCCTGCAGCCATAAGAAGTTAAATACTCCCTTAAACTACCTGTCACTCTCTGGGAGAATAACACTGCTTCAATGGCCCTGTAGATAGTGGGGCTGGCATCACTCTCTGGGAGAATAACACTGCTTCAATGGCCCTGTAGATAGTGAGGCTGGCATCACTCTCTGGGAGAATAACACTGCTTCAATGGCCCTGTAGATAGTGGGGCTGGCATCACTCTCTGGGAGAATAACACTGCTACAATGGCCCTGTAGATAGTGGGGCTGGCATCACTCTCTGGGAGAATAACACTGCTTCAATGGCCCTGTAGATACTAAGGCTGGCATCACTCTCTGGGAGAATAACACTGCTACAATGGCCCTGTAGATAGTGAGGTTGGCATCACTCTCTGGGAGAATAACACTGCTACAATGGTCCTGTAGATAGTGGGGCTGGCATCACTCTCTGGGAGAATAACACTGCTTCAATGGCCCTGTAGATAGTGAGGCTGGCATCACTCTATGGGAGAATAACACTGCTTCAATGGCCCTGTAGATAGTGGGGCTGGCATCACTCTCTGGGAGAATAACACTGCTTCAATGGCCCTGTAGATAGTGAGGCTGGCATCACTCTCTGGGTGAATAACACTGCTTCAATGGCCCTGTAGATAGTGGGGCTGGCATCACTCTCTGGGAGAATAACACTGCTACAATGGCCCTGTAGATAGTGGGGCTGGCATCACTCTCTGGGAGAATAACACTGCTTCAATGGCCCTGTAGATACTGAGGCTGGCATCACTCTCTGGGAGAATAACACTGCTACAATGGCCCTGTAGATAGTGAGGTTGGCATCACTCTCTGGGAGAATAACACTGCTACAATTGTCCTGTAGATAGTGGGGCTGGCATCACTCTCTGGGAGAATAACACTGCTATAATGGCCCTGTAGATAGTGAGGCTGGCATCACTCTCTGGGAGAATAACACTGCTTCAATGGCCCTGTAGATAGTGGGGCTGGCATCACTCTCTGGGAGAATAACACTGCTACAATGGTCCTGTAGATAGTGGGGCTGGCATCACTCTCTGGGAGAATAACACTGCTTCAATGGCCCTGTAGATAGTGAGGCTGGCATCACTCTATGGGAGAATAACACTGCTTCAATGGCCCTGTAGATAGTGGGGCTGGCATCACTCTATGGGAGAATAACACTGCTTCAATGGCCCTGTAGATAGTGGGGCTGGCATCACTCTATGGGAGAATAACACTGCTTCAATGGCCCTGTAGATAGTGGGGCTGGCATCACTCTATGGGAGAATAACACTGCTTCAATGGCCCTGCTGATGGTGAGGCTGGCATCACTCTCTGGGAGAATAACACTGCTTCAATGGCAATGGCCCACTCTCTGGGAGAATAACACTGCTACAATGGCCCTGTAGATAGTGGGGCTGGCATCACTCTCTGGGAGAATAACACTGTTTCAATGGCCCTGTAGATAGTGAGGCTGGCATCACTTTGTTAAGCTGATGGGCTAAAATACATATTCTCCCTTCTCTCTTCTCCTGTCTCTTTCTGGAAGTCAGCAGACTGGCCTGCTTGTGTCTGAAACAGTACTTCTGACTTTGATAAACACTGATCTCTGGTCAGTATTAGAAACCGGTTGGAGATGACTGTTCCTGTGTCTAACACACGGATAGTCTGTCTGTCACTTACTCTGTATCTGAAGGACGACCATCAGTAAACACTAGGTCTGACTCGGGATCAGGTCAGATGGTGAACACACTGTGCCAGGTTGCTACCAGACACTCCCTTTGTTGGCTGAAAGACACGCCGCTTCATCAGAACTAGAAGAAGAAGGATGAGAGAGAAGAGAGGAAGAGAAAGGAGTAGAGAAGAAGAGAGAGAAAAGAGGCAGAGAATGGAGGAGAAAGAAGGAGAAGAAGAGATACTATTGATGGTAATCTAGACAGTGTCTGCCACCTTGAAAAACAGTGTGTGTGTGTGTGTGTGTGTGTGTGTGTGTGTGTGTGTGTGTGTGTGTGTGTGTGTGTGTGTGTGTGTGTGTGTGTGTGTGTGTGTGTGTGTGTGTGTGTGTGTGTGTGTGTGTGTGTGTGTGTGTGTGTGTGTGTGTGTGTGTGTGTGTGTGTGTGTGTGTGTGTGTGTGTGTGTGTGTGTGTGTATGTGGTAGGGCCCTGGCGGGCTAATGGGTTCCATTGATGTCCCTCATTCCCTGGTGATTTAAAACCTGCTCCCTGTTTCTGCCTTCTCACACCTTCCCTCCATCCTCCCTCCTCTCTTTCTCACTCTCTCTCTCTCCCTCCTCCCTCCTCTCTCTCTCCTCCCTCCTCTCTCTCTCTCTCTCTCTCTCTTCCCTCCTCTCTCGCTCCTCCCTCCTCTCTCTCTCTCTCTCTCTCTCTCTCTCTCTCTCTCCAGCCCTCCTCTTTCTCTCTCTCTCTTCCCTCCTCTCTCGCTCCTCCCTCCTCTCTCTCTCTCTCTCTCTCTCTCTCCAGCCCTCCTCTTTATCTCTCTCTCCCTGTTTCTCTTTCTCTCTCTCTGTGTCTCTCTTTCCCTCTCTCCCTTCTCAGACCCACACAGTGTTAAGTTCAGACAGCTTACCTTTCTGGTGTGATTTGACTACATTACATTTCAGGAGGTGTTACAATGTAAAAAGGTAGGCTGCTGAGGCCCAGGCAGACATTAAGAGAGACAGACAGAGACAGAAGGTAAAGTAGAGGGAGAGTTAGTGGCAGAGACATGGTGATGTAAGCAGTGCTATTTGAGTTGATAGCCTTTTTTCTAGGCCCCTATGGACCTCTTCTCTCTTCTCTTTCCTCTCTCCTCTCTCCTCTCTCCCCTCTCCTCTTTCCCCTCTCCTCTTTCCTCTCTCCTCTCTCCCCTCTCCTCTCTCCTCTCTCCTCTCTCCTCTCTCCTCTTTCCTCTCTCCTCTCTCCCCTCTCCTCTCTCCTCTCTCCTCTCTCCTCTCTCCTCTTTCCTCTCTCCTCTTTCCCCTCTCCTCTTTCCTCTCTCCTCTCTCCCCTCTCCTCTCTCCTCTCTCCTCTCTCCTCTCTCCTCTTTCCTCTCTCCTCTCTCCCCTCTCCTCTCTCCTCTTTCCTCTCTCCCCTCTCCTCTTTCCCCTCTCCTCTTTCCTCTCTCCTCTCTCCCCTCTCCCCTCTCCTCTTTCCTCTCTCCTCAGTAGAAACCCTTCCTCTCCTCTCTCCTCTCTCCTCTCTCCTCTCTCCTCTGCAGAAACCCTTCCTCTCCTCTCTCCCCTCTCCCCTCTCCTCTTTCCTCTCTCCTCTCTCCTCTGCAGAAACCCTTCCTCTCCTCTCTCATCTCTCCTCTCTCCTCTCTCCTCTCTCCTCTCTCCTCTTTCCTCTTTCCTCTCTCCTCTCTCCTCTCTCGTCTCTCCTCTCTCCTCTCTCCTCTTTCCTCTCTCCTCACTCCTCTCTCCTCTCTCCTCTCTCCTCTTTCCTCTCTCCTCTCTCCTCTGCAGAAACCCTTCCTCTCCTCTCTCCTCTCTCCTCTTTCCTCTCTCCTCTCTCCTCTCTCCTCTTTCCTCTTTCCTCTCTCCTCTCTCCTCTCTCCTCTCTCCTCTTTCCTCTCTCCTCTCTCCTCTCTCCTCTCTCCTCTCTCCTCGCTCCTCGCTCCTCTCTCCTCTCTCCTCTCTCCTCACTCATCTCCTCTCTTCTCTCTCCTCTCTCCTCTCTCCTCTCTCCTCTCTCCTCTCTCCTCTTTCCTCTCTCCTCTTTCCTCTCTCCTCACTCATCTCCTCTCTTCTCTCTCCTCTCTTCTCTCTCCTCTCTTCTCTCTCCTCTCTCCTCACTCATCTCCTCTCTTCTCTCTCCTCTCTCATCTCTCCTCTCTCCTCTCTCCTCTTTCCTCTCTCCTCGCTCCTCGCTCCTCTCTCCTCTCTCCTCTCTCCTCACTCATCTCCTCTCTCCTCTTTCCTCTCTCCTCTCTCCTCTCTCCTCTTCTCTCCTCACTCCTCTCTCCTCTCTCCTCTTTCCTCTCTCCTCTCTCCTCGCTCCTCGCTCCTCTCTCCTCTCTCCTCTCTCCTCACTCATCTCCTCTCTTCTCTCTCCTCTCTCCTCTCTCCTCTCTCCTCTCTCTTCTTTCCTCTTTCCTCTTTCCTCTCTCCTCTCTCTCCTCTCTCCTCTCTCCTCACTCATCTCCTCTCTTCTCTCTCCTCTCTCCTCTCTCCTCACTCATCTCCTCTCTCCTCTCTCCTCTCTCCTCTCTCCTCTCTCCTCTTTCCTCTCTCCTCTCTCCTCTTTCCTCTTTCCTCTCTCCTCTCTCCTCTCTCCTCTTTCCTCTCTCCTCTCTCCTCTCTCCTCTCTCCTCGCTCCTCGCTCCTCTCTCCTCTCTCCTCTCTCCTCACTCATCTCCTCTCTTCTCTCTCCTCTCTCCTCTCTCCTCTTTCCTCTCTCCTCTTTCCTCTCTCCTCACTCATCTCCTCTCTTCTCTCTCCTCTCTCCTCTCTCCTCTCTCCTCTTTCCTCTTTCCTCTCTCTTCTCTCCTCGCTCCTCTCTCCTCTCTCCTCTCTCCTCTCTCCTCTCTCCTCTCTCCTCTCTCCTCTCTCCTCTTTCCTCTCTCATCTCTCCTCTCTCCTCACTCATCTCCTCTCTTCTCTCTCCTCTCTCCTCTCTCCTCTCTCCTCTCTCCTCTTTCCTCGCTCCTCTCTCTTCTCTCCTCTCTCCTCACTCATCTCCTCTCTCCTCACTCATCTCCTCTCTTCTCTCTCCTCTCTCCTCTCTCCTCTCTCCTCTCTCCTCTTTCCTCTCTCCTCTCTCTCTCTCTCCTCTTTCCTCTTTCCTCTTTCCTCTCTCCTCTCTCCTCGCTCCTCGCTCCCCTCTCCTCTCTCCTCCCTCCTCTCTCCTCTCTCCTCTCTCCTCTCTCCTCTTTCCTCTCTCTTCTCTCCTCACTCCTCTCTCCTCTCTCATCTCTCTCTTCACTCCTCTTTCCTCTCTCCTCTCTCCTCTCTCCTCTCTCCTCTTTCCTCTTTCCTCTTTCCTCTCTCCTCACTCCTCTCTCCTCTTTCCTCTTTCCTCTCTCTTCTCTCCTCTCTCCTCTCTCCTCTCTCCTCTCTCCTCTCTCCTCTCTCCTCTTTCCTCTTTCCTCTCTCTTCTCTCCTCACTCCTCTCTCCTCTCTCCTCTCTCCTCTCTCCTCACTCCTCTTTCCTCTCTCCTCTCTCCTCTTTCCTCTTTCCTCTTTCCTCTCTCCTCACTCCTCTCTCCTCTTCCCTCTCTCTTCTCTCCTCACTCCTCTCTCCTCTCTCCTCTCTCCTCTTTCCTCTTTCCTCTCTCCTCTTTCCTCTCTCCTCTCTCCTCTCTCCTCTTTCCTCTTTCCTCTCTCTTCTCTCCTCACTCCTCTCTCCTCTCTCCTCTCTCCTCTCTCCTCACTCCTCTTTCCTCTCTCCTCTCTCCTCTCTCCTCTCTCCTCTTTCCTCTTTCCTCTCTCCTCTCTCCTCGCTCCTCTCTCCTCTCTCCTCTCTCCTCTCTCCTCTCTCCTCTCTCCTCTCTCCTCTCTCCTCTCTCCTCTTTCCTCTCTCTTCTCTCCTCTCTCCTCTCTCCTCTCTCCTCTCTCCTCTCTCCTCACTCCTCACTCCTCTTTCCTCTCTCCTCTCTCATCTTTCCTCTTTCCTCTTTCCTCTCTCCTCACTCCTCTCTCCTCTTTCCTCTTTCCTCTCTCCTCTCTCCTCTCTCCTCTCTCCTCTCTCCTCTTTCCTCTTTCCTCTCTCTTCTCTCCTCACTCCTCTCTCCTCTCTCCTCTCTCCTCTCTCCTCACTCCTCTTTCCTCTTTCCTCTCTCCTCTCTCCTCTCTCCTCTTTCCTCTTTCCTCTTTCCTCTCTCCTCACTCCTCTTCCCTCTCTCTTCTCTCCTCACTCCTCTCTCCTCTCTCCTCTCTCCTCTTTCCTCTTTCCTCTCTCCTCTTTCCTCTCTCCTCTCTCCTCTCTCCTCTCTCCTCTCTCCTCTTTCCTCTTTCCTCTCTCTTCTCTCCTCACTCCTCTCTCCTCTCTCCTCACTCCTCTCTCCTCTCTCCTCTTTCCTCTCTCCTCTCTCCTCTCTTCTCTTTCCTCTCTCCTCTCTCCTCTTTCCTCTTTCCTCTCTCTTCTCTCCTCACTCCTCTCTCCCCTCTCCCCTCTCCTCTTTCCTCTCTCCTCTCTCCTCTCTCCTCTCTCCTCTTTCC